>NC_090373.1:112701302-113009100 GCF_036365525.1 Heterodontus francisci
GATGGTTAGATTCTCTCTTGTTGGAGATGGTCATTGCCTGGCACTTGTGTGGTGCGAATGTTACTTGCCACATATCAGCCCAAGCCCAGATATTGTCCAGGTCTTGCTGCATTTCTACACGGACTGCTTCAGTATCTGAGGAGTTGCGAATGGTGCTGAACATCCCCACTTCTGACCTTATGATTAAAGGAAGGTCATTGATGAAGCAGCTGAAGATGGTTGGGCCCAGGACACTACCCTGAGGAACTCCTGCAGTGATGTCCTGGAGCTCCGATGATTGACCTCCGACACCCACAACCATCTTCTTTTGTGCTCGGCATGACTCCAACCAGCGGAGTGTTTTCCCCCCGATTCCCATTGACATCAGTTTTGCTAGGGGTCCTTGATGCCATACTCAGTCAAATGCTGCCTTGATGTCAAGAGCAGTCACTCTCACCTCACCCCTTGAGTTCAGCTCTTTTGTCCATGTTTGAACCAAGGATGTATTGAGGTCAGGAGCTGAATGGCTCTGGCTGAACCCAAACTGAGCGTAACTGAGCGGTTATTGCTAAGCAAGTGCCGCTTGATGGCACTGTTGATGACACCTTCCATCACTTTACTGATGATTGAGAGTAGGCTGATGGGGCGGTAATTGGCAGGGTTGGATTTGTCCTGCTTTTTGTGTACAGGACATACCTTGGCAATTTTCCACATTGCAGGGTAGATGCCAGTGTTGTAGCTGTACTGGAACAGCTTGGCTAGGGGCGCAGCAAGTTCTGGAGCACAGGTCTTCAGTACTATTGCTGGAATATTGTCAGGACCCATACCCTTTGCAGTATCCAGTGCCTTCAGTCGTTCCTTGATATCACGCAGAGTGAATCGAATTGGCTGTTGAGGCAGGCAACATGCAAACTTTATGCTGCCTCCTCATTTGAATGATTGTCGCATTCACATGCAACCCACACTGCTGGCTGGCTGGACACTCATTAGGGGGCACAGCAGCATCCATGGCTAGTACATGTTTCAGCTAACCTGCAACTCTTAAAGGCAGCCTGCTCCTCTAAAAGGGGAGCTGCACTCATTACACAGAAGCTACTGCTGACTACTTGTACTGCAAGTGACTGTAAGGAGAAGGACACTAAATGGAACAATATCCAAGAGAAATCACTCCCAGGTTCTCAGATGGGAGCTGGAGACCTTCGTCCAGGAGGTCAAAGGGCGCAGGAGAGGCATGTTTCTGCAGAGGCCCTCAAGGAACACTCTCAGAAGATAATGTAAGCAGATGGCAGGGAGGTCAATTCCCAGAGTCTGGGCCCAAGGACCTGGCAGAGTGCTGCAAGAAGTTCAATGACCTTATGGGTGGTCGAGCTCAGAGAATGCACCTTCACTGGACATATCCTGGCCACCACACCATGTGGTTCAATGCACCACACTCCCATCACTCACCTATAAGCAGTCCCTAGCAGTAAGAACTCAGATTTAATATTTAGCTGCTCCACCTCACCATCACCCACCCACCAATGATGCAAGACCCACACCAACCTCACACAAACGTCACATGCTTCCAGCTATTCAGTTATGGCAGGCACATCACATTGAAACACACTCATTGACATTCTTCCCTCACTCTTGCAGGTCAACGTGGCCCATAACCGTGTGATGAAATATAGGTACAATAGGCTGAATTAGGTAGAATTTAGATATAATTAATACAATATACCTTTTAGAATTAAAGATTGAATAAATGGTCAGTTTTCAAGACTCACTGAAATTCCCTTTAAGGACAGAGTTAAAAAATCCATTCCAAGGTTTCTGCTACATTGAAAACATACTGAGAAAGGCTATACATGCTCTGTACTGACAACTATAATCCTAATTAGTTGATAATGTTAATGATGTAGACAGACTGACTCAAAGAGATGGTACAAGGTACCATCAAAGAACAATCACAGATGATCAATCATAAAATGAAATGCTACCTACAAAAAACAGATGCCACATAAACCCAATTTAACCCAAAAAGGAAAAACCTACTGCACAAATTTAATTTAATTAAAAATCGATTAAGTATAAAACACATTTATAAAGTTAACTCTTAGTGTTACTATAAAACACTACAAACATTTTCACCAGATAAAAGTTCACAACTTCATGAGAAGGGAATTCTCAGCAGATAATTAATTGGGAATAAGTAGCTAATAATATTATCATAATTGGGAATAAGTAATGATATTACCATATATGGATAACGAAAGTAGGAAAAACATGCACAGAAAGCCAACACCTCCAATCCAAAAGATGAGTCAATAGATTAGAAACAATATAAATGTGAGAGTTTTGAATGAGAAAATCAGGAATATTGAAATTCCTCACCAATACTTCTCAACCTATGGTAAGAACGGCTGACTGCACGATAGGAGAATTCTGCTCTTAACTGAGTGTTTTGTCTTGTTAGGCAAGAAGCTTAGCTGAGGAATTTAAGTTAACAGTTTACTTTGAATTTTGATGTATATTCTAAAATATTTTGCTGTAACATTGTCAAGGTTGAACTTTTGGATTCTATTTTAGAAATAAGATTATGTATTACATCTCTTAGTAATCTTTGATATTGTAGTATACTTATCCACTTGAAAGTGTATTGCATGTTAAATTCTTTAATAAATATATAAAAGTTAATAAATCTTCTCATGTAGCATTCTGTATACAAGAACCCCCTCTCTGTGTCTCTTTAAGTGGAAAGATACGTATTGAAGAGAGTTTTCTAGACCCTTATAATATCGGGGATATTTATGACAGCTATAATTATTTTAAAATAGGCTATCCGAAAGATGGTAATATTCTCTGTTAGTTTTTTTTCTCTGAGGGAAAACTAGTTCAATTCTTTGGATCCAAATATGTGCCTATAAGAGTTTGCTTGGTTTGAACTTAATTAAAAGGAGATTCATAGGGATGCATTCCTAATTTGGTTTGGTCCCTATAAGGGGTTAAAGTCATAAATCACTTCAACTGCAGGAAGCAGGATGGAACTGGAGGGGGGACAGGCATGCCTGCATTACCTAAGCCTGTTGGAGGAGACTATTGTCAGCATCATGGGGCTGGCTATGACAGAGGCTATTGCATTTGGCACTGCTGGATACACTCCAGATGACAGTATATTCCTGTGTTATGGCCCTTCACAACTCCCACTTCACCATCATCCTGCCATATGGCACGAAGTGCAAGCTGAAGATGGTGTGAACATGAACCTCTTGCTTTCCACCCCAGCCTGCTTGCTTCACCCCAACCCTTCCCTTCTGATTTTATGATTTCAGATACCCAAGATCAGCCTCATGAAGAAGGACAGACCTCTGAAGAAGAGGCAACGCCACTTGATCTGACAATCACAGCCACCAACTCAGATACTGGCACAGTGGGTAGCTTAGAAGGTGCCATAGAGTCAGTATCTGCAAGTGGTGAGTCACTGGGAAAGAATGGGCTCTGCCAGGCCAGGGCTATAGTTCCTTTGCCAGTTTCCTGGAGGGCGAGTCGCAAATCAGCTCTGCTGCAGAGGACTCAGATGGGGCAACATACGGGGGAAAGCTGATGAGCATGGAAACCACGATACTTGGTACATTGGCAGGCCTGTCAGACAGCCTGCTGTCACTGTCAAGTGGCATGGAGTAGGCCAACTCCAACATGACGCAAGGCCACTCGCAGAGCTTGGTGGGCAACTCCATGACAGCGCTTGCAGACCCAACTGTGATGCAGCATTTGGTGGCCGCAGTCTCTTCTTCCACTGCAGCAAAGGCTGTACTCACCCAACATCACAGTGCTGCAGTGAAAGCTCAAATGGAGACCATGGGATCCATGCTTGCTGCCACACAGGCTCAGACTGCTCATATCATGGCTGCAGATCTCAGTGAGGCTTGTAGTCTCATAAAGCAGTCCAGCTCTTTGCTCTCCATTGGATTAGTGCCCTGGAGGATTGTCAATGGCTCCATCGAGCACAAACCTGTCCCCTCTCGTGCTCCCACCACTGTCACTCTGCCAGTGCCCTTGCTGTTTTCAGTCAGCCAGCCAAGACATCCCAGAATCCTGCTGTCCATGCCAAGGTGGTGCAGTCCGAAGCTGAAACCTCTGGGCCCAGAGCTGCTCAGGGTCATCCTGAAAGGCCACCTGCAGTCTCCCCAACTGAAAGCCACTGGGGTAGCACTGCATAGGAGCACTAGGCCAGACAAAGACACCTACAAGAAGTGCACTCCCTTGATGCCTAAGAGTGAATAGTTCAGTTTTGTCTGTATTAGTGGATGTGTTGTTGAATTAAGTGGTTTTGTTGGTGGCTTGTATTGCAGGATTTTGGCCAAGAGGACACTATGATGGGACATTGCAGATGGATGGGAAGATGGGGAATAGTAGGGCAATGGTAGTGAAGGGATGACATCCTAAGGGAAGTAGAGTTTCAGTAGGCATCGCAGACAGCCCATCCGATGTGAACGGGTCCCAGATGTCTCCTCTTCCTTACGAGGTGGCCTCCATCTGCCTGGTGGCAATGGCTGTGCCCTCAATAGTGACCTTGTGGAGGATGCAGTAGACCATCAAAAATCCAATGAGTCTTGTAGGGCTCCACCTGACTGGTTCAGGCAGCAGAACCATCACGAGAACACTGATGGTTTGCTCCACAATGTTCCTAGTGGCAGCATAGCTTTCATTGTAGGTGCAATGTCCTCAAATGGTCCATTGGCAGAGGGGAGTCATGAGCTATGTGTACAGGGGTTATCCCTGGTCTGCAAGCAGCCAGTCTCTGGTTCATTGTGGTGGCTCTAAGATAAGTGGAAATGGAAGACTGGTTAGGATGAAGGCATCACGGCTGCTGCCAGGATAGTGGACATTCAGAAATATGATGGTCTGGTCGTGTTCACACACCAACTGCTCACTAATGGAGTGGAATCCTTTGTAGTTATGGGTACATGTTCCTGTTTACATGTGGAGGCGCAGAATCACATTTATGCAGTCAATGGCTCCCGGTACCATTGGGAATCTCTACTCTGACAAAGCTACATGCTCACTCCACCTGTTTCTCTCAGGTTAGAAAGTTGATGACAAATTCCTCTCTCCTGACACACAGGACCTCTGTCACCTCTCAGTGATAGAAAGCAAACTGGAAAATGTTGACTACGCTGCCTGCGCCTGCCTGGAAGGATCCAGTTGCATAAAAGTTCAGAGTGACTGTGACCTTGACAGCTACTGGCATCGTCATCCACACCCCAATGAGAGATGCAGGTCCTGTTGAAGGATGTGGCATAGTTCAGCGACCACTTCCTTGTTGAATTGGAGGCATGTCAATCATTGCTTCTGGCTAAGGTGGAGGTAGGAGAAGTACTTCCTGGTAATGCTTGGTGGGTAGGTCCCTGGTCCTCCTTCCTGTATGCAGAGCTTCCTCTAGCTATAGCATCAGCTCCATCTCTCTGTCATGTTGCAGATCAAAAGGGACTGTAACTCCAGCCCCCATAATTGTAGCAGCCTTTCTGGGAGGTCAGAGAAGTTGTGACCTGTCCACAATCAGGATGTAGCAAAACTCCCTTCCAAAACTTGCAATTTATCAGAATGCCACTAAAAATGCACTCCAGTACTTCTACAAACTTTACAAGAGCAAAAGTAAGTCAAAAGCAACTCACCTGCAATTTGGCAGGCTGGTTCTTTAACTAAGAGGAGGGGCCATGCTCCTAACTGAAGTGGTTAGCACAGGGCATTCAATAGACGTGCGTGGTCCAAGTTTGCAGAACATGCGTCAGCTCAGCCTGAGAGGCTGTTTGTCATCATGATCTGCCTACAGTCACAGCTCTGGCACTTACATGGCATGCCTGCACTAGCATCCTTCCAAGCATAGGATGTTGTGTTGTCATCTTGATAGAACCAGGCGTGGCAGGAAGCTCTGTGCCCACTATTTTGTAGACTTCCGGCTTCCGTAGCATTGGTTCCAGCAATGCTACAGAGCCGAATTTTGTGGCCATTGCGCATGCATGAGGAACCTATTGCCATGGAAACAACAGCTTGATTAGGCAAGCTCATCAACAGCCTAAGGAGGAAGTGTGTAACGTCTCTCTCGAGATGAGATTTGCTGAAAGTTTTGTAGCATGTATAAATCAGAGTGCATGGCTCAATGTTTGCAATGATAAAAACTATTTTATCCAGTATATTATTTTGGAATTCACTACATTTTTAAAATGCTACTGGCTTTGTTAAACAAAAGCAAAAAATGTTTCTCTGGAATAAAAGTCTATAATACAGACTTTTCTTTCATTCTTCATTGTGATTGGCATTTGCCTTCTTGTTCAGTCAACTGTAGATTTACCTATTTGTTACTATTTCTTCATTATAGCAGCATTTTACATTTGTTAAAACATTAAAATTGACATCAATAACTGTTATCCTTTCAAACATGACAACGGGACAGTTAGGGACTGGAGATCCAATGTTGTCATTACATATGTGGCCATGTACAGCATGTACCTAACCTGTCAAAAAGGTCACCAGCCACCACTGATGTCATGAAACCAAATGTACCAGGTCACTAAATGATAAAACTGGGCCCTAACACATGCCTAGAGCCCTCCAAAAGAATCCTTTAAAATTTATTTAAATGTGATCTCTTTTAAAGGGATTGCTGGCGTAATTCTAAGTTTACTCTAGCGGAGCTGGCATCACACCCACCCAAACTAATAAGTTTTATTTTTATTTAGAGATACAGCATGGAAACAGGCCCTTCGGCCCACCGAGTCTGTGCCAACCATCAACCACCCATTTTATACTAATCCTACATTAACCCCATATCCCCTACCACATCCCCACAATTCTCCTACCACCTACCTACACTAGGGGCAATTTACAATGACCAATTTACCTATCAACCTACAAGTCTTTGGCTGTGGGAGGAAACCGGAGCACTCGGCAGAAACCCACGCAGTCACAGGGAGAACTTGCAAACTCTGCACAGGCAGCACACAGAATTGAACCTGGGTCACTGGAGCTGTGAGGCTGCAGTGCTAGCCACTTACATCATAGTTTGCAGCTTTTGGCTGAACACTGGCATTCTTGATGTACCCCAACTGGTGAGGCCATTTGCCACTGGTATTGAAATAATTGGGGACCTCCAGAATTTTAGTTATAAAATAATGATTGGAGCAACCAAGGGAATTTCTCGTAAGATATTCAAGGGATAATGTTCTGAAGTCATGCTGCTACCAAGTGTGTTACCCAGCTCTTCCTCAAAGATGGAAAATTAATGCTTTGGTGATCTCATCTTGCTAACCTGTTTACTGACTTGACCTCTTCTACACTATAAGAAGAAACACCATACAAAACAGTGCCAGAACAGGTATACAGTTCAGTTTCTAAGTGGGCTGTATGGAAACTTAACTATACACTACAGATCTTGAGTTTACCAAAAACAGAATTTTTCCCCAGACTTACTTCTGAGTCTTATGATGTGGAAGCATTAGTTTTAAAGGTTTTCAATTAATTTTAAATTCAATAATTAAAATTCAGAACTCAAGCAATGATAAGACCTGACCCTGCCTTGATCTTAACTCATTGCAATAGACTTGGTAAAGTAAGGTAACCCTAATTCTTGTATTTCTTAGTAATATAAAAGCATGGCTGGAATATTTCAGGTTTTCGTAAAGAAGAAATTATTTGGCTGCTTTATTTACAGTACCTGCATTTTTCATATATTTGTCTAGCAGATTCTGTAGCTCCTGCTCCTTGTCATTGTTGAACTGTGTCTCCATGGCTAATAGAATGTATTCATCTAAGAGCATTCGAATTAGATGAAAGGAACCTAGGAGGAGAGGGAGTGAAGCAAAGTTATCTCAGTGACCATCTGCTCACTTTAAGAAGCAAGGAAAATAAAAATCATTGTTTGGCTGCAAATGACCTCCTTCTATCTCAAACAAGGCACTGTTTTTTAATTCTGACCCTAATCTGTTTTAAGGTTCACCTACCTCTTACTTTGTTTACTGTCCCTGCAGACTGTTTAACAATTAATTACATGAAAAGAAAACACTGATGAAAGTAGCAAACCTCAGCAACAAAGAAGGTACATATTTATACTTTGAAGATTTGTTTGTGTGGCACTTTCTGTTCTTAAAACCTTTATCCCCTCTTTTTAAACTGACATTAGATACCTGTTCTGATGATGAAGTGTCTATGCCTGAATCAAGAACTCTTTCACAGCTGTTGAATTACAAACAGCACTTTGTAGTGATGTGCATAAGCATAATACCTTTGTGAGTTGAGTATCTGATCTCTCCAATTTTAGGTCCCCAGACTGGGAGTCAGGAACTAATTCTGTGATGAGGAGAAATGAAATCAAGGAAAAATGTCTATTTTATTCTTCAATGATGGCTCGACTTGATGTTCGCCTGAGCATCGACTGTTCAGAAACTACCCAGAATGGCTCAGAGTGCAGACCAACAAACTCTCTATTTTTGACATTCAGTCGGTGCTGATCCAGCCAGACCAACAACTGAGCTCTACAAATATCATCTGGATGCGGAAATGGAGGAGTCAGTCGGGATCCTTGCTCCTGAGTACTACTTATTGACCCTTTCTAATGGAAACTGTGCTTCGATAAATATTAAGTGAGAACAGAATTGGGCTCAACTATAATGGCAGCCATTGTTCAATCATCTGCAGGATTATGCAGATACTTACGCATTTTGTTATTTCAAAATTTCTGAGTTATAATAAATATAAGACACTTTCTTGAATAATAGTAAAGTACACTTGTAATATTGGCCAATAAATGTGTACAACTTTACTCAGTGCAACATAATATATCAATCATGGGGTTTTATAGAGGAAAAGTAAAATTAAAACACTTCAAACAGCCCAATTATATTATATATTTGGCATTGATTCAAAATAATTTCAGCTTTAGATTTTGAAAACTGTATAGTAAAACTTAGGAATGAAGTTGGCCACAACACGTTCAAGCAACTAATGTGAGTTCAACTGTGATCTAGCATTCCCAGTGGGGAGCAATACTCACCGGGAATACATCATGGGAAATTGAGTGCTTAGCCTGCAATTTCCCAAAAATACACTATGTGTAAGTGCATTTTCCAAGCATGGCACACCACGCGGGCTGCATCAGAAGTGGCCAGAAACTTTGCACCCACCACTTTGAGGGCCTCCGGCTACCATAGCAGCAACCCCAGTGGCACCACATAGTTGAATTTTGCAGCCTCTTACCTCGGTTTTCCTCTCCATAGATGCTTTCTCACCCATTGAGTATTTCCAGCACTTACTGTGATTAACCAGTAACATACTTTAGTGCTGCAATGTGTATATTGCTCTAATAGTATCTATGAAAGAAGATTTAGATACACGAAAGGGACTGAAATTCCTACAGTTGATATGACAAGAAAGTTGTATGGCTACCAAATGGTAAATTCTATTTTTTGCTCACACTGAATTTATCACCAATATTATGAACAGGGAGAATTTTGCTCTCCAGATTTTTGCTTTTATTATTATCTAATAGTTTACTGTTGCAGCACTAATCGTCATGATTATTGAAATGTTCTGGAGTTACGTTCATCAACCAGTCACTAAAGCTGCAGATTGTGTTGGTCCACCCTGTAAAGTGTATGAAAGGTCAGGCATTAATAAATCTGGGTGAAGGGAATAAAATGACTGTGATGTTAAAAGATATTAGGGGTGATTTCTTGAACTGGTATTTCCAGACTCTCAGCTAGAGATGTCTGATCCCTCAATGCCCATGATTCACCAATATACACTGCGAGCAGTGTTCCTGCCCAAGAATGGAATCATACCCATAGTTCCTGAATAGACCCAGAGACTCACTATCCATTATTGCTCAGTCTTATCCTAATGTAACATATAAGTACCTACCAATATTGAACGATATAAAAAAATGAAAAAGTGAAAGCTTACCAAAACTTGAAGCATTGTTGAGAGTTAGGTTATGCATGACTCGGGCTCCAAAAAAGCTCCATCTCAAAAGAAAATCTTGGGCTCTCTTCTTAAGGGACCTTCCATTTTGTTTACTTGGCTTAAAAATCACAGTAAATTACAAGACACAATATCAGACAAAAGTATAAATATTGCAAGAAAGTTTTTTTTAAAAACTCTTATACAAATATAGGCTGCTAAAAGATACCTTGATGACTCTTTGCTCTACTATTATATCCAACCATTCAATGAATGATTCCACAGTAGCATTTTTCTTCAACAGGTCCTTCAGTTCTTGAAACACTGTAATAGAGTCATCTAGCATGTAAAAAAGGAAAATATGAGATTGCTCTAACTATTTGAAAACTCAAGAGCAGTCATTTTCAAACAACAACAGAAGATCAAAAGCACAAGAGAACTTCTCATTAAATACAAGCTGACTACTATTTAAACATAAAATAGTTCTATTATATGGGCCAGATCTTGCTGGACCAGGGCATAGGACACTAGTTTGACTTTTCCTATACCCTTCAGCTCAAAATGTTTTCAAGGCATAGTTTGTGGGAAGAGTGAGCTGATAATGATGTAGTAAGGACAATGGAGATGTAAGGATTGAGAAAGAAAGAGAAGATTGATGGAGAAGGAGGGTGAATTAGAGTAAAATCAAAAAGATAAGAAAGAGCGGGAAAGAAATATTGGATTGAGAGTGAAAACAGGAACAGAAAGGAAAAAGTCAAAAAAATAAATTTGAAATTTGATGTTAAATTCTCTGACAACAATTTACTACATACTGGAATGGGATTGAACAGTTTAAATTGTTATTTTTCTCGCCAATCAGGTTGATTGGCATTACATTAATTATCATCCAGCCCTCATTAAAATGTTTTTTTACACTGTTAAGTTCCAGCCCTAACTTTCTGCAGCGAGTTTAATGGGTAATTAATGTGCACATCTGGTAAATTCTTAAAAAAACAGGTGGCCATTTATGCAAAGCAAAAAAGTGGAGCAGTGTAAATTGACCTTTAAGCTCTGGAGCAAAAGCAAAATGCTCAGCAGGTGAGTATTTCCAGCATTTACTGTTTTTATATCAAGTTCTGGAGATTTAAACTCATAGCATATCTCTTAATCCCCTCAACATCCTAGCTGATTTGTGCATTAATAATGGAATGTGTTGCTAACGTGCAGTTATTTTTCCCGCAAGATTTGGCAGAATATCTACAATAACTCTAAAGGCAGAGTGATAACACCAATGTCATACCAGGGGCTGAATTTTTAAATACAGTTGGCATCCGGCTCAGAGGCAGACAGGCGTGCAATTTGGCACTTCCGGCCTCTGTGCTGGTTTGCCGCCATGATCCTGACCCTGAGCCATTTTGAATGAGGGCGACTCAGGGTCGGATCAGCTGCCTGTCAATTAAGGGACCCATTAGGACCCCATTCCCACACTGACTGTAATTTCCAATCGGCAATGCAGACAGCCTGCACTGGCCTGGACACGTGGTGAGCTCAGGAAACGAATGATCACATGAGGGCCCCGTCCGGAGGGGTTGCCCTTTCAGGATCATGGCTGGGCAGCTGTGGCAGCTGTAAAAATCATTTTTTTAAAAACTTACTTGGCCTCCCCACCCCAACCCTCCATCCTCCTTGGGCAGTGGGCTGCTAATCACTGAGTACTGGAGGACCTCCTATTGGCTCTCCAGAATCAGGAGCCTTCTCTCTGTCCCTGATTGAACAGTGAACCTGCTCCCTGGCCTTTAATTGGTTGAAGATTTGAAAATCCCTGTGGGCTTGCTTAAAGCATTCGATATGGAGTCAGGACCCAGAACCAGCCCCCATTTCCCAAACCCGACTCGATTGAAAATCCAGATCCAGTTGTTCCACAGGACTACTTTTGACTCTCACAATTTCCCTTGCGTTTCCAGGTTTTTGTCATCATTTTCCAATGTTATTTAAAAGTATCAAATAAACTACAAAAACAACAATGCTAACATACTGAGTTAGAAGTTATGTCTGGTGATGTTATAGGAGCAATTTTTACTCTCCTTGATCGGTGGGAAATGAGCTAGGGTAGTAGTTCAAATGGAGCAGCTCCATTTCCCACCAATCTGGGATCTTAATGCCACTGATTTGGCAGCGAATGAGGCTCCAACCTTAATAAATGCAAATTGCACATGGAACCCCAAAGGAATTACAGCTCGCTCTTGAGCGGGATGCCCCTTAGTGGAATGCCCCCTCAACCCGTGATTGGCAAAGAAAGTCTGGGGCTTTGTTGCCCCAGGTTCCAACCCCTGGCCAACTGGAAGACTGTTGCAACATTCCCACTACCATCTCCAGACTAACTGGCTTCAGTCTTCTCCATGTTGAGAGGTGATCTTCAGGCCGGCCAGCTGTTCCTTTACATCATCAGACACAGAAAATTAGACCCCTGAATTGGACTTTTTTGTATCTGTTTTCTGTCTGAATATTGGGAGCATGAGGTTCATTTTTAATGTCCTACTCTCCAGAAATCCTTACCTATCTCTTTCATCTTGCCATCTCCCTCTATTTTCAAACGTTTCCTGAAAAGTCTTGCCTTCAGCAGTGCCATTGATCCTCACTGCAATCCTCTCCATTTGAGCCTTTTCCCTACTTTTTGGAATCCACTGCTTTTTTCCTCTTTAACATGAAGAACCTTGACACATCTTCATGCGCATGAGAAATGCTGTTGAAACTCAAATCTACAAACACTAACATTTTCATCGGCTAGCCACAAAAAAGATTTAGTTTGCCCAGTACGAAGAGGTGCAGGCCAAGTTGTACAACATGATTCCTCCAAATCACTCCAAATCACTCTGAACCAGGTATCTTTATCAAGCCAGTACTTCATATTCCTCTCTTTGGGGTGTTTACTTCACTGACAGTTTCCCAACCATGAGGTTGGGTTGAGGACCTGCTCAAACCTTTGTTATTGAGCAGACTGCTGGGGGATCTGAATAGGAGTTAGCATACAATGATTTAAGCTGCACTGCCTCAGCAGTGAGAGAGACTCACCACATGCAAAACTACAGGAATGAGTCTAAATCTCACCAATCTCTGGTGTGTTTTACTAGTATACTAGAACATACTACCTAGTTGTGCTGGGCTCATTGGGGCAGTCATCTTAGGTGCAGATCAGTGACAGTGGAGACACAGGCCAATGAAAAGCAGCGATGTTGAAAACAAGCTACATTTACGAAGTAAATCATTACTTCAAAGCACGCTTGAAAGGTGCATATGTACATTTTAATTATTGTATGACGGATGCTCTCCTGTGTTTGTCTTCAGTCAAGGTTTCTCTGATGTGTGTACTTATCCATTTTGCTATATTATCTGCTGTAATCTGTAGCCGCTAATTAAAATTGATAAATGTAGCATGACCAAGTATCAGGTACTTACAATCAGAATACAGTTCAAAGTCTTGGTCTGTTCCACCTGATACTGTGAGAAGGGCCTGTGAGCTAATGCTGTTGAGATCCACTTTTTCAATGTCAGCCGCCATTGAATTCACAACAGTCTGGTCAAATAAAGCAGGCCTGGCAATCTGAGAAGGACAATACACAAACACATTTAACAGATCTGCCAATACAGTACAATGCAAAAGATACTCAGATATTCTGTGTTGCTCAACACCTGCCTGTGCAAGATGTAAAAATGAAGTTTGCCGTTTTAGAGAAGACACAAATCTTTGTGCAATGGGCAGTTTCTTTTCAGAGAGGTTATCTGGAAGATTTTCCAGTGAAGAAGATATCCAGTGCTCCCAATGCTTAGCAAAATTTCTGATATCTGCCAGCAAACTGAAAAATAAAAATAAATGGAATTAGTAGGTTGTAAGCATTGTCCTAAATCTTTTGGAGAAAGGTTTCTTTGGATCTTACAGATCAAAATATTTAGAAAACTGCATGAATCCATTATTCTCTTTGCTGTAACTAATTATGTATCAAAAGTTATTAACTGATATTATTCTAAAATAACAATTCTTGTGTGATCCAATTTGTTTTCTACGGTTTTCTATGAAAGTAACAATACTCAAGCACAAGAACCACTTCACTTTGTTATAAGTTGAATGTCAAAAAACAGCAGCATACACAAAATACTTGATTTCCAAATACCCTTCTTCGCAGCAAGAGGAACAGCACCAAGATGTGCCAAACACAATTTTAACACCCAACAGATTGTGATTTGAAGTTATATGTATCTATTATAATGCAAATCATGTGCATACACAAACACATAATTCCTTTAAATGTTTGAGTAGTTTTGTCACAAAACCAGCACTAGCAATTTCAAGTCACCCTCTGTCCAATTATCTAACAAAATCATATTTGGTAAATTGCACTGCACTTCTGTCTGATGGTACTTAAGGGAACAGCAGCCCATCAACTCACATGAGCTATTCGGGTCTGTCAAATGTGCAGGATAGCTTGCATGTTTATATTGGCCTTGCTGCATCATCTTTACCACAGTCAGCAGATGTGCCCACCTGCAAAGTGATGAGAGTTTGCAAATGATAGGATAATGAGAGCTGGCTGACAAATATGACCATTTACACCCAAAGTCTGCCTAACTTAAGCTTGTAGAGAAGAGGAGTAAGTTACATACATGCCTTGCCAATAAGTTTCTTTGATCAAAGTAATTAGACACATACTTTTTCAACCAAGAAAGATTTCAACAACTTGCATTTCAGAAGTCTCAGACACTCAAACCTTCTGTTTTGGAGCGTTTACCATGAGATAAACAATGGTTATTTCCATACATGTTCTTATGATGGAAGCTAAACAGGAGCAGGAGGAAGAGGAATAAAAGAGGCACCTAGAATAAAGCTACAACAAAGGAGAATAGCAAGGAGATTCTCTTCCACCAGAGGCTACAGACTACATTACTTCCGAGTGTGGTATCAGCAGCTGGGCAATAATTCACTAAGAAATGATAGGCAGTGCTGTGTCCCATTACAAATTGACTTCCAAACATCCTCTCAAATACAACAAGCAAAAAAATCCAATTACACATCAGAACACTGAACTTGATATCATGGAGTAGATTTGCTGTGTACAAATACATTTACAGAAAGTGATTACCATTGTGTGTGTGGTTTTTACACTTATTCTCGTGCTCTACCAAAGGGCCAGGGATACCAGTGATGCTTGACTATGCTGTAATATCACAAAACTCTTGAGACAGTGGTCTCTCATCTCAGGGCTTCTGAGTAGAAGGAGGACTCTTCTGCAAGTTGTATCACCATTACAGGATGTAAATAACCTGGTCCTGTATTGTGGCAATTACATAAGCACAACCTCGAAAGGGCAAACTGAAAGATAACATAAGCAGAATCAGGAGAGAGGATGGTATCATGAAGGTGGAGGCTCACCGCTCTACTTGTGCTGGTTCCTGAATCTGAGTGCCAACTGTTCAGCAGGAAGATATATCTGATGGCATGTTACTTTGTACAGACCCTGAAAAATGGTAGCCCAAAGCTCTCAGAAGCCAGTTGCCATCATTCTGTTCAAATGGTCCCCAAATGCCTGAAGTCCAGTGGTCAAATCATTCATATTGATTTGTCTAAAGGCCTCTCTGTTACAGGGCAGAAGCAAATGTTCCTAGTACCACCACTTTCTTCAGATGGCATTACTTAGGGTCAAATCAGTCTTGTACATTGACACTGAGGATGGCACTGGTTTCTGCTATGGCCCCTGCCATCTATCTTGGGTTACCCTCTATACCTTCAACTGAGACTGTGAACCCCATCCAGCCTCCTTGTTTTTAGAAATTCATCTGAAAAATGACGAGTGTCAACCTGTGTGCTAAACCTCTATAGGAGCTCCAGTACTTAGTATCACTACCATCAATACTATTACACTTTGTACATTAGAGAGGATACGCTGAGCCTAGGTAGAGCTTTGTGTATTATCCTGCAATCTGTGTCGAATATAGAAAACAAACTAACTCAGGCAAATTAAAAATTGCAGAAACTGGGATACCCAAAAACTCTGAATGTTACACTTTAAATTATCTCTCATCCATTTTTCTGCAGTTATTGTCATTGAAAGTGCTGCTGTAATTATAACCTTGAACCTTCTTTGCTTGTACATGCACCTTCTGATGTGAGTAATACTTCTTTCTGACTGCTATAAAACAATGTAATCAACCACGTTCCCTAGTAGCAGCCAGAGTATGATAAATGATGAGAGATTTCTTCAAAAAAATCCATTTAAAAGATAGCTTTCCAATTTGTAAATCCAGCAAAAATTGTTTTATAAAAAGACGTTTCTTGCATCACAATATGACAAATGATATTCTGATGATAGTTGCCTAGAAATTCACAAATGAGTTTCATTAAGAAATAAAACATTTTATTGAATTCTCTTCAGACTGTAAATTTGAGATATAATTGTATTGTCCACATTAGGTATCCCAAAATTACTTTAAATAATGTATTTTTATATTAGCAGAGACCTGCAAAACAATTGCTGTGAAATAAGTATCTTTATTGCAACAGTACTTCTTTAAATCCCACCCCATGCCATTCCATCCTTCCCATCCCATTTTTTCATCTATCATCCCCATGCGATTCCTCCATCTCACCCCTTCTTCCTATGCCATCCCCCATTCCATATCTCCCATGCTCTCACACCCCCCAGTGCTGATCCCCCCCCACAATTCATCCCTCTCCCATGACATTCCCCATTCCCCTCCCCAATCCCTCCAGCCAGGGTAAATTTGCTGTTGGTTTTTTTTTACCATCCATTGTATTTTCCTCCACCAACAGCGCCCCCCCCGCCACCACCAACCGTTGGCAGTCTCATGTGCGTCACGTTCTCTGTTCCTCCTCATGCCCCATGTACCTCCGCATGTGCCAGGCTCCACCCACCAAAACAATCCACCAACCAATCAGAACAGTGCGAATAGACAAGAACTGCGTATTATTATTATAGATTTATTTTCCCATCAAGAACGTATTCTTACCTTTCTGGCATTTCTTGCATTGTTGCTGGAATCAGCACATCTGTTAGGACCTTGGGGGAAATATTAAAGAATATAATCCTTTTATTTTACACAATGCAGGTGAATTTAAATCACCAAACGTGGATCAAATATCTCCCAATTATATGAATTAATAGCCAACAAGGGATCAATTGAAAAATTCCAATCCTTGGATTTAAATTCTGGAGGGCCCTATATTTCTATCTGCACATCTAATATGTAATGGAGAAGTCTTCCTTGGCTGTAATAAAAATAGTAAGCGGCTGCCCAGCCACGCTAATGAGCCACCGCATTTGGAATCACGGCGGCTCCACGACGTGGGCCCCTTGCATGCGCGCTGCATTTTTTTTCCACCTGCCACCTATTGCGCGGGCTGCTAAAATCCAGCCCAATATTTCAGGTCTGTGACCGCTGACCTGAAATGCTAACTGTGTTTCTCTCTCCACAGATGCAGCCAGGCCTGCAGTGTTTTTCCAGCACTTTGTTTTATTTCAGATTTCCAGCATCTGCAGTATTTTACTTTTATCTTATGTAAACTAACTACTTTAAAAAAATGACGACCTAGAGTTGCCCCCAATTTACGTTGGTTTTTCTTGTGCAATTTGTCTGAAATTGACTAAACCAGCATAAAAAATTGTGAACGTTAAACACAAGTTGTGTCAAGCATAAATAGTGTTGGTGACCTTTAATGCTGGTTTAGAAAACTTTTTAATGGAAACCAGCCCTGCCCACAAAATGGACCACACCTCCAGATTAGAACAATGGCAGGAGAATGAGAACCAGAAGGTTAACATTGGAGAGGAAAAACAAGGTGCAAAAAGAATTGGGAGAGTTAGATTTTTTTTATTCCTGGGATGTGGGCGTCACTGGCTAAGCCAGCATTTATTGCCCATCTGTAATTGCCCTTCAGAAGGTTGTGATAAGCTGCCATCTTGAACCGCTGCAGTCCATGTGGGGTAGGTACACCCACAGTGCAATTAGGAAGGGAGTTCCAGGATTTTGATCCAGCGACAGTGAAGGAACGGCGATATAGTTCCAAGTCAGGATGGCGTGTGGCTTGAAGAGGAACTTGTAGGTGATCGTGTTCCCATGCATCTGCTGCCCTTGTTCTTCTAGGTAGCAGAGGTCGTGGGTTTGGAAGGTGCTGTCTAAGGAGCCTTGGTGAGTTGCTGTAGTGCATCTTGTCGATGGTACACACTGCTGCCACTGTGCATCAGTGGTGGAGGGCGTGAATGTTTGTGGATGGGGTGCCAATCAAGCGGGCTGCTTTGTCCTGGATGGTGTTGACTTCCTGAGTGTTGTTGGAGCTGCACCCATCCAGGCAAGTGGAGAGTATTCCAGCGCACTCCTGACTTGTGCCTTGCAGATGGTGGACAGACTTTGGGGAGTCAGGAGATGAGTTAATCGCCGCAGGGTCCCTAGCCTCTGACCTGCTCTTGTTTATATGACTACCCCAGTTCCATTTCTGGCCAATGGTTACCCCTAGGATGTTGAAAGTGGGGGATTCAGCGATCGTAATGCCATTAAATGTCAAGGGGAGATGGTTAGAATCTCTCTTGTTTGAAATGGTTGTTGCCTGACACTTGTGTGGCGTGAATGTTACTTGCCACTTATCAGCTCAAGCCTGGATATTGTCCAGGTCTTGCTGCATTTCTACATGGACTGCTTCAGTATCTGAGGAGTTGTGAATGGTGCTGAACATTGTGCAATCATCAGCAAACATCCCCACTTCTGACTGTATGATTGAAGGTCATTGATGAAGCAGCTGAAGATGGTTGGGCTTAGGACACTACCCTGAGAAACTCCTGCAGAGATGTCCTGGAGCTCAGATGATTGACCTCCAACAACCACAACCATCTTCCTTTGTGCTAGGTATGACTCCAACCAGCGGAGTTTTCCCCCGGATTCCCATTGACTCCAGTTTTGCTAGGGGTCCTTGACACCATACTCTGTCAAATGCTGCCTCTTGAGTTCAGCTCTTTTGTCCATGTTTGAACCACGGCTGTAATGAGGTCTGGAGCAGATTGGCCCTGACGGAATGTAAACTGAGTGTCAGTGAGCAGGTTATTGCTGAGCAAGCGCCACTTGATAGCACTGTTGACAACACCTTCCATCACTTTACTGATGATTGAGAGTGGACTGATGGGGTGGTAATTGGTTGGGTTGGACTTGTCCTGCTTTTTGTGTACAGGACATTCCTGGGCAATTTTCCACATTGCCAGTGTTGTAGCTGTACTGAAACAGCTTGGCTAGGGGCCTGGCAAGTTCTGGAGCACAGGTCTTCAGTACTATTGCTGGAATATTGTTAGGGCCCAGAGCCTTTGCAGTATCCAGTACCTTCAGTTGTTTCTTGATATCACGCAGAGTGAATCGAATTGGCTGAAGACTGGCATCTGTGATGCTGTTGACTTCAGGAGGAGGCCGAGATAGCGCTAGTTAGGAAGAAATAGTTAGTTATTAGGTGGGATCAGAGCAAGGGGGAATGCAATAAGATCTAAATTAGGTTCACACTGCATATATGTGAATGTACAGAGCATGGTAAATAAGGTAGGTGAGCTGCAGCTGCAGGTAGCCATGTGGGAGTATGATGTTGTGGCACTAACAGAGAACTGGCTCAAAAAAGGGCAAGACTGGGTACTATATATTCCTGGATACAAGATGTTCAGGAAAGATAGGGAAGGAAAGAAGGGATGAGGGGTGGCATTATAGATTAAAGATACCATTTCAGTGCTGGAGGGAGAGGATGTCCTGGAGGGGCCACAAATGGAATCTATTTAGCTAGAGCTATGAAACAATGGAGGTACCATTACACTACTTGGTGTATTCTATAGGCCTCCAACTAGTAGGATATACAGGAACTAATTTGCAAGGAAATTACAGAGAGATGCAAAAACTATCGAGTAGTTATTATGGGAGACGTTAATTATCCTAATATGGACTGGGATAGTAATAGTGTAAAGACCAGAGGGGCAGAAATTTCCTAAAGTCTGTTCAGGAGAATTTTCTACATCAGTATATTTCCAGTCCAATGAGGAAGGAGGCATTGCTGGATCTGGTTCTGGTGAATGAGGTGGGACAAGTGGATCAAATATCAGTAGGGGAACATTTAGAGGACAGTGATCATTGTATCATAAGGTTTAGGTTAGATTTGGAAAAGGACAAAGAGCAATCCAGAGTAAAAATAATTAATTGTGGGAGAGCCAATTTAAATGGGGTGAGAACGGATCAGGCCTGAGTAAATTAAAATCAAAGATTGACAGGCAAAACTGCAATTGAACAGTGGGCTGCATTTAAAAGAGGAGATAGTTTGGGTACTGTCGAGATTCATTGCCACGAGGGAACGGAGTTCCAAAGTGCGGGGTTTCCGGCATGTGATGGCCGTCGCTATCCGGTATGTAATTTTTCTTTAATTGTAATATCATTTGTATATTAAAATGAAGGCCCCGCAGGCCGCACAGAGGCCTCACCGCCGCCAGTAAAATGCAGTGGAGCCTTCCTGACGTCGGGGGTCATGGCGGGTCTCTCCCGATAGAATTTTCCGGGCCCCCCCCCATCACAACCCCCAATGTCAAAGGGCTGGTAAAATTCAGCCCATAGAGTACAAATACAAGGAAGTTATGGTGAACTTTTATAAAACACAGGTTTAGCCTCAGTTCAAGTATTGGGTCCAATTTTGGGCACCATTAGAGCATGGCTACCCGACCTGAACCCTGATGGGACCCGACATACGTCAGGTTCGGGTTGGGCGGGGTCAGACACACTATCACCACTTCCGGTACATGGCTCCAATCTTAATGCACTTTTTAAAACAACCTTTCAAGTCCAGTTACAGTCTTTGTTGCTTATCTGCACAAGCTTAAAAAGTGAAAAATGGAAGCTAGGTTAACTGAACATTCCGGTGGTCGGGTCGGGTGTGGGAAAAAAATGAAAGGACTCGGGCTGGTTGGGGCTCAAGTCAGATGTGGTTCTGTCGGGCTCGGGTCCAGTTTCATTTGCAGACCCGAGCCGGCCTTTAGGCACCTTACACTTTAGGAAGTGTGTGAAGGCATTGGTCCGAGTAACAAAAAGATGTACAAAAATGGTTCCAGGGAATAACGTACTTGAGTTACCTGGATAGATTGGTGAAACTGGGGCAGTTCTCCTTAGAGAAGAGAAGGTTGAGAGGAGATTTTATAGAGGTGTTTAATATCATGAGATGTCTGGACAGTGTATGTAGCGAGAAACTGTTCCTATTTGTGGAAGGGTTGAGAACCATAGGACACTGATTTACAGTAATTGGCAAAAGAACCAGTGGTGCCATGAGGACAAAAATCTTTTTTTTGATATATTTTACACAGCAAGTAGCTCGGAACAATCATGGCTTTCAAAAGGTAGTTGGATAAGAAGGTGAATAGAAAGATTTGCAGGACTATGGGGAAATCATCAAGGAATGGGTCTAGCTGAGTAGCTTTTATAGGAGCTGCACAATGGGCTGAATGGCCTCCTTCAGTGCTGTAAACGTTCTACGAGTTTCACTGATTCCACCCATTTGCTGCAGTTCAAGAAGCTCTTCAAATTAAGCTCTTCTCTACACTGGGGAGACCAAATGTAGATTGGGTGACTGCTTTGCAGAACACCTCCGTTCAGTCCACAAGCATGACTCTGAGCTTTCTGTCTCCTGCCATTTCAATTCCTTACCTTATTCTCACTCTGACCTCTCTGTTTTTGGCCTGCTACAATACTCCAATGAAGCTCAAAACAAGCTCAATGAACACTACCTCATCTTTCAACTGGGCACTTTGCAGCCTTCTGGACTCAACATAGAGTTCAACAAATTTAGATGATAACTTCTGCTCCCATTTTGTTTTATGTTTCTTTTTTCTCTCGTTTCCTTTACTTTGCTTTTGGAAGGCTACTATCCTTCCATTCAGATCTCCTCTAGACATATCTTTTGTTTCTTTACTTGCCCCACTCCCTTTGGCCTTGCACCATGAAATCTTTTGTCATTTAATCTCTCCTGCCCGACAACCTATCACAGACCTTCCATTTTGTTCCTCTACCCTACTTTTACTAGCTCAAAACCTATTACATTTCTAACTTTACTTAGTTATGATGAAAGGTCACGGACCTGATATCTAGCTGGCAATGGGGAAAATTGCCCAGGTACGTCCTGTGCACAAAAAGCAGGACAAATCCAACCTGGCCAATTACCAACCTATCAGTCTACTCTCGATCATCGGCAAAGTGATAGAAAGGGGCATGGACAGTGCTATCAAGCAGCACTTGCTCAGCAATAACCTGCTCAGGTTGGGTTCCGCCAGGGCCACACAGCTCCTGACTTCATTACTTGGTCCAAATATGAACAAAAGAGTTGAACTCAAGAGGTGAGGTGAGATTGACTGCCCTTGACATCAAGGCAGCATTTGACAGAGTATGGCATCAAGGAATCCTCGCAAAAATGGAGTCAATGGGAATCAGGGGGAAAACTCTCCACTGACTGGAGTCATACCTAGCACAAAGGAAGATGGTTGTGGTTGTTGGAGGTCAATCAACTGAGCTCCAGGACATCACTGCAGGAGTTCCTCAGGGCAGTGTCCTAGGCCCAACCATCTTCAGCTGCTTCATCAATGACTGGCCTTCGATCATAAGGTCAGAAGTGGGGATGTTCACTTATGATTGCACAATGTTCAGCACCATTCACGACTCCTCAGATACTGAAGCAGTCAGTGTAGAAATGCAGCGAGACCTGTCCAAACTTGGGCTGATTAGTGGCAAGTAACATTCACGCCACACAAGTGTCAGGCAATGACCTTCTCAAACGAGACAGAATCTAACCATCTCCCCTTGACATTCAATGGCGTTACCATCGCTGAATTCCCCACTATGAACATCCGGGCGGGTCACCATTGACCAGAAACTGAACTGGACCAGCCATATAAATGCTGTGACTACAAGAGCAGGTCAGAGACTGGGAATTCTGCAGTGTCCACCATCTACAAGGAACAAGTCAGGAGTATGATGGAATACTCTCCACTTGCCTGGATGGGTGCAGCTCCAACAATACTCAAGAAGCTCAACACCATCCAGGACAAAGCAGCCCACTTGATTGGCACCCCATCCACCACCCTCAATATTTACTCCTTCCACCATCGATGCACAGTGGCAGCAATGTGTATGATCTACAAGATGCACTGCACCAACTCACCAAGGTTCCTTCGACAGCACCTTCCAAATCCACGACCTTTGCCACTTAAAAGGACAAGGGCATCACATGCATGGGAACACAACCACCTGCAAGTTCCCCTCCAAGCCACAACATCCGGACTTGGAACTATATCGCCATTCCTTCACCATCGCTGGGTTAAAATCCTGGAACTCCCTTCCTAACAGCACTGTGGGTGTACCTACACCCTAAGGACTGCAGTGGTTCGGAAGGCAGCTCACCACCACCTTCTGAAGGGCAATTAGGGCTAGCCAGCGATGCCCACATCCCAGAAACAAATAAAATAACCTAAAATGTTAACTTTATTTCTCACTCCACAGTTGCTACCCAACCTGCTGAATATTTCTAGCATTTTCTGTTTTTATTTCAGATTTCCGGCATCTGCAGTAATTTGCTGTTTTGTCAAAGTTTTTTTTTTAAAGGTGCAAAAGCACTAATAGGCTTGTTTTAAAAGTTTAATATTGAAAAAGTTCATTTAGTAAAGCTGATTAGTGTACAACAATGGAACCAGTAAAACGTTTCAGTGCAATTTTTTTTTAAACTTTCAGTGATTTAAAATCGGGTTGTTCATAGGGTAGACTGGATATTCCTATTAAAATGCTTACCTTTTATGATAAACCCATTTTCAGCTGTTATAATAAAACTGCACCAAGTTACCACTCTTAAGCACAACAATGAATATTTTGTAATGCAAGGGAAAAAATGGCTTTCAATTATGCTGACCGTTGCACTGATTCATGGAAGATTTTACATTTGTAATTATGCAAATTAGTGTTCGCAGATACTTGAACCATAACTTTACTTTGCAAAAACAATGCAATTTGCACCACCAGATTGCCAATTGCACCTAAAGTGGAAGCTTTACGCCTAAGAATGGATAGAGAGAGGTCAGGTTTCCAACAACTTCTTGGGCAACAAGGGTGTTAGTTGGGTCACATTTACAGAATGTCACATTTTTTATTTGTTTCTGATATATTTATTCAGTACTCACTTTGTAGAGTATGGAGTCACATACACAAAATATATCAATGATGACAGGATTCTCCAGCAATGGAAGAAGATGGTCAGGCATCCCTTGCCAAAAGTGTAATAGAAAGTTCTGAATCTGAAAATCAAGTCCGACATAATACACTTACTGTACTTTTGGATTCAGGTTGCTTTTAATCTTTCTTAGGCATGCAAAAAAGAAAGTCAGACCACATCTTTTGAAATCTCACCTCTTCAAAGTTTCCATTGATTGCATTATCCAGGATGCATTGACAATGTGTTTTGTACATCATAATTAGTGTATCTACCTGAAAAAAGTACCATAAACTATATTAGGATGGCAGTCTGGAATTACTACTGTATCAATTTAGACTCAATCAAAGTTTAAACTTTGATTTCAAGACACTGACAGGGTAGATTGCACCAACGTTCAGCTGCTTCTAAGTCTTCCTAGCATGTATAGGAAATTCCGTCTGCTCCTTACAAAGCAAATGTTCTCAGAGTCAGAAGCAAAGACACACTATGGAAGTCAACTTGCGGTGGCTCGATATTAGTCAAACTCTGAATTAGGCAATGACCCATAAATTGCTGGAAAAATAATGGTGAGCTCATGGCACCCATTATTAATAGTGTGTAAAAACCCCAGCAATTTATGGTGAAGAAGAGAGCACATCAGCTGCCCTCCTTAGGACGCTGCCCAAGATGCTAGCGTAAACGAGGCTGTACATGAGCTGATGCCATTTTCAAACCACTGTTGTCCATCTATGCTGGACGGAGGCAATTAAAATTGACCCCATTAATAGGAGCAAATAATGCATTTGTTCTCTACTCCAATTTAACAACAATTAGGTCGTTATTTATTACTAGTTAGCATAACCTGAGTTTAAAAACCAATATGAAGTGTAAAACTTGCAAATTTGTAGAAGATATAATGGAGTAGATTTTCAACTCATCAATGGGAATGAGAATCGGACAGTTCCTGTAATGCACAATTCACAACACCAGTTAAAAGTTCAGGCAGTAAGTTGAAAATCTCCCCCAATATTTCTTGAGGACAAGTATTTTCTGAATCCTCAACCATGGTAAGATAACTAACTTGCTGCCAGTGGATACGGAAAAATTGTGGATGCACTCTGTAGTTTTCCACTACATGCTCACAGCAGGCCAGGTACCTCATCACATTCAGAGAATTTACCCTTCCAAATGTTTTCAGATGAATGCAGATTCCATCCAATGGTAGTGATAAAACAGCAAGACAAGCAACTCAGCCTCAAAGATTGCTGAGAATACTACAGTTCAACTTAGAAGCAGATCCTCCAATATATGGATAAGAAATGACAGGAAAACAAACAGATACAACAATCAATATTTCATTCACCATTTGCCTGTGATCTCCCACTTCTACACTAATTCAATTTTATCGCACAGAGATACAAGTAAACCCAGGCATCCCATTTACTCATGTAAATTCAAAAAAGAGTTTGAATGGCACGGTATGGGTTTTTAATTGTTGAGTCATTTCTGGGTCAGCCCTATTAACATACAAATAAAAAGCAAAATCTGCAAAGGCTGAAATTTGAAGCAAAAAAAAAATAGAAAATACTGGAAACAAACAGCATGTCAGCATCTGAGAAGAGGAGACCGGTCAATGATTTTTGACCTGACCTTTCTCAGCATTCATAGATGAAAGATAAGGAAGCATTTTAATCTAATCACAAAAAAAGGAAGGGGAAAGAAAAAAAGCAAACAAATGTTTCAGGCACAGAAAGGAATTTTCACTTGAATAGCATGCAACCTGTTCAAAGGAAAAGCAGATTTCTGATGAAATAAAAGGCCTCAGACAATAGAAAGAGACATTAAATACATTAGAGACATTAAAAATCAAAAACATGAATGGTAAGGCTGTGAGAAATCCATCCAAGGAAACAGATGACAAAATAGGAGGAATTGCAGACACAACAAGCCCTCAGATTAGGCCTAAAATTAAAACAGAAAATGCTGGTAAAATACAGTAGGTCCACCAACTCCAAAAAGAGAAAAACAACAGGCTAAAAGTAAAGGTAGCAACCCAACCTTCCTCACCAGCATTAAGTTCTGACAAATAGGACTGGACAGTGCATGTAACCTGTATGCCACCATCAATTTTCACCTCCACCTGAAACAAACTCTTAATGAGCTGCTAAGTACTTTAATTGGATACAGTGGGAGGTGGGCAGGATCGCTGTCACACGCTCCCCCACGCCCTGATGAACATTGCCAGTACCGGGAGCAGCATCTCGAAACTGACACTCCAGCCAGCACCCATATTTTCAAGCCTTGTCCACCCCAGCTCAGGGGTGCCCAAAAATTCAGTCCATAGTCTCCAGCCCAAATATCAACCTGCCTCCCCTCTCCCCTGTCATTAAGTCACCAGGACTCCCTTTAACAAGACCACTACCTGGTCAGTTAATGGTTAAGTGATATGTCCACAGACTCCTGTCAAGAGTGATCTGATTAGTATTGTTTCAGGTTGATTCCCTCAATAAATCAGTCTCCTTCATTTGGCATTGCAGGTGTGCCATTTAGAGCAAACATTCCCAATGCAGTGTAAGTAAAAATATATGAAGCTTTTGTTTTGAAACATTTGAAACTGCAAAATGACAATATTAAATGAGCTACACCACTTCCTTGGGGCCTAATAAGCTTTCACACACAAAATTCAGTCATTATAGTCAACAATCTCCATTTAGAAATATTTCAGGATACCCAAGGGTTGAAAAAAACACACACACACAATAAAGAACAATAAAGGCAGGCAAATAGGAAATATGGACCAGTGTGAATTAAATGCTGACCATGAAACTGGTATCCTGTGTACTTTGAAGAGTTTGAGGGTGAGACTCTTTCTATTTCTTTTCCCATTCTCTGGCATGAACAGATATAGAACTGGAGGCGGGTGCGGAAGTAGGATGGAACAAGGCTATAAAGAGATGTGCAATCCCCAGAAAGTATACTGATTTCTATTATTGACTGAACATTATTTGAGAATTTTTAGAAATGAGATATAAAGCGGTATCTTGCAAGTGAGCTATCATTACAGCACAGGCTGCTGAACATTAAATATTTTGACATTCTGCTAAATACAACTTGGAAAAGTAACAAAAACTGATATAGGGCAGGATTTTCCATTTGGGATCAGGACCCCAACGTCGACATCAAATGCGGGCCCCGACCCCACAATGTGCAGGGAGCAGTAACCTGACAGCAGTTTTTGCGTGCCAATTAGTGGCCAGAGGGCATGCTCAAAGACCAATTAAGGACACTGGTTAGGCTCTTGAAGCTGGAAGGCCAATAAGAGGCCCTCCAGCACTAAAGGACCTGCAGCCTGCTGTTGCAGGTAAGGGAGAGAGAGAGCACCTCCATCCTGTGGTGCCCTCTCAACACTTTAACATATGGTGTACAGCGGCTGCAGGGGTTGTGGAGGAAGCCTCAGAGGTGATCCTGAAGTGCCAGCCCCCCAATATGCCACTGGGAGGAGGCTTCCAGGTATCTGCCATGTTCCAAATGTCATGGGGACCTGCAGACTGACTGGAAAGCTCCAGTCAGCCTTTGATCAATAGCCTTAATTGGTCTTTTAATTGAGTTAACAAGCTACCCACCACTTGTGGGAGGGTAGCCATTTCACACTGATCTAGCCTCCAGGAAAATGGCCATGGGTAGGGAGGGTGTGGGGAACTGGCACGTCGGCCAGTGTTGGGAAATTCCGAGCCTGCCTGCCTCTGTTTGCATCGCCATATCAGGACCAAACTGCTGTTCATAGTCTCAGAAAAGCTGACAGCTTAAAACTAGCCCTGAATACAGGCCTTATACCATGTGAAGATGAAAGATTTCACTGTAACTGCAGTGTGACATGAGCAGGTGATTATGTTACTTACAGATATACCCAACACTTGATCAATCTTATTATAGGGAGGGAAATGTTAAAGTCCATAAAAATGTAGTTGTATTGTTATGACCAGGTGAAAAAGTGATCTAGGGTTCCCTTTCAGCCTTCACCTGGTCTTACTGTAACAGGGTTTAATTTTAAACACATTGTGTTTTTAGCTCCCCCTTGGCGAATCCTTGTTCAACGCTTTCCAATTATAAGGCAAAGAAACCAGCTCAAACAGGCTTTCTTAGGGCTAAAGAAGAAAAGTTGAAATTTATTAAATGTAAACTTAAACTCTAATTTGGTTGCCACCTACGGATACACGATGTGCCCACACGAGCATGCATAGGCAATAAACACATGCAAATAGAGACAGAAAAGAGCAGAAGAAAAATAAAGTGGAAAGGTTTGAGGCAATATCTGAAGAGTTGTTGCTACGGTTCTTCGAGATCACTGTAAAGTCCTTGATTGTAGGTAGATCTTGCTTTTCGTTGGGGGGCCCAGTATTCTTCTTAAACCTTGTTTGCTGTATGAGACTTTTCTGTCTTGGGGTTCATGTGTCTTCAGTGGATTCAGAGGCTTGTGAGAAAGAGATGGGAGCAGACAGGAGAGAGATCTTCTCAGTCCAGGAGCAAACAGACATTCTGCCCAAACTGTTTGCACAAATTCAAAAAACTCAGGTTGCCCAGCAGGTTAGTCATGTGATTAGCTAGTTTGACCATGTCCGTTTGTGTTTTCGGCCATCTTAGCAGTCAACCTGGAATGCGAGCTCCCCCACCTTCAACATCTGGTGATCAAATGTCCATTGAGGGTTGAATGTGTCAGAAAATGGCTGCTTTGTCCTTCCAAACAGTCTGTTAATATGCATTATCTTTTCCAGCCACAGCTAATCTGTTTAACAAGTACTTTCTTCACTACAGTAAAGGTTTAAAATCAATGTTCATGACAAAATTAATGTGCCTCATTTTTGGCAGGTGGGGGCCGAGCATGACCCCTCCACACCCAGCAGAATGAAATGCATTTTGAGAAAAGCACATTTCATTAAAAGGGTCGAGAGAAAAATGTAAGATATAGAAAAAACCATGCATTTCTCTCATTCATTCCCATTCATTCATAAATCCTTAGACTTATTACATTATGTCTTCTCTTGGTGCCAGTGTTGCTTTAATTGTCCCCTTTTTGGCATCGTAATAAACATGTGGTTCTTTTTATTTGGGAAGTTTCTCTTCCGTTTGCCCATTTCCATGGCTGCCTAAGGTCTTTGCTCCTGCTGAGGTAATTTTTTTTTTAAAAAAGAGTCAGTAGTGGGCGAGTCTATCCTGAGCTCTCTTTCAGTGCTTTGCTGAGTCACGCAAAGGCTTTTGGCTTCAGTGGATGGGTGGTTCGCTTTTTTTCTGACTGCGGGGAGGATTCTTTGCTAATCTCCCCTTTGTTCCAGAGGACATTACTGCCTGCAGGTATTTGTGCAGACTCTACTGCACATTACTATGGAACTTTGACTAGGTGAGGCATCACTCTCACTGTTTCTCTGCCACCTAGAGGTCTCTCTTTGTCTCTGCAGGCTCCTGTAAATGTTGTTAGCAACTCTGGTGGGGTGCTTCTAGTGTCTGCCTTTACAGAGGAGGATGTGGGGTCTAACTTTTCACATTTTTCAGGGTTGGCTGACCAGACAGTAGGGGTTTTCATCTGGGATTCCTCCCGGACTTCCTTTAATCTGCCCTCTTGGTCACGTTTTCCCCTTCTCTGTCTAACCTTTTGCAGCCTTGTGCCTGCCTGTCCCTTTTTTCTCTCGGTGGGGCTCCCTTACAGTTCACTAGACATCTGCTGGAGGGTTCTCCTAACACTAGTACAGGACTTAGGGGTGCAGGTTTCACTGTAGATTGGGGTTTCCCCTCAACCTGGCACATGTGGCAACTCCTGCAGTACTCCACCACATCTTTGTGGAGTTTTAGCCAGTCAAACTGTAGTCTTATGCAGGCTTTGGTCTTTTGCATACCGACATGTACAACCACTGTAGTCTCAAGGACCCTCCTTAATATTTCTCTCCGGTACCTCTACGGCACTGGTGAACTGGTGAACTACTGCCCACTCCTTGCTCTCAGGTCTGTGAGGAGAACTCCATTTCCTCATCAGTACCTCATTCTTTAAATGGTAGCAATCAGGGACTCCCTCTGCTTCACTTTCAGACTGGGCAGCCTGTGCTAACCCTCACAATACTGGGTCGGCTTTCTGAGTCGCAGCTAGGAAAAATCCATTTAATTCATTCCCAGGGTCTCCTAACTTTCCAAATAAAGTCTCGGACAGGCAGACCTCATGGTCATCTGCCTGCGGTGCCAATGCAGTCTCCTTTGGGGGAGCTGGTTTGATCATGGCCTGATCCGCTACACATTCAGGGAAACTGCAGGGGTCCGACACGCGCCACGACCCTGTCTCTCTGACCTCCTGCGGTCTTTCTTTCACTACTGTGGGGGGGGGGGGGGCTACCACCTTCACCCCTGCCAGATCACTACCTAGGAGGTCAACCATGTTCACAGGCAAACTAGGGACAATCCCTATGGTCACCGGTCCTGAAACTAGGTTGCAATCTAGGTGCACCCGGTGTACTGGTACCGACATACACTGCCCTCCAATACCATTCACCACCATTTGGTGTTTACTGCACTCTCTGGGGGAAAGGTTTTCCCAGTAAAAGGGACCTAGTGGCCCCATGTCCCTGAGAATCACGATCGGCTTGCTTGCCCCTCTCGAGGGGTATGGGGTTACTCTCGCTTCAGACACAAAACCCTCATAACCCTATTACATTTTCTTGCACTTTCAGTGGTAGAGTTCCTGGGTGTCACTCTTACTGCAGTTAAAGCTGCAGCTTGTTCTGCTGTGCTTTCCATCAGGGTCCTGTCTTCACTGAGCAGGTGTGCCCTGATTAACCCTACTGGTTTTCCCTTTCTTTTCCAGCAGTCAGCTTTTAAATGCCCTGCTATATTACAATGGAAGCACACAGGTCTCCGGGTCTCAATCTTGCTCACACAAAGTTCTTTTTAGCTACAGGAGGGCCCCCTTTGTCGCCTTCTTTCCGTTTTCTCCCAGGACTGCTTGGGCTCCTTTCACCTTCCCACCCTTTGTCCCTTTCGGATTTGTGGGGGTCACTAGGAAAGGTTCTCCCCTAGGAAACCGACATAAATTAAAGAAAACTCATCGGCCAGAACAGCCACTTGCTGGGCTCCCTGGAGCCGCTGCTCCTCCACATGGGTCTTTATGGAGAGTGGGAGAGATTGTTTAAATTCTTCAAACAGAATTACTTCTCTGAGATTCTCATAGCTGAGCTGTACTTTAACAGCCCTCAGCCACTGGTCAAAAGCCAGCTGATTACTTCTTTCAAACTCCAGATAAGATTGATTAGCTTGCCTCTTGAGGGTTCTAAACTTTTGGCGATAGGCTTTGGGTACTAATTCATTTGCCCCGAGGATAGCATTTTTGGCCAGTTCATAATTTGATGAACTCTCATCTGGTAACAGGGAATAAACCTCATGGGGATTTCCGGTTAGTTTGCTTTGCAATAAGGGAGACCAGGTCTCAGCTGGCCATTTTAGTTGCCTTGCCAGTTTCTCAAAGGACACAAGAAATCCTTCTACATCCTCTTCATTGAACTTTGGAATTAGTTGAGCTACTTTTAACAATTTTGTTCCCAGCCCTGAATTATGCTCCTCCATATTGGCCATGCTTTCACTGGGGTTACTCTGTCGCCCCCTCGTTAACTCAAGCCACTGCAAGTCTCTCTCTTCGTATTCCTTCCGGAATATTCTTTATCTCTCCCTCTCCCCAAATTCAAGTTTCCTCTGTTCCAATTGTATCTTTGCTAACAGTACCCTGTCTGCTTCTAACCCCATTTCTGCTTCTTCAGATTCAAGGTAAAAATGGTTGGCCACTAGCCATAGGAGTTCAGACTTCCTAGCCTTGCCAGGTACAGTGATACCACACTGCTCAGCCATTTTCTGCAACTCCTCCATAGACAGTGCTTTTAACTTATCCCAAGTTACTTCATGCTGGCTTGGAGAGTTACTAGCTTCAGTTGCAGACATGTTAGTATTCAAGCACACACAACCACAAGAAAGCCTGTATTGAAATCTTCCTCTTTTTTTATTGGGAACAATTTGGCTTCTCACTTCCAATTTCTCTCATTTGTCTGTGGGTAAAATCCTGGATGGTAGCACACAAATTTCTGTTACAACCAGGTGAGAAAGAGGTCTAGGGTTCCCTTTCAGCCTTCACCTGGTCTTACTGTAACAGAGTTTAATTTTAAACACACTGTGTTTTTAGCTCCCGCTTGGTGAATCCTTGTTCACCGCTTTCCAGTTATAAGGCAAAGAAACCAGCACAACAGGTTTCCTTAGACTTAAAGAAGAAAAATTGAAATTTACTAAATGTAAACTTAAACGCTAATTCGGTTGACGCCTACAAATACACAACACACCCACGCTAGCATGCATACGCAATACACACATGCAAATAGAGACAGAAAAGAGCGGAGGAAAAGTAAAGTAGAAAGGTTTGAGCCAATGGGCTGGATTTTACCTTAGGCAGACGGGAATTCGCCGATGCATTTTACGGGTCCCTGGCCTTTAATTGTCCCAAGGCGGGACTTCCACCTGCTTGAGGGAGGAGGTCCTGCCTCAGTGAGCTGCCGGCCGATCAGTGGCTGGCAACTCTTAGTCCCAGGAGCACCACCAGGAGTGGTGGCCACTGCTGGGACTGCAGCCCAGCCGACCAGATGGATCCAGGAGTGAAGGTAAGTTGGCATGCCTCACCAGGCAGATCGATCCTTCAGTGGTGAGGCTGGAGTGGTCGTTTGGGTCCCGGAGGTTGGTTGGGAGGTGGGGGGGGGGGGTGGCGGCCCTCAATCGGGCACCCTATACTCGACAGCCATGCTCTCCCCCGGGGTGCGGAAAGGCCGGCAGCTATCGCTGGGCCTTTCACGTCCCCGGCACACCCACTTGCCACGGGTAAAATACCTGTGGAGGTGGGCGCGGGCCCTTAAGTGGCCGTTAAGTGGCCAGTTAAGGGCCTTGATTAGCCTTGGGCGGGCGGGCAGGCCGTTCCCCCACCCCACCACCACCCGACCGCCGTAAAATCAACCGGAGGCAGGAGCGGGGCGGGTAGGCCTCCCGGAGTCTCCTGCTCAATTTTACGTCACCCCCGTGCCAGCAACCGACCCACTGGGTCGGCGTAAAATTCAGCCCAATATCTGACAAGTTTTTTGTTACAGTTCTTCGAGCTCACTGTAGAGTCCTTGGTTGTCGGTAGATCTGGATTTTCGTTGGGGGCCCAGTATTCTTCTTAAACCTTGTTCACTGTAGGAGACTTTTCTCTCTTGGGGTTCATGTGTCTTCAGTGGATTCAGAGGCTTGTGAGATAGAGATGGGAGCAGAGAGGAGAGAGATCTTCTTATTCCAGGAGAAAACAGACTTTTTGCCCAAACTGTTTGTCAAATTCATAAAACTCAGGTTGCCCAGCAGGTTAGCCATGTGACTAGCTGGTTTGACCATGTCCGTTTGTGTATTCGGCCATCTTCTCAGTCTACCTGGAATGCAAGCTACCCCACCTTCAACATCTGGTGATCAAAAGTCCATTGTGAGTTGAATGTGTCAGGGAATGGCCGCTTTGCCATTCCAAAAACTGTCTGTTTATATGCAAATGTCTTTTCCAGCCATGGCTGATCTGTTTAACTAGTCCTTTCTTCACTCCAGTAACAGTTTAAAATCAATGTTCATAACAAAATTACTGTGCCTCATTCTTGGCAGGTGGGGGCCTAGCATGACATTATCAGTGATAAATTCACAAAGAAGTCAAGGGGAATGAGAAGTGAACTTATGAGATTTATATTGTAGAGAGAATAGTGAACATACTCCAGATCATTTTGATTTGACACTTTGTCTTGTTCATTTTCCAGTATTTTGGAGCTTATTGTCTTTCAAACCAAAAATTTTTTTTTCCTGGAGCTATTATACTTTAAATATGGAAATAAAAGTATTTGTACTGAATTAAATAAGTCAAAATAAAATGGGTTAACATCGTCCTTTAAAATAACTGATAGAGGAATGTATTTGAATTTATTAGGCATTGATCCAGTGTAATCTCCATTTCTGGTCTGTTTTCTTCTTAACTTGTGAAAAAGGGATTAATTTCTTCTTTGGAATAATACTACAATCATTCAAAATAGTTTTTCCAGGAACAGGCATGGGGTGCTGAACTTTATGCTCTCAAATACACAAAATTTATTGCATCCAGTCTTGGGGCAGCTGTTATATTCTTATTGATTGTTATCAATCCTCATACTTTCACCTGGATATTGACCACTCTAGGGTAGGAGCTACGGTTACAGAACATAAACGGGCACATGCTAAAGCAAGCCAGCAGCCTACAACATGCATCACAACAGTACACTGCATTAAGTTCCCAAATATGTTCTCAATTATGAATCTCAATGTAATTTATTTAAATGAAGTAAAGCTCAAGTTCTACTCTAGTCTTCATTTCCAAATAAATTAGTGGAGTGATGGGAATACTCAATAAAAACAATGAATATATTCACATTGGAGAACCTTCTCCGTGGCTTAAAAAAAGTGGCTTGAAGAAAATAAATCTTCACATAAAAGACAACAGCAGATCATGTCCCAGAACGACGCTTTGAGGAAAATTTTTAAAAGTTTCTAAAAGCTGCATTTTAGCAGCTTATTTGTTGTGTGCAACTACTTTAGGGACAAACACTAAGCAAAAAGATCTATGACTCTGACTCTCAGTTTATGCACAGCCAACAGTGGGAGAAAAATTGGTTCTACCAACCTTCAGTACTGCTTCCCAATTGATGGATTATACATTGTCAATGTAAACCAAGGTGAAAAAAAGCTGATTTTTCCACTTACCTGTTATGGGTATGGTCTCCTGCACAGAGGAATCCTTCTCCCTCTTCTCCCAACTATTAATTCTCCCCCCCCCCCCCCTATCTTCCTCACTGCTGCCCTTCCTCCTCCTGCCCTAAAAGCAGACCTACAAGCCCACCCATGACTGGAATAAACTGTTTGCAAAGCAGACAAAAGCAGCACCAGCACAAAGTTGTGCCCAGATATCAGAATTAACTTGTGAAACACAGAAAATGACCAGCAACAAAAAAAGTCCTTTAAGTTAACCAGTAACTGAAGAAAGGAGCCACAAGTAAACCATATGGAGGGGATGAGCCCTTTAAATAGTGCTTCTGCAGGGACCTTTCTGACTGTTCATACCATGAGTTTCTGGTCATGTTTATCATATGCCAAGTCCGTTACAGACCCTTTTTACTGCCTGCTTGAATACCTCAGTTAAATATTAAAATCAGCTTTCTGAATGATTCTGGAGCATGCCCTGGACACCAAGGGAACAGCCTGACCGAATATGGTGGGCAGTTCACTTACAGAGTAGGCGCCTGAAAAATGAGCAAAGGTGTGATTGATTTTCTAGGCATATATGTGCGCATTTTTAAAAACTAGTAGAACACTTATTTGCACCCAAGGTCCTGGAGCAAAAAGCACCCTGTTCTAATATACAATACAATCCAGTTCTCCCAGTCTTGCATATTTTTAAAGTGAGTGATAAATAGTTTAGTCTCATGGTTGTTCATAATAGCTCTTTACTGTCCTATATTTGTGTCTGAAATAATTTAAATTCATATCTCCTTTAAGAATATTACCTTCTCCTTTGAAATAGGCCCTTGAAGAAGAAGATGCTGTGCATTGGGGAACTCTGGGAGCAAGGTTCCTGTTTTTGAACTGAGCGAATACTTCCGTGTAAAGCCTCCCTATAAAAGTAAAAATGTTCAGTTAGTTATGTGACAGCACCAAGGTTTCTAAATACACAACCACATTCTGAAGAGTTTATTATTGCTACCAGTTAAAACCAACATTTAACTACACAAATAAAGGCAATTATTTTAAAATTCTACAACAATAGTTTTACTTGTACAGATAGTCTGTTTTGATTCACCTAGTATTTAGATAAACAACTGAACTTGATGCATCAAGTTGTAATTCATAATTGTTGGCACATTAATCTAATGGTTTACTAATTTCTTATTTTAGTGTAATGCAAATATCATGGTCAGGTCCAATTATATCAGCTTATCCAACTTTTAATGTATCCCTGCCCTGGTTACCATGAACAGCATATTGTGATTATGTGAGTAAATGGGTTTGAAGCTTTGATAAAGTGAGTTGCATTAAGTCATGTTGTTGATGAAAAGCTAGTATTAATACAATTTGGATAAAGTTAATGGATTTTCATTATGAACATTTCTGCATCACTTTTCTTATTTGTATATTTAAATATTTTAAATCCCTTTTATGTCTAGGAACACCTGTTTCTAATGACCATTTAACATTATGATAATGATCGCAATATTATCTACTTAATTAGCCATGAATCCTTTAATAATTAACAAATATGTCCAGAAAACAAAGTTGCTGGCATTCTACAATATGCCACATTTACCCATAGGAAGCTAAAGCTGAAAAGACCAATGTATTGTACAATGTATCATTTTCTTTAGCAATGTATCAATATATTCAAATAAATCACTTGAAAATTCATGAAGGTGAGAAATGAAGAGAGAACCAGAGAGAAGATTTAAAACTAATGGATAAACTGTGTGCCAGCTTCAATGGACATGAAAGATCCCAAGACACTGTTTAAAGATAGCAAGGAGTCCTGGCTAACATTCCTCCCTCAACCAACTTGGTAACCATTCATCTCATTGTAGTTTCTGGGACCTGGCACCAAATGAGATTGTACTTCAAAATAATTCATTGTATGTGAAGCAATTGGAGCATCCCGAGAGATGTGATAAGGTGCTAAAAAAATTATTTGTTCTTACTGAAATTGTAAACATAGCAAAAACATAAAAGTATTCTTAAAATGTCACTAACACAGAGCAACCAGGGAGAATCTTAGTTCCCTCCCCAAGGGTACACTGGATACATTAATAGATTATGAACAGGAAGATAGAACACAAGGAGCATGGAAATGGGGTAAATACATCAGTAAAACAGATAGTGCAAGATATATGGGTAAATAAAACTTATATTTTTATAGTGCCTTTAAATGCAATGAAACAACTCAAGGCACTTCACAGGAGCATTATAAAACAAAGTATTAGACTGAGCCACAAAAGGAGATATTAGGTTAGATGATCCAAAAGCTTGGTCAACGAGGTAGGTTTAATGAGTGCCTTAAGGAGGAAAATGAGGTGGCGAGGCAGAGAGGTGATGGGAGGGAATTCCAGAGCTTGGGGCCGAGGAAACTAGGAGCAAAGACCAACAAGCTGGGAGCAACAACAATATGGATGACTGAAATGCTGGAAGCTTTATTAGAAAAAAAAAGCATAACAGTGTATAAAAATCAGCCACATACCAAGGGCTAAATCTTCCGCCTTAGCAGTAATCCACTGAGAATTTTGGGCTTTTTACCTGGTTCTGGTCCCTGATACTGACCCTGGTGAATTTACCTGCATTAACTAATTTGGGTGGGTTCCCAGTGGGATTTCTGGCTGGGCTCAGTAGCCTTGGGTGGGGTGGGGGTTGTGGTGGAAGGGGAGGAGAATGTTGCTGCTATGGGCCTTGGCTAGTTGCCTCCAGGGCAGATGAAGTATGTATCCATTTTTTAAAAAATATTTTAAATTTGTCATGCTGGTAGAGTTCAATCTATCATCCAACATTTAATTGCACTTATCTTACAGACCATGTAAAATTTAAATCCCTGTCCTTAGCAATTTTCAACTCTGGAAAGTGAAAGCATTCCAAATGCTGAGTGTAAATAAGGTGATAATGAAGGAAAGTATGTCAAAAGATGTATATCTTGATTCATATCCAACTTGAATGCATCCACCCAAATATGGGCAGGCATAGTCAACATCTGTCGGCAATTTCAGAGGAAAATCCTGGAACTGTTGGGAATTTTCAGGTAATGACACATAGAAGGAACTCTATCTCTTGTTCCAAACTAACTTCTAAATATCCTCTCAAGCACACAAGGAAAAGAACAGACTTACTTCAGAATACTGGAATGCATATCACAAATTGATTTTATCAGACAAATTAATTCTTACAGCAAATGCTTCTTATTACCATTATTCCTATTTCTGGTTGTTCTTAAACCTAGACTGGTACTGAACAAGGGCCAGGAACACCTGTCGACTGTGTTGAGGTATCATGAGTGCCTTAGCCCAAGGTGGTGTAACATAGTGTGCTCATGGTTTTGTTATCTGCATTCTGTTTTAAAGCAAAGGCTGGAAAGAGTTAAGAATGTCAAGCTGGGCTAAGCACTCTGTTAGTTACTAATTAGGTCATGTCTCAAGATGCACCCTGTTAGTCTAAAAGAAAAACCACAGCAGAGGTGACAGGAGATAGCTGCTGACATGTCTGCAAAAACAGCGCCAGACAGAGAGAGGTGTTAAAGCACCAAGCGTTGCTGTTTAACAGTGAGGAAGCATCTATGAGTTGTTTTAAAAGGAACATATTCTTGTAACTTCTGATGTAATCAATTTTTATGTTTTTAAATGCAAACATAGCTGAAGGTCGGATGATTGCCAGAGGCTAGAGCCTGCACTAACGGGTGAAACAATAGCAAAAGAAATTGCCTCGAGGCACAGAGCAGCACAGTTTGAAGAGATGCAACAAGATGAAACAAGAAGACTAAAGAGGAGGAGAAGAATATGCATAAATGGGTCCTTTTCTGAGTGCACAGGAGGGGAGGAAAAAGAGTGAGAGAGCTATAGTGATACGGGATTCTATTGTAAGGGGTACAGATAGGCATTTCTGTGGCCGCAAACGTGACTCCAGGATGGTGTGTTGCCTCCCTGCTGCTAGGGTCAAGGATGTCATGGAGCAGCTGCAGGACATTCTGAAGGGGGAGGGTAAACAGAGAAATAGAGGAGAAATTAAGTCAGTCTGGAAAGCAGAGAAAATAGACCTGTTAAGGCACAAGCAAATAATGCAAGGCTGGATTGCACGTATTTTAATGCAAGGAGTCTTACAAGTAAGGCAGATGAATTGACGGCATTGATTAACACATGGGAATATTATATTATTGCTATCACAGAGACATGGTTGAGGGAAGGGCAGGACTGGCAGCTCAATATACCAGGATATAAATCTTCAGGCATGATTGTGGGGGGGGAGGGGGGGTGGTGAGGGGTGTAAAAGAGGAGATGGCATTGTACTATTGATCAAGGAGTCAATTACTGCAGTAAGGAGGGATGATATCTAGAAGGTTCCTCAAATGAGGCCATATGGGTAGAACTTAAAACCAAAAAGGGGACAATCACTTTGCTGGGAGTGTACTACAGGCCTCCAAACAGTCAGGGAGAGATAGAGGAGCAGATATGTAGGCAAATCTCAGAGAGGTGTAAAAATAATAGGGTAATAATAGTAGGGGATTTCAACTTCCCCAATATTAACTGGGTTAGTCTTAGTACAAAAGTCTCAAAGGGGGTGGAATTCTTAAAGTGCATACAGGAGAGCTTTTCGAGCAAGCACATTGAAAGTCCTACAAGAGAAGGGGCGGGTACTGGACCTAATCCTGGTGAATGAGGCCAGACAAGTGGGAGCAGTGTCACTGGGGGAGCATTTCGAGGATAGTGACTATAACTCTAAGATTTAAGGTAGCTATGGAAAAGGACAAAGATGGATCGGAATTCAAGGTACTGAATTGGGGGAAGGCTGATTTCAATATGATAAAACAGGATCTGGCCAAAGTGGACTGGGAGAAGCTACTTGTAGGAAAGTCTACATCAGACCAGCGGGAGTCATTCAAAAAGGAAATAGTGAGAGTTCAGGGCCAACATGTTCCTGTAAAGGTGAAGGGTAGGACTAACAAGTCCAGGGAACCCTGGATGACAAGGGATATAGAGGATTGGATAAGGGAAAAAAAGAAGACTTATGGCAGATTCAGAGTGCTAAAAACAGTGGAGTCCCTACAGGAGTATAGAAAGTGCAGAGGGGTACTTAAAAAAGTAATTAGGAGAGCGAAGAGAGGGCATGAAAAAACACTGGCGGACAAAATACAGGAAAATCCCAAGGCATTTTATAAGTATATTAAGGACAAGAGGATAACCAGGGAAAGAGTAGGGCCCATTAGGGACCAAAGTTGCAATCTGTGTGTGGAGTCGGAGGACGCTGGCGAACTTTTAAATGATTACTTTTCATCTGTGTTCACTATGGAGAAGGACGATGTAGGTGAAGAGATCACGGAGAGGGATTGTGATATACTCAAACAAATTAGCATTGAAAGGGAGGAGGTATTAACGGTTTTAGCAGGCTTAAAAGTGGATAAATCCCCAGGCCCAGATGAGATGTATCCCAGGCTGTTAGGTGAGGCAAGGGAGGAGATAGCAGGGGCTCTGACACAAATTTTCAAATCTTCTCTGGCCACAGGAGAGGCGCCAGAGGACCGAAGGACAGGAAGTGTGGTACCATTATTCAAGAAGGGTAGCAGGGATAAACTAGGTAATTACAGGCCAGTGAGTCTAACATCGGTGGTAGGGAAACTACCGGAAAAAATTCTGAGAGACAAGATTAATCTCCATGGAGAGGCAGGGATTAATCAAGGATAGTCAGCATGGCTTTGTCAGGGGGAGATCATGCCTAACAAACTTGACTGAATTTTTCGAGGAGGTGACTAAATGTGTAGATGAGGGTAAAGCAGCTGATGAAGTCTACATGGACTTCAGTAAGGCTTTTGACAATATCCTGCATGGAGATTGGTTACGAAGGTAAGAGCCCATGGGATCCAGAGCAACTTGGCAAATTGGATCCAAGATTGGCTTAGTGGCAGGAGACAGAGGGTGATGGTTGAGGGTTGTTTTTGCAATTGGAAGCCTGTGACCAGTGGTGCACCATAGGGATTGGTGCTGGGACCCTTGCTCTTTGTAGTGTACATTAATGATTTAGACATGAATATAGGAGGTATGATCAGTAAGTTTGCAGATGACACAAAAATTGGTGTTGTTGTAAATAATGAGGAGGAAAGCCATAGATTACAGGACGATATAGATGGGTTGATAAGATGGGCAGAGCAGTGGCAAATGGAATTTAATCCTGAGAAGTGTGAGGTAATGCATTTCGGGAGGACTAACAAGGCAAGGGAATATACAAAGGATGGTAGGAGCCTACGAACTACAGAAGGTAAGAGAGGCCTTGTTGTACTGGTCCATAGATCACTGAAGGCAGCAGCACAGGTAGATAAGGTGGTTAGTAAGGCATATGGGATACTTGCCTTTATTAGCCAAAGCATAGAATATAAGAGCAGGGAGGTTATGATGGAGCTGTATAAAACGCGTGTTAGCCTACAGCTGGAGTACTGTACAGTTTTGGTCACCACACTATAGGAAGGATGTGATTGCACTGGAGAGGGTGCAGAGGAGATTCACCAAGATGTGGCCTGGACAGGAGCATTTCAGCTATGAAGAGAGACTGGATAGGTTAGCGTTGTTTTCCTTAGAGCAGAGAAGGCTGAGGGGGGACCTGATTGAGGTAAACAAAATTATGAGGGGCATAGATAGGGTAGATAGGAAGAAACTTTTTCCCTTAGCGAAGGTGTCAATAACCAGGAGGCAAAGATTTAGGGTAAGGGGCAGGAGGTTTAGAGGGGATTTGAGGGTGGTTGGAATCTGGAAAACACTGCCTGAAGGGGCAGTAGAGGCAGGAACCCTCACAACATTTAAGAAGTATTTAGATGAGCACTTGAAATGCCATAGCATACAAGGCTATGGGCCAATTGCTGGAAAATGGGATTAGAATAGTTAGGTGCTTGACGGCCGGCACGGACACAATGGGTCAAAGGGCCTGTTTCTGTGCTGTATAACTCTATGACTCTTTGAGTGGCAGGATGTGATGAGTGGAGTCCTGCAGGGGCCTCATCCTTTTACAATTTATACCAATGACTTCGATGAGGGGAGCAATGGCATGCTTGCTAAATTTGCAGATGACACAAAGATAGGTCAGAAAGTATGTTGTGAAGAGGACATAAAGAGGTTGCAGACCGATACAGATATGTTGAGTGAGTGGGCGACAAATCTGGCAGATGAGTATTACGTTGGAAAATGTGAAGTTGTTCACTTTGGCCGGAAGAATAAAAAAGCAGAGTATTACATAAACGAGGAACGACTGCAGAATTCCGAAGTGCAGAGGGATCTAGGTGCTCTAGTGCATAAGTCACAAAAGGTTAGTGTGCAGGTACAGCAGGCAATAAAGAAGGTTAATGGAATGCTATCCTTTATTACGAGAGGAATTGAAAATAAAAGTAAGGCTGTTATGCCTCAGTTATACAGGGCATTGGTGAGACCACATCTCGAATACTGTGTGCAGTTTAGGTCTCCTTAATTTCAGGAAGGATGTAAGTGCGTTGGAGGCAGTTCAGAGGAGGTTTACTAGATTGATACCTGGAATGAGCGGGTTGTCTTACGAGGAAGGGTTGGACAGACTGGGCTTGTTTCCACTGGAATTTAGAAGCGTGAGGGGAGACTTGATTGAAGTTTATAAGGTCCTGAACGGTCTTGAAAAGGTGGATGTGGAGAGGCTGTTTCCTCTTGTGGGTGAGTCCAGAACTAGGGGCACTGTTTTAAAATTAGGGGTTGTCCTTTTAGGACAGAGATGAGGAGAAATGTTTTCTCTCAGAGGGTTGAGCGACTTTGGAACTCTCTGCCTCAGCAGGTGGTGGAGGCGGGGTCATTGAATAATTTTAAGGTGGAGGTAGATTTATTCTTGTTAGGCAAGGGAATCAAAGGTTATTGGGGGTAGATAGGAGTGTGGAATTCGAGACACAACAGATCAGCCATGATCTTATTGAATGGTGGAGCAGGCTCGAAGGGCCGAATGGCCTACTTCTGCTCCTGTTTCGTATGTTCGTATGTAAGGTAATGAAGGCATGACCTGTGCTCCAACATCACATAAAACAAGAGCTGCTGATTGTTGATTAACTACTGTGCTTTGTTAAGTATTGCATAATTACTTAATAAATCTTGCTTGATTCACAACTCTCAGTTGTCCTACCTGTATTGGGTTAAAAATTAATGCCGAAAAGTCTCATAAATTTCTGAAAAATCTTAACAGTGGACCTTGTTATAGGAATATATGTTTCTGGACCTCAGTGGATGCTCCTCAGTGCTTCCATGTGAATGTGATGTCATCCAGCATCCTTTTTGGAGCAGTATCCTAGAGATCCAACTCCATAGGCTCAGGATCCAGGAGATGACTTCTCTGCATCCTTAGCAACCTGTATCAGATCCCACTTTCAACTTTGACTCTTCAGGTATCATGAAGAAATTGAGTGAAAGGGTGCTACTTGTATAAAGAAACTCAAAAAAGGGTCAGAGGGGAACAGGTGCCTTATCTTGTTCTCTCTGGTGAAGTTGTTAAACATCTTGCACTGCAAAAGGAATCCTGGAGGGGAGCCAATGAGACATAACGAAGTGTCACAGCTATCTCCCTCCACAAAGCATGCACGAGGGACTTAGCAGACCTCTGGACCCGACTTCCAGCCAACCCATCCCTCCTGCTCTGTACCGCCATTAAGAGGATATACAAGTCCAGTTTCCAGAAGTTTGCTGCTTATTTCTTTGATATAGCTGCCATCCTTTTTGTCTAGATCACCTCCTACGCCCAGTGTTTAATTTCCCCTTTAAGCAGCAGATTTAATATCACTGCTTTTCATTGGAAATTTTTTTAAAGACATTGGGATGGATTTTGTTCTCCTCCAGGCGTCGGGTTCCATGGCGGTGGGAGCCTGAAAATGGCTCTGGATGAGGCCTGTCTCGGACCTCAACGTTGGAGGGCCCAGCCCGATCCTCCCGGCAGTGGCGCCACTCCATGGCAGCCACCCCGCTGCTGGGTGACGGGACCACAAACAACATATTGAAATCAATAAAATGAATACATTTAAATAGACTTACCTGTGATCTTGAGGGTACTGCTGTGATCATCGGTGCAGCGGTCGGCAGTCCTGCAGCTTCAAATCTCCGCCACACTGGTGAGGAGTGGGGAGGAGGTAAGTTTGTCAGTGTGGGGGGGGGGGCATTGGGAAGGGTTGAACCTTAAACTTTGTGCAGTTTGGGAGGGGGGGAAGGTCAAATGTAAAAGATAAGTGTTTGGGGGGCGGCGGTGGGGAGGGCAAATAGTTAATGCAATTGTTATTGAAGGCTTGGGAAAGGGGCGTGAGAAATTTATTTATTTAATTTTGGGGGTTACTTCTTTAAAAATTTAAATGTGCCAGCAGGGCTGGCTGCCCTTTAAAAGTGGCGCCAGTCCCTGTGCACAGGCAGCTGAACCCATTGCCGGAGACAGACAGCCCGCCCCCTCCACGAGACTGGGCAGGCCTATTTAAATGAGCCGCTGCGAGGGGGATTGCGGCGACTCTTTGGCATGCGCCCTGCAGGGCTGCCATTTTTTGAGCTCACTGGTGAGCTCTCAAAATCCTTCTCTCTGGTCCCCAATGCCCTCACTTCCTTTCTGCCCCTAGGGCTTCCAGCCTTCACACCCTTCCTTCCCTCTACCTCCTAACTTCTGTCTCTGCACTATTCTCTGCTCCCTTCTCCTAGCACATTCTCCTAAGGCATTGCAGGCTCCTTTTACACAGCTTTCATTGGTCTGCCTATTTAATTAGCTGACCACACAATTAGTGACAGAGTCAGCACTACCACCAGAAGGCAGTTGGAAGTTCCATTCTATTTCTGTTTCAATGGTGTCAGAATTTCATGACCATTATTTTATTATAACATATGCTGTAGCTGCATGTACAAACCAGCACAATCCCTGATTTAATATGAACATTGCCAAGGAAGATTTGCTAGTTTATGTAAAATTGCCTAAGGTTGAATTATATGCTATTCAGTGCCAGTAAAAAAGAGACAGAAAATGTGAATTGTTAAATTGATCTGAAAAAATTTACAGACTACTATCCTAATGTAACAATTGTGAGGGGCTGGACTATGGGAAGGCAGAGTTGGGATTTCTACCACCATTAGGGAGGGGAGGAAATTTGAGTAAATGAGGCAAAGCCCAAAAAAGTTTGTGAAGAGAAAACACAGACAAAGAGACAAAGGAAAGTGCTGTTGCTGCCTTGTACAGTTGTTACTGATTATTTAATACTCACTGTTATATACATCATCTTCTTTGGAATTTTGTCTGTTTAGGTGGGTCTTCACGCTATGATGTCAGCATTGTTAAAAATACGCCTTTGTCCCCATTAATTTAGGCACAATACTTGTTCATGTGCAATATGATTGGTTGAGCAGAATGCTTTATGGAACAAGTTTTTATAAAACACACCTCTCAGCCAATTGTGTTTTATAAAACTGGTTAAAAATCACTTTTCTAATTATATAAAAATCATCACTTATTAGCAATCGTATGATTGGTGAATCCCAGAAGTACTAAGGTATTGGAACATATGAACATACATACGAACATATGAATTAGGAGCAGGAGTAGGCCACTCGGCCCCTCGAGCCTGCTCCACTATTCAATAAGACCATGGTGATCTGATTGTAACCTCAACTCCACATTCCCACCTACCCCAATAACCATTCACCCTTGCTTATCAACAAAATATCTACCGCTGCCTTAAGAATATTCAAAGACTCTGCTTCCACTGCCTTTTGAGGAAGAGAGTTCCAAAGACTCACGACCCTCTGAGAGAAATTTTTTTTCCTCATCTCTGTCTTCAATGGGCGACCCCTTATTTTTAAACAATGACCCCTAGTTCTAGATTCTACACAAGGGGAAACATCCTTTCCACATCCATCCTGTCAAGACCCCTCAGGATCTTATATGTTTCAATCAAGTCACCTCTTACTCTTCTAAACTCCAACGGATACAGCCTAGCCTATCCAACCTGTCCTCATAAGACAACCTGTCCATTCCGGGTATTAGTCTCATAAACCTTCTTTGAATTGCTTCCAAATCATTTACATCCTTCCTTAAATAAGGAAACCAATACTGTAAGCAGTACTCCAGATGTGGTCTCAGCCCTGTATAACTGAAGCATAACCTCCCTACTTTTGTATTCAATTCTCCTCACAATAAATGATAACATTCTATTAGCTTTACTAATTACTTGCTGTACCTGAATACCTATTTAGATAATATGCTTCTTTTTTATTCTTCCTGCCAAAATGGACAATTTCACATTTTCCCACATTATACTCCATTTGCCAGATCTTTGCCCACTCACTTAACCTATCTATATCCCTTTGTAGTCTCCTTATGCCCTCTTCACAACTTACTTTCCTACCTATCTTTATGTCATCAGCAAATTTAGCAACCATACCTTCAGTCCCTTCATCCAAGTCATTTATATAAATTGTAATGTGTTGAGGGCCCACACAGATCCCTGCCATCTTGCCAACCGGAAAATGACCCATTTGTGCCTACTCCCTGTTTCCTGTTAGCTAGCCAATTTTCTATCCATGCCAACATGTTATCCCCTACACCATTAGCTTTTATTTCTTGCAATAACCTTTGATGTGGCACCTTATCAAATGCCTTCTGGAAATCTAAATACAGTACATCCACCGATTCCCCTTCATCTACAGCACATGTAACTCCCTCAAAAAACTCCAATAAATTGGTTAAACATGATTTCCCTTGAATTTTTCTAAGTGCCTTGCTATAACATCTTTAATAATAGCTTCTAAAATTTTCCCTAAGACAGATGTTAAGCTAACTGGCTTGTAATTTCCTTCTTTCTGTCTTTCTTGCCTTTGAATAAAGGAGTTACAGTCACTATTTTCCAATCTAGTGGAATCTTCCCCATATCCAGGGAATTTTGGAAAACTAAAACCAATGCATCAACTGTCTCACTAGCCACTTCTTTTAAGACCCTAGGATGAAGTCCATCAGGACCCGAGGACTTGTCAGCCTGCAGCTCCAACAATTTGTTCAGTACTACTTCCCTGGTGATTGTAATTTTCTTGAGTTCCTCCCTCCCTTCCATTTCCTGATTTACTGCTATTTCTGGGATGTTACTAGTATCCTCTAAGGTAAAGACCAATGCAAAATAGCTGTTCAATTTATCTGCCATCTCCTTATTTTCCATTATTCTTTCCCAGACTTACTTTCTATAGGATCAATGCTCACTTTGTTAATTCTTCTTTTTTAACCATCTACATAAACTCTTATTTTTGTATTCCTGGCTAGCTTTCTCTCGTACTCTAATTTTTCCCGCCTTATTAATCTTTTAGTCATTCTTTGCTGCTTTTTATATTCTGCCCAATCTTCTGATCTGCCACCCATCTTTGTGCAACTATATGCTTTTTCTTTAAATTTGATACTATCTTTAACTTGTTTTGTTAACCATGGATGGGTCCTCCCTTGGAAATGCCCAACACATTGACCTTTATCTTTGACTTTCCTATTTCAATTTCATTTCTATTTTTATTTGTTTGCTTTGTTTTGTGGCATTTATAATAGATCTGTATAACAGAATATATCAGTCAATAACTTTATTCTCCTGCATTTCTGAAAAGTCTATCCTTCTACATTGTTGTATTTTTTCTGGATATCGAGAATACATTATACTAATGCATATGTGACATTAAACACACATTATTACTCACAGTCCCTCCCTGCATAATTAACTCATCCTGATAGTGTTGGACCTTCTTTCCATGATTGAAAATGATAAAGCTGCCTCCTATATACAATACAAACATCTTATATATAACAATATAACTGGACATGAAATATATAGACAGATATGGACTCCCTATTTGCTCTGAAGTTTGTTTATGCATCCATGGTTATGGGACTATAACATGCTAATAGAACACCATATGTGCCTATAAAGCACAATTCCCCACCAACTCACCCAACTGCCTGCCATCTGCTATTCTACATATAAAACATATAACAGGCAGAATGTGGCAATCATTTATTTTTGACAAAAAATTATTTATCTTTAAGACTTCATTGCACATTAACATTGTGTAATATTTACTTAAGCACTGCCACACATGTTTTAAATCCATTATTTACAATCTTTGCTTTTTGGCCTTTTGTCAAGTTCAATAATTACTGCATGGTGAAATCAATAGCTTTAAATATCTGGTTGTAGACTATGCTTCCAAAAAATAGTGTAAATTGTATGGAAAGTCTTATGCTGTCACTATTGTCTTTATTTTTTTTCTTTAGAATGATATAACTATCCATTTACAGGTGATTCAGAATAAAGAGATCCAAAGGCCCTTAACATAGCTTGAATTATACATACCTCACTTTTTAATTTGCTTCCTGAAAACCTATGAAGAATGAAAAATATTAATCTAATTATATGTCTTTTATTCAAGATCAATTAAATGAGTTTTATAAACCTGACATTTTCAAATGGCTTAAACACAGGTGTTATGTTGGTGCCCTCAAGTGTTATGTTTCATTAACGTTTGGTGAATTTCTTATGAGGGGGTGGATCTTTCTCACTGTCTCATTGAAAATTTCCCAAAACTCATTTTTTTTTGTATATTGCTGACTTATCTTCTATTTTTTGCAATGTTTTACAATAGCTTTGCATTTTTCATAATAAACTACATTAAGAAAAGTCACTGTGGAAATCCTCCAAAAACATATAAATGGCATTACTAGTTCTTGAATTTAAATTGCAGGTTAATGAGATGGAGGAACAGGAGGAGGAGGAGGTCAAGGAGGGCAGTGTTGAGGTTGATCCACATTTCTCAACCGTTCACTGAAATTCAAGTATTGATAATTTTGTGCCTAAAATATAATATTTCCAATTAAGATATATTAGAATTCAGTGAAACACTTTGCAGCATGTTTCTACATTAAATGTGCATTACAAATGCAAGCTTTTAATTTTGTTGTTATTGGTGTAAATAAACAGAGCATTCAGATAATAAACTGCCCTATGGATCAGTTATCTACTGAAGTAAATCAGTCCTCATGGAGACAGTAACTGATGTATTGCAGTTAAGACATAAAATTTAGAGCACTTCAAATTTTTCATAAATGATACAAAACCACCTCAAGGAGGTAATTTGTATTGCTTGAATTTCATACGGACAACATTATAACTTAATATAAATGTTTCTTTCATCATTGGTTTAGTTGGTAAATTTGAATAGATCAGAAAGTCCCACATTCAATTCCTGGACTATGCTGAGTTAGTTGATCTTATGCAGGGTGAAAGCAGGAATGCTACAAATGGTCAAGGATGGAAAAAATCAGCCAGAGCTGTGCCCCTGTTAACAATCTAGTCGGCTTTTGTAAAAAGTTCATATTTGTGAATGTCTCAGAACAGGGTCTGGCTCATATGTGCAGACTCAGATGGGAAAATAGGCTGGTAGCACTCAATGTCCAGACTCATACAATGATCATTTGAGTGAGATCTCAGATGGTAAATAGTACTTTGGAACCACACCCCAAACATTGAACATCTTCTTGAGGAGGGATAAAGAGAGAAAGAGTTTGAAAGTAAAATATATAAATGCTAAACATCAAGAGAATTGACTGATCTGCTGGCCTTTGCTTTTTAATATTAGTAAAGAGGTGTCTGGGCTGTCAGTTCTTCACTAACATTAAAATGTTCAGCATGTGAAATGGAGTATTGCATCTAAACACACACATGCCCGGAGCTTCACTTCTCTCTGGGTATAAAGCAGTGCTAGGCTGCACATTTCCTGCAGCAAGTGCAGTCAGCTCAGTGAAGCACATGGCACTTTTAAAATGTGATTTTGCATCAGCTAGGAGTTAAACTCATACTTGTGCAAGCCTGATGAGGGTACTGGTATGGTAGTGTATTTATTAGTATGTTAAATATAATCATTTTAAATATATTTTTATGCAACTATGTATGTCATCACAGGAAGTGATGCAATATCATGATTCCATTCTCCTGCACAGTTAGCACTTTAAGCTGAAGCAACAAGTCTCCACTAAAGCTTTGCATTCAAACCTTTATGCCAGCCCTTCAGCTTCATTTGTATCAGTCCAGAGAGATAATACAACAGGTGCAATTATTTACTCGAAGTGGAATCTTTTGCTTCAGTAAACTCACTGGTTAAGATTGTGAATCTGCCTCTCAAGTTATACTGCCAGTTTTAAGTCCAAATGCCCCACTACATGAGCAGTTGAGGGAAATAGCATAGATGTGATTAGGGGAAGCTAGATGCACACGAGATGAGAACAGAAAGTGCTGGAAAGAGTCAGCAGGTCTGGCAGCATCTGTGAAGAGAGAAACAGAGTTAACGTTTCAGGTCTGCGACCCTTCATCAGAACTGTTCTCTCTCCACAGATGCTGCCAGACCTGCTGAGTATTTCCGGCACTTTCTGTTCTCATTTCAGAGTTCCAGCATCCGCATTATTTTGCTTTTACACACATGGGAGACATGTTTAGAAAGTTATTCAGATAGGGTAGATGCAGTAGGCTGGGAGGGGCTCACGTGGAGTATAAACACCAACACAGACCAGTTGGGCCCAATGGCCTGTTTCTGTGCTGTATATCCCAGTGGCCTGTTTCTGTGAGGTATATTCTATAATCAAATAGCAGCATAATTGTCCGGAGTGCCGTTCATTCATGCCACCAGAATTGAGCAAACAAGATTCACATTTAGTAATGCAGAAGATCTCAAAAGTAGTTAAAAGCTTCATGTTAGATCTTCAGTGTAATTCACATATATAAAATTCCACTAATATCTGAGAATAGGTTTGTTAAAGCCCAGAAGCGGATTGCACTTTGATGTCACAGATATTGCACTAATCCTGTAAGCTTTCACTTAGGCAAATTTAATTTAAGTTAGCACACAGCTGACTAATAAAGCCAGCTCCTGATTACACTAATAATCATTTTCAACCACGAGGGAAAAGGATATTAAATAACATAAATTTACCTTGTCAAACCTTTACCAGAGTAGACCGAATGGTAATATGCACTGCTCTCTTTGATGCCAATTCCGTAGTAGTGATATCTGCAAGACACGATTTCTACGTTACTTTTGCTTCAAGCCAATAAGGAAACACGCTACTACTATATTCATTAAAATCGATTGCTTGCATCAATTCGCTTTCCCCTCGCGGATGTTTTGCGATCGACACATAAGGAACTGCGAAAGATAAACAGGTTTGTGACACTAGCAGCAGGATTTAATGGAAATAGTTTTGTTTTAGCAGGAGCTGATAATATCAGACAGACAGATGTCATCTCGGTTAAAATAACTGAAGAAAGTTACCGCTAATAAATCAGATGATAACTTTCCAGAGCATTTCCCGGTTTGACGAGTCCAAAGTCTATACAATAAATGAAGTTGATCACGTTGGCAACTGAAACAAGCAGATCTCACTGAAAAATGATAGTTCACTGACTCACTTTGAGTGTCCTCTTGTTCCAAGTCTTCTGGTGGTGAGGAGAGGAAACTTCTGGCGTATTGTCTGAAATTTTAAAAAATGATCTAAAAGGTTTTTTTGAAGTAAGAATTAAATATATATATATATTTATATCTTTTCATGACTTCTATCCAAAGACTTGGAAAAATTGCTCGCTCATTTTCCTTTTATAAATTATTTAATTTTAAAAGTTATGGGTCTACTTTAACATATTGTACAACTCGGCGAGATCAGGATCATACTAGATGATGAGAGTCGGCTGGTACGGTGACGTAGTTCAAGTTTAGTTGTGATAGAATAAGTAATAAAAGTTTCCTTTTAAAAACGAGCATTGATTTTATTCTTGGATGATATAAATAATGATCAATAAGCATGTCTTACCTTTCCGAAGGTGGCTGCGCAGGCTGGTTCCAATTTCTCTTTCCTACAAAAATCTAAATAATGGGCATAGAGGATACACCTGGGTAAACAAACCCCTTCACACACGATGTAGTTTTCTTCCAACCTGGCAAAGAAGTCATTAACAAAGTAGGAACCTGTTAGTTCGGAGTTTTAACCACACTTAGGGACAAAGCTACCCCATGCCCAAAGCGCCAAGTAATTCAAACGCGATGTTGTGCTGGGATCGAGAAGAGGCCATTACTTCAGATTGTTAGGCGTTTAACGAATTCGGCTGCAATATAACGGATTAAAGAGGTGATCAAGCTCATTTGCTACTTAGAAAATAAATCGCGATTTCGCTCACACGGAATTTTTGTTTTACATATCTGCAAATCTGAAACTGGGGCGCATGAGGGAGTTTAACCCAGTAATGCTCTGGTGTCAACAGTCTGCTCAATCCAATGCCACATCCTTACCATTGTAGTGTGAGCTGCGTCTGCTTCTTCTTGTCTTTGATAATCTGAGTCACCGTTTTTTTCTGACACTGTTTCTCGTTTAAGAATACCTTTTCTTCAGAAATGTTCCCGTCCTCTTCTTCAGACGATGCGATTTCGTTGCAATTTTCGGATTCTGGTGGAAACAGAAAACAATAAGATCTTCTTGGCGCAGTCCGTCGGGAGTCTATTTACATCTTTTTTTTTCATTCGTTTAATTTTAGAAAAGCTTTTGAGTTTTCCCGTCTATTTGTATTTCAGAGTTTGGTTCTTTGGTTTTGTGGAGAACAGAAGTTTTAATTATTTTACACTGTTTGCTGGAGAGAGCAGATTATCTTCATCGCCGTGGCTTTGTTACCTTTTGTGTCTATATGTTATTAGCTTCAAAAACAATAAGAATTGTGTTTCTATTATTGAGGTTGGTTCTATTCAAACACAGCAAAATGAGTCCCCAGAGTAAGATTCTGCACCTTTATTATGTAATATTATTCAAAACCTTAAACCCTAAAGTACAATTAGCGCTTTTTTGACGGTTTTACCATGACTGCAGCCAATTACACTAGTGTCGTTAAGTAATTAAATAACCCACTCATTCAGATTGATACTGGTTTTCAAAAAAAAAATTACATATTTTGAGTTTTAAGTCTTTCTTTCTCCTCTTCTGCTGATTTTTAATAGTGATCGCGATAGAAACTCAATTAAATGGAATTGTGACTTTAGACCCTGTGCACTTGACCCAAAGTATGAATAATGCCAATGCCTCTAAATAACCACGTCCCCAACAAATTTTTGAAGGTACTATAACAGTGTAATTCTTTGCAGCAAGCTGTTGGTAGGACTGACAGAATTTCACCTGATTTAATGCCCAGGTCAGCCCCAATCTCCTCCTCTCCACAGCCAGGCAATGACACAGAATTCTTCCCCAGCTCTCCACTGCCGCCACAATCTTCCGAAAACGAAGCCAAGTGTTTGCCGATCAGAGTCATGTAGGGTTCGTCCTGAATCCGAGCCGCTAGCTTGTGCGGAGGCTGCAGGTGAAGCACGGATGAGCCCTGGGCTTCAGGCATCCTCTTCATGGGCATCTTCATGGCAAACGTTAGAGCGAGTTATGTATTGCCCGAGTCCTTTTCCCCCGTAATTGGGCGTCGCTAAGATCAAATCAAAGACTCATGATCTCTCGGAAAGGTAGGATAATTGACAATCTCTGGTACCTCACATTATCCGGTGACAAACTCTTCAATCTGATCCTCAGTATCCCAGTCGCAAAACACTTCGGTTTTGTTTCCAGTCATCAGTTTGAGATCATTACAGTCCATGGCTGTACTGAAACTCCTGTGGTGTGGTAAACCATCCCGATTTTTAGATCCGAGATTAACAATCTATAAACCCAGGGTGCGCAGTTACAATAGCTATTTAAACTTTTCCGAGCACGCCTATTTGTTTGCACAACGCAGATATCAAAAACGACGTCTGCAATAACTGGCAGATGGGTGAATTTGATCTGAAGAGCTCTTACTGTGAAGGTGGCTACCTCAACCTTGTTAATTAAACCCACAGTTACCTCCTGGTGATGAATCACACTTATTTATCATTTAAAGGAAATGTGGAGAGCAGATCCCCAAAAATATTAATGATTAACTGGAGGGAACAATCATTTCTGATTGTGCCATTCAGATTTGTGTTTATCATACTTTTTATATCTGGCCGTTGATAGCTGAACCCTTGTGAGTGGCGTAGAAAAAAATCAACATATTACTGACTTTTTGAAACTTCTACGGAAACATTGATAAAAGGTAAAATAATATTGTCGTTCATGGGAACAATGTTCGGATACGAGATTATCACAGATGGTAAATTAAAGAGCAAGCAACACACTTAGAATTCATTTCCTTTCTTGCTCATCGATTTTATATCTACTTTTCAACTTGTCCGTATTACATGTCCCTCATATCCATCTGGCTTTAAAAAAAATACGATAAGCCATTGATTTCTGAAACCTGCCCTTCCTCCATCTATTATTTATTAAAATTGGCTGCATACCAGAGCTCCTCAGTCTCATCTGCTCTTTTCATGATAACATGCACTGCACTGTACAGTTTGAAGGCTCCACGTTCAACGGTTTTGGAGTGAAGAATGGAGTGAGATAGTCCTAGCCCCCACTCTGTTTGGCATCTTCTTCTCCATACTCATGACATTGGCCTTCTTTGCAGATATGGAAGGAGTCTACTTGCACACTAGGTCAGGCGGCAATATTTACAATCTATCAAGCTGAAAGCAAAGACAAAAACAAATCACAACCTTTAGTTTTAGTTCTAGAGATACAGCACTGAAACAGGCCCCTCGGCCCACCGAGTCTGTGCCGACCATCAACCACCCATTTATACTAATCCTGCACTAATCCCATATTGCTACCACATCCCCACCTGCCCCTATATTTCCCTACCACCTACCTATACTAGGAATGGCCAATTTACCTACCAACCTGCAAGTCCTTTGGCTTGTGGGAGGAAACCGGAGCACCCGGAGAAAACTCACGCAGACACAGGGAGAACTTGCAAACTCCACACAGGCAGTACCCAGAATTGAACCTGGGTCGCTGGAGCTGTGAGGCTGATCAAAGAACTCCTCTAGGCTGATGATGCTGTGCTAGTCGCTCACACAGAAACTCAGCTACAAAGACTCATGGACTGTATGTCCTTTGCCTGTAAATTATTCTCCTTGACAATCAGCGTCAAGAAAACAGTGGTCATGCATCTCCACCCCTGATCACTCTAAAATAACACCCCACTGGAAGTGGTTAGCAAATTCTGCTACCTTGGGTCCATGGTGACAATCTGTCCCTTGATGCAGAGCTGGATACACGCATAGGGAAAGCAGCTACCACCTTTGGCTGACATGCGAAACGTGCATGGGATAACACCAAGCTGACCCTTAGGAACAAGCTGATGGTTTATAAAGCCTGTGTTGTTAGCACCTTCCCGAATGGCTGTGAAAAATGAGCAACTTACATCTACCAGGAAAAGAAGCTCAATAATTTCCATCTTCATTGTCTGCAGCGCATTATGGGTATATCCTGGCAGGACAAAATCACAAATGCGGCAGTCATCTCAAAAGCAGAGCTCCCAAATGTGTGGGCACTAATCAAACAGAGCAGCTTCACTGGATCAGACACATCCACAGGATAGAAGATGGTCACATACCCAAGGACCTTCTGTATGGTGAGGTAGTCAGGGCCAGATGACCAGTGGGGCGCCCTAAGCTCTGCTTCAAGGATGCTTGCAAGTGTGACATGAAGGTCCTAAATGTTGACTATCACACCTGGGAATCAGTTGGTACAGCAGCTTGGCAATAAGCACCAATGTCAAAAACAACAACTCACAGCATCACCTGGCAGCTTCACGTGCGGCACTTGTGGCAGAACCTGCCTCTCAAGGATTGGACTTCACAGCCATCAACAAAGGTGCACCAAGAAAAGACACCCCACCAAAATGGACTGTTTACTGTGTACCAATCATCTTTCATAGATGAAAGGATGCCAACCATTGGTTTTGCCATTAATACAACTTTGCTTTCTGAAACCTGCCTTTCTCCCAACTATTATTTATTTTTCTCCTCTAACTTTTTATTCTCTCCATCTTCGTACTTATTTTTTGCTCTGTAATCTGATTATTTTGCCATCTCTTGGATCGTTAAATCCATCATTATTGGTAAAAACCATGGGCAGAACCTGATTAACTAATTTGTGTGCCTTTGCCTTGCTCTTTCCCAGAGCAATGTAATTATCATCCTGCCTCCTAATTCCCTGACCAATCAGTGAGGGCGGGCAGGATGATGCACCTTATTGGCAGAATCTTCTGCATTTATAAAACTTCTGGGCATCAGAACCATCTCCAGGTCCCAACCCTACTTGGGTCAGTGGTCTGCTGGCAGGGAAGATCTTCCAAGTGGCAGTCAATTAACAGGCAACCTCCACATCCGCTGACCAATTAGGGACAGTGGGTCAGCTCCAAAGGTGGGAGCACAGGACACTCTATTCAAAGCCGGCAACCTTCAATGTGCGACCAGTGAGAGCACAGCTGATTGCCAGAATAAAGGAGTGGCAGGGAGGCATGTAGCTGCCATTAGCATCCATGGAGCAGCTGAAAAATATAGTCATCGGAGATATCCATTCCAGTGTTTTGAGAATTGCATTGTACATATTGTTCACTTGCGGCTCCCATGCACATATGAGCCTGCAGAGGGAGCTAATAGAGAAAGTGAAATTAAAACAGAATAAAGAAGGCACCATTATGTTCAACAGTTTGCTGTCTCTGTCTCAGTCAATGCCTCATTTTTCTTACTAAACTTGGCTAAACCTCACTCCAGTCCCGAGAACTCACAATGGCAATGAGGTAAATAGAAAATGGATGGTGCAAAATAGGAAACATTGCTTTCAGGTATGAAATTTTTGGAAGGTTTTTGGCTGCTTTTCTGAAGACAACATTTTCAGTTGGAGACTTTGTTAGAATGACACATAGGAAGTTGTACAGTGTATACGGACAGACTGATCTCTCCAAAATAAATATCCTATCAAAAAATATATATATATAATCTTGGATCTTTGCAAAGAAGTTTCCTCTGAAAGGAATGCAATCCCAGATTCTTGATTACACACTATTACTGCATTGCTGATCAATATGACATTGTCTATGCCCAACCTACCACCATTTGATGTATATTCAGAGCCATCATCCGTATCCCCTCATTGGCGAAAGTGGCTGCATGTTTCAGAGGCACAATGGCAGGTTTTGCAATCATAGATGACAAAAGGAAAAAGGCCTTACTGCTACAATATGGAGGTGAAGAATTAGAAGATATCTTTGAGATACTTACACCTGAGCAAAATGACTACGACTCATCAAAAAATGTGCTGACGACCTATTTTACAGCTAAGAAAAACACCATATATGAAACCATTGTCTTCTAATGTACTAAGCAAGAAGGAAACGAGACAATTGACCAATATTGCATGTGATTGAGGCAACTAGCAACCAATTTGATGATGTTGAACATGTTGAATGGAAAATCAAAACACAAATAATTGAAGGCTATCTCTCCAGTTAACTATGCCAAAAGGCACTTGAGAAAGACAGAAAGCTGTCAGAGCTGTTGGAGTTACGAAGATCACTATTGCTGTCAGAATCCAGAGCTACTGAAGTTGAGGCTGTTAACAGTATTGACCACATTCCAAATCCAACTTCTATTAACATTATTCGTCATTCATGTGCCAGGCAACCACCTGCAAAGCAACAGCAACCATTTCATAGAGTTGTGATTTATCCGAAGAATGTATCCCGCTATGGTGGTTCTTACCCACACCAGACAAAGTGTTCTGCTGCTGGTAAACAGTGTAAAGCCTGTGGAAAACTCAACCACTTTGTTCATGTTTGTCGCTCATCAGCAAAATCAACAACTAAGACTAATGCCAACAAAAGGGTGTCATGTATGCATACCACAGGAATAAGGTGACAGAATGTAGCCAAAGTAGAGGTAGATGACCCTGAACATACTTTTGAGTTCTCAGACACAGCAAATAGCCATGTGTGACAGTGACCATTGGCTGCTCTGATATAGATGCTATCATAGATACAGGAGTGTCTATCAATGTCATTGAAGACAAAACATTCAACAAACTTCAGGAATAAAAACAAAAAGTGCTGGAAATACTCAGCAGGTTTGGCAGTATATGTGGAGAGAGAAACAGAGTTAATGTTTCAGGTCTGTGACCTTTCATCAGAACTGCCTAAAAGGTCTCAGAGAATGTAACCTCACCTTGAACAAAGACAAGTGTTTGTTTAATAAAAACAGAATTGAATTCTCCAGTCATGTGTTCAGTGGTGAAGGAGGATCACCAGATCCACGGAAAGTGGAAGCCATTGTACATGCTGCAGATCCTCTAAGCATGCAAGAAGTCTAGAGTCTGCCAGGATTCATCACGTACTGTAGTTGTTTCATTCCTGGTCTTGCTGCACTATCTGCCCCCCTACACGGTCTGACAAAAGAGACCACCAAGTGGGAATGGACCAAATCACACAAGCAGGCAGTATACCAGATCAACGACATTTGTCAGCAAGTTGCACAAATGCCTATTTTGACCCTGAGAAAACTACCCAACTAGTCATGGATGCAAGTCCGGTTGGCTTAGGTGCAGTCCTTGTACAGAAAGACAAGACAGGTAACCCATCAATCATTGCGATGGCAAGCAGATCACTAATGCCTGTAGAGCAACGTTATCCACAAAGAGGGAAGCGCTTTCAATCACATGGGGTATTTTACACTTTCATCTTTACTTATATGGAGGCGAATTTAAAGTAATAACAGATCTTAGACCACTGGTGAGCTTGTTCAACAATCCACATAGCAAACCACCCACCCGAATAGAATGTTGGATATTCAAACTACAAGAGCATAAGTTCCATGTTGAGTATCAGCCAAGCAAGCTGAACCCAGCGGGCTACCTTTTGCGACATCCATTGCCAAGAATTGGTCCTAATAGTCGTGAGGAAATGGTTACTGAACAACATCTTAACTATGTAAATCTAAATGCGGTGCTAAAACTAGCTGACATCAAAGCAGCAGCAAAACAAGATGAGGCATTGCAACTATTTATGACAGTTGTGGAATCATGAAACTGGAAAGACGTGATTGAGAAAGCGTCTACAACAAAATTGTTCACTCACTCCAAGGTCTTCATAATGTTTAAAATGAGCTCACTGTTACAATTACATTTGATCTGTATTAAACAACAACAGTATTACCATTTCACACTCATTGAGGGGGGCGTGTTGTCAATATAGCACATGAAGAAACCAGGGAATTGCCAAAACCAAAAAACTCCATGTCAAGGAACCACAATCTCAAATTTTCATGATCCTCTCAAGATGTCCAAACTATCTCCAGGACCATGGACTGAAGTTAGCATTGACTCCACAGATTTGCCTACAGGTGAACACCTGCTTGTTCTCACTGACGCAACAGCGGATTCCCAATTTTTGAATTAGTTACGTCAACTTCAACCAAAGCAAGTTATCCCAAAGCTTGAACAGATCTTCGCCTTGTTTGGAATCCCTCAAATGGTAAGAACTGACAATAGACACCCATTCAACAGTGATGAGTTGAGAAAATTCGCAAACTACCTAGGGTTAACTCATCGGAAAATCACACCCCATTGGCCAAGGGCTAATGGAGAAGTTGAGAGATTTTGCAAACCTTGAAAGAAGTGATACGTACGGCTACAGCTGAGAACAAGTCATGGAAATAAGAACTATATCATCTTCATCATAATTACAGAGCGACCCCTCACTTGACAACTGGAAAACCTCCAGCTACACTCATCTATGCATATCCTAAGCGCATACATTTTCCTGAGCTACCCTGCGGAGCGAATGATCAACATGTACGTGAACGTGATCCAGAACAGAAGGATCGAATGAAAAGAAATGCAGAGCAAAACATGAAATATAGAGCAACACCGCTAAAGCCAGAAGATAAAGTACTTGTAAAACATGATGGTCATGTTGGAAAACAAACAAACCCTTATTGCAGCCAACCATTTGTTGTGACCAACACAAAAGGTTCAATGATCACTGCTAAGCGCAGTTCACAAATCATTACAAGAAACGCATCATTCTTCAAATCACTGAAAACACCACTCGCAAGCATTGAATCCAATTCAGACATTGACACCTCAGATGAAGAACATGAGTCAAAAGAAACTACATATGATGTCAGATGATATCCTACTCATGAGAGAACATGCCCACCACACTGAAGTGACTATGTTACGAAGTGAACTATTTATGTTTAAGTTTATTGTTTACACTTTTAGAAACAAACCATTGAAGCATGCTGTGTCTCTCATTTACTAAGAAGGGGAGGTTTGAGAATTGCATTGTACATATTGTTCACTTGAGGCTACCATGCACACATGAGACAGCAAAGGGAACTGAAAAAGAAAGTGAAAATAAAACAGAATAAAGACTCCATGAAGTTCAACAGCGTGTTGCCTCTGTCTCAGTCTTTGCTTCATATTCCTCACTAAACTCAGCTAAACCTCACTCCAGTCCCGAGAACATCATATCCATTTTCACTATTTCAGAACTCAATGGCAAGGCTGCAGTATAGGCAGAGAGCAGCTTTGCCATTTATTGTCGGTGAGCTGTTCAACAGCCTTAGAAGTTTCAAGGCTCCGATCACAGCAGGGGCCCGTGCACTGTTCACAAAATTTCAACTCTATCCAAAATTAAGCCTTAATTGCTCTTTTAAGTGCCTTAATCATCTACCCACAACTGTTGTGCAGGTAGCTACAGTGGGAGCCTCCCACTGGGAAAACTGCTTGGAGGCAGGAAGACACTGTGGAGATGACCTGACTCATGGAGTTTCAATTTTCCATGCCCTCCTGCCTCCAAAGGGCTGGGAAACTTCCGGCCAAAGAAACAGTGAAGAATTTTATTTTATTTTATTTTTATTTTTTATTTTAATCTCTGTTTAAAAGGACCCTGGCAGTCTTCTTCTTCTTTGGCCTCCTTGTCTCGAGAGACAATGGGTAAGCGCCTGGAGGTGGTCAGCGGTTTGTGGAGCAGCGCCTGGAGTGGCTATGAAGGCCAATATTAGAGTGACAGACTCTTCCACAGGTGCTGCAAAAATAATTGTTTGTCGGGGCTGTTACACAGTTGGCTCTCCCCTTGCGCTTCTGTCTTTTTTCCTGCCAACTGCTAAATCCCTTCGACTTGCCACACTTTAACCCCGCCTTTATGGCTGCCTGCCAGCTCTGGCGATCACTGGCAATTGGCTCCCACAACTTGTGATCAATGTCACAGGACTTCATGTCGCGTTTGCAGACGTCTTTAAAGCGGAGACATGGACGGCCGGTGGGTCTGATACCAGTGGCGAGCTCGCTGTACAATGTGTCTTTGGGGATCCTGCCATCTTCCATGTGGCTCACATGGCCAAGCCAGCTCAAGCGCCGCTGACTCAGTAGTGTGTATAAGCTGGGGATGTTGGCCACCTCAAGGACTTCTGTGTTGGAGATACGATCCTGCCACCTGATGCCAAGGATTCTCCGGAGGCAGCGAAGATGGAATGAATTGAGACATCGCACTTGGCTGACATACATTGTCCAGGCCTCGCTGCCATAGAGCAAGGTACTGAGGACACAGGCTTGATACACTCGGACTTTTGTGTTCCATGTCAGTGTGCCATTTTCCCACACTCTCTTGGCCGGTCTGGACATGGCAGTGGAAGCCTTTCCCATGCGTTTGTTGATTTCTGCATCAAGAGACTGGTTACTGGTGATAGTTGAGCCTAGGTAGGTGAACTCTTGAACCACTTCCAGAGCGTGGTCGCCGATATTGATGGATGGAGCATTTCTGACGTCCTATCCCATGATGTTCATTTTCTTGAGGCTGATGGTTAGGCCAAATTTGTTGCAGGCAGCTGCAAACCTGTCGATGAGACTCAGCAGACACTCTTCAGTGTGAGATGTTAATGCAGCATCGTCAGCAAAGAGGAGTTCCCTGATGAGGACTTTCCGTACTTTGGACTTCGCTCTTAGACGGGCAATTTTGAACAACCTGCCCCCTGATCTTGTGTGGAGGAAAATTCCTTCTTTTGAAGACTTGAACGCATGTGAGAGCAGCTGGGAGAAGAAAATCCCAAACAGTGTGGGTGTAAGAACACAGCCCTGTTTCACGCCACTCAGGATAGGAAAGGGGTCTGATGAGGTGCCGCTATGCTGAATTGTGCCTTTCATATTGTCATGGAATGAGGTGATGATACTTAGTTGCTTTGGTGGACATCCGATCTTTTCTAGTAGTCTGAAGAGACCACGTTTGCTGACGAGGTCAAAGGCTTTGGTGAGATCAATGAAAGCAATGTAGAGGGGCATCTGTTGTTCGCGGCATTTCTCCTGTATCTGACGAAGGAAGAACAGCATGTCAATGGTCGATCTCTCTGCATGAAAGCCACACTGTGCCTCAAAGGACCCTGGCAGTACTTACAGTGGAAGTAGTGATTGCAGCATTCAGGACAGCAGTTGAAAGGTGCGAAGAACTGGAGAATGGAGGAAATACGTGGAACCCCCCGAAATCTCAGTCTTGTCCCTTCAGGTGATGATTGATGCAGTGAAGACACAAAGAGAAGCCCTTTTCCTCTTCACCAAGCATGCATGGCTTCAGCAGCTGAAGTGTGGTGCTGAGAACCTAAATCCAGTGCCGAAAAGGTCTGGCAAAGTGAGTGTCCTGTTACTCTCAGCTGGCAACCATCACTCTCTCACCTCCCCAGCATTCTCCTGTACAGCACTCCCCTGACCGACATACTGTACTGTCACACACATTCCTATCTTTCCAGCTTCCTCCTCAAATTTCCATATAAGCAACCTACATTCACACTCACCCTCATTCTATTGCCCTCTCACACCTATTCCTCACAGTCACCTTCCTCAAATGTTCACCGTCCATCCTCAGCCAGAAGTTCACTTCTCACACTCCTAACTCTCTGCCTTTTCTCATTGCTGGAGAGGAGAGCCCACAGCTCCAGAGAGAGGCAGGAAACTGTGGGTGGAGCTGCAGCCATGGCCACCCTGACTGTGATGGAGGAAGAAGCCCTGAAGATTGACAGGATGACTGTAGTACAGGCTGTTAGCAATGGATGGATGGGGGTGGCTTAGAGACCTGGTGACAGCATTAGATGAAAAATTGTCACTTGGCACTTAACTGTCACTCATGTTGAATCATTAAATGTCATGGTCAGCACAATGGTAACTTGGAATCCTATTTCACCTCCGTTCGGCCCTAACTCATGTCTTCATCTTCCACAGGTGCATTGATAGTGCCAATGGAGGAGATGAGGGAGGAGTTCAAGGAGTCCTCAGAGGACTAGCACTCTGAAGATGCACCATCACATGACTCTTGCACACCCTCCACCTGCGCAGATACACACACCTCAGTTGATCCAGCATCTCAGATAGAAAGGGTAGCACAGGGTGAGGAGTACATCACTAGAATCTATTCTAAAGGATGTGATAAATGGACACGGATAATAATGATCTGATTGGGGATAGTCAACATGGATTTATGAATGGGAAATCATATTTGATGAACCTGTTGGAGTTTTTTGAGGATGTTACTAACAGAATTGATAAAGGGGAATTGGTGGACGTGGCATATTTGGATTTTCAGAAGGCTTTTGATAAACTCTCCCACAGGAGGTTAGCTAGCAAAATTAAAGCACATGCAATAGGAGGTAATACACTGGCATGGATTAAGGATTGGATAACGGGCAGAAAGCAGAATGAAGGAATAAACGGGTCATTCTCACGTTGGCAGGTTGTGACTAGTGGGGTACCACAGGGATCAGTGCTTGGGCCCCAACTGTTCACAATATATATCAATGATTTGGATGTGGGGATCAAATGTAGTATTTTCAAGTTTGCGGATGACACAAAATTAGGTGGAAATGTGTGTTGTAAGGAAGATGGAAAGAGGCTTCAAGGGGAATTGGACAAACTTAATGAGTGGGCAAGAATGTGACAGATGGAATATAATGGGGAAAAATGTGAGGTTATCCACTTTGGCAGGAGGAATAAATGTGCAGAGTATTTCTTAAGTGATAAGAGTAGAAAGTGTAGATGTACAAAGGGACCTGGGTGTCTTTGTCAATAAGTCACTTAAAGCTAACATGCAGGTGCAGCAAGCACTTAAGAAGGCAAATGGTATTTTAGCCTTTATCGCAAGGGGATTTGAGTACAGGAGTAGTGAAGTCTTGCTTCAATTGTATAGAACCTTGGTTAGACCGCACCTGGAGTACTGTGTGCAGTTTTGGTATCCTTATCTTAGGAAGGATATTATACCATAGAGGGAGTACAACAAAGGTTCGCCAGACTTGTTCCTGGGATGGCGGGACTGTCCTATGAAGAGAGATTGGAGAAACTGGGCCTGTATTTTCTAGAGTTTTGAAGAATGAGAGGTGATCTCCTTGAAACCTACAAAATACTTAAAGGGATAGACAGGGTAGATGCAGCTAAGATGTTTCCCCTGGTTGGGGAGTCTGGAACCAGGGGACACAATTTCAAAATAAGGGGGAAGTCATTTCGGACAGAGATGAGGGGAAATTTCTTTACTCAGACGGTTGTGAATCTTTGGAATTCTCTACCCCAGAGAGCTGTGGAAGCTCAGTCATTGAGTATGTTTAAAGCAGAGATTGACAGATTTCTAAGTACAAACGACATATGGGGATAGGAGGATAATGTGGGTAAAGGGCATTGAAGTGGAAGATCAGCCATGATTGTACTGAATGGTGGGGCAGGTTCAATGGGCTGAATGGCCTACTCCTGCTCCTATGTTCCTATGTGAGCAGGAGCAAGTGCTGGAGACAGGGACAGCAGCGAAGAATTCCTGTCAGAGGGCACAGGACACTTCAAGCTTAGCTCAGCTGGATACAGACACTGAGCCTCAGGGGTCATCCAATAAAAGGGTACTTGTGGAGCAGCAAAGGGAAATGTGTGTGCTTCTGTCTGAATTTCCAGAGGCAGTGTGCACCCTTGCACAAAAAATGGAGGCTTCCATCTCTAGCATGAATGCCATTATGTCTCAGACATTTGCATTGATAGAAAGCTAGCAAATTCTGCAAGCACACTTTACAGGTGAAGCATGCCTGGATGAGGGCATCACAGGCTTCTCTGCCTAGCAGGTCTGTGCCTGCAGGCACTAACGGGACATAATGATGCTCCTTCTCCTCCAAGAATACCTGATACTCTCCTCCTTCATCTTACACCAGCTCCTGTCCTGTCCACAGCACCATGTTGTGAAGGGCACAGCAGACCACAACAATCCTGCAGACCCTTGCTTGGGCATATTGAAGGGAACCTCCAGATCAGTCAAGGCAGCAGAACTGTATTTCGAGCAAGCCAAAGTCCTGTTGTACCTTTCCTGTGCCTCTGTGTTGGTGTTCCTCACTGAGGACAGGAGCCAGATCTTGAGTGAGTGGGTATCCCTTGTCTCCCAGGAGCCAACCGCTAAGGTTGTCTGGTGGAGAGAATGCCTTGGGAACTTAAGACTGCTAAAGAATGAAAGAGTCATGGCAGCTCTCTGGATACCTGGGACATACTTACAAAGCAATCAGTGAATTTAGTCTGAAAGAACTGCTCCTGTCAGCGTCTATATTGTGGTTATCAGGTCAGTTTCACTCAATAATGGCCCTGTGCACACGCCTTCTGCAACTTGGCAAGGTGCAGACACAGCATGGAACCCATGCACTGGTTGGGAATAAATGAATCCAGGGTTTAAAAGGCTCTATTGCCTTTTTAATTGGCTCAGTTGGTTTCCCACAGAATCCAATTGGGTTTCCCACTGGCCTTGGAACCCTCCCTGCGAAAAGCCAGAAGAGGGTTGTTTAATGTCAGCTGATGTGATAACTAGACACTTCGAAAATAATGATAAGATTGGGCAGATTTATGAAAGCGAAATCATGTTTGACAAACCTGTTGGAATTTTCTGAGGATCTTACTCAGAGGATGCATACATAAAGGAAAACTAGTGGATATGGTGTATTTGGATTTTCAGAAGGCTTTTGATAAGGTCCCATGCAGGAAAATAGTAAACAAAATTAGAGCACATGGGATTGGGGGTAATGTATTGCTATGGATTGAGAATTGGTTAACAGACAGAAAGCAGAGTAGGAATAAAAGGGTCATTGTCAGGATGGCAGGCAGTTACAGGTATGGTACTGCAAGGATTCGTGCTGAGGCCACAGCTGTTCACAAGCTATATAAAATGTGGGGATCAAATGTAATATTTCCAAATTTGCTGATGACACAAAACTAGATAGGAACGTAAGTTCTGAAAAGGATGCACGGAAGCTTCAAGAGGACTTGGGCAGGCTAAGTGAATAAGCAAGAACATGGCAGATAGAATATAAGTTGAATAACTGTGAAGTGATCCACTTTGGTAGAAAGAAAAAATAGAAATGCAAAGTATTTGTTAAATGGTGAAAGGTTGGGAAATGTTGATGTCCGAAGGGGTCTGGGTGTCCTGGTTCATGAGTCACTAAAAACTAGCATGCAGGTGCAGCAAGCAATTAAGAAAGCAAATGGTATGTTGGTCTTCATTGCAAGGGGTTTTGAGTACAGGAATGAAGAAGTCCTGCTGCAATTTTATAGAGCCTTGGTGATACTTCACCTAGAGTATTGGGTACAGTTTTGGTCTCCTCATCTAAGGAAGGATATACTTGCCATAGAGGGAGTGCAACGAAGGTTCATCAGACTAATCACTGGGATGGCAGGATTGTCTTATCAGGAGAGATTGAGGAAACTGGGCCTGTATTCTCTAGCATTTTGAAGAATGAGAGGTGATCTCATTGAAACTTACAAAATTCTTACAGGGCATGACGGGGTGGATTTGGATAGGATATTTTTCCTGGCTAGTAAGTCTGGAACCAGGGGACATAGTCTCAGAATAAGGGGTGGGTCATTTAAGACTGAGATGAGGAGCAATTTCTTTACTCAGAGGGTGGTGAATCTGTGGAATTCTCTACCCCAGAGGTGCTATGGAGGCTCAATCATCAAGCATGTTCAAGATGGGGATAGCATGGGAATGTGGTTTTGAGGTAGATGATCAGCCATGATCTAGTTGAATGGCGAAGCAGGCTCAACGGGCTGAATGGCGGACTGTTCCTATGTTCCTAACCCGACCCAACATCAATTTCAGGGATTTAACTCTCTGCTGTCAGGCAAACTCCCCACCTGCCAAGATTGAGGCACACATGATTTTGCCATATGAACATTAAAACTTAAAATTGCAAGCCCTTGACTGGAAAGACATTTGCATAGTAACAGACAGTGTTGGAACAAAAGGGACCCAGTCTTTTGCTTCCCCAATACACAGAAGAAGTGGTCAGACCAGTTTTAGCCACATGGCTTGCTGCCTGTTGTTTTTTTGAAATTGCCACAGATTTGAAATCAGAAGGCTGTTAGCTCCTGGACTGAGAACACCTCTCTCCGGTCTGCTCTTATCTTGCTCTCACCAGCTTCAGAAGCCATTGAAGACACATGAACCCTAAGAGAGAAAAGTTTCCTACAGTGAACAAGGTTTAAAAAGAATGCTGGGTCCCAAGGAAAAGTAAGAGCTGTCTACAATCAAGGACTCTACGGCGAGCTGGAAACACGGAAACAGTAACAAGAAATCCCCTTTTAGAGACTGCCTCAAATCTCTCCATTATATTTTTCTTCTCTTTTCTGTCCCTATTTGCATGTATGTATCACGTGTGCATGCTAGTGTGGGCGCATTGTATATCCGTAGGTGTTAACCATATTAGAGTTTAAGTTTAAGGTTTAGTAAATTTCACTTTTCTTCTTTAAACCTAACGAAAACCTGGTGTGCTCATTTCTTTGCCTTATAATTGGAAAGCTGTGAACAAGGCTTCACAAAGGGGGAGCTCAAAACACAGTGTGTTTAAAAAATAAAACCCTGTTACTATAAGACCAGGTGAAGACAGCAAAAGACCCCTAGACACCTTCCTCACCTTGTCATAACACCACACACATTGAAACCGGCCTCCACTTGGCTGGCAAAACTCCTCTACATGAGGGGCAAAGTTATCAATGAAGGACAGTGTGTCCACATTTTTAAGGAATGGAATTTGTTCCTATATTGTGAATGGACGATTTTGAGAGACAATGCAGTGTGCCACCTGTGTTTGTGACTGCTTTAGTGTTTTGTGATTGGTTGTATTCTAAAGAATGTGAAGTTGGAGTTAGACAGTGTGACTTATGCCCAGTATGTGTGCATATACTTTCCCACATTAATCAAACACATCAAACACTCTCTAACATTTCCTATCAGGCATGTGCCAGATGCATTTAAAAAAAAACACATGAATTTGGATATATAGTATATAGCAAAACTAAGTGTGATTTATATGGAGATAAGTACTTACAATTATTACCCCAACACTACAGTGCTCTTCAAAACTAAAAGTTCTAATATTTCTTGAATACTGAAATGTAACTGTCCAAAGAGAACTTGCACCCTTTGTGATTGTGATCGAGGTGTTGTTATGACCAAGGCGGGAGGAGTGCACTGTCTTTTCTAGTTCCATTTCTCCACAGGTCACAACATATATTTAAATGTTTACCCAGTTACTGATACAGTCAATCATAGACGACTCTTTATCCCAAAATAAAATACACCAACCAGGTTTCTTTAATAAACAACAAAAATATCAGTTTATTCTAAAACAAGACATAACGGGTAACAAAGCAAAGTATTAACACACAGAGTGAAATATGAAAGTTCCCTTTTACCTTAGTCCCTCACACGCGCACACACACACACACACACACACACACACACACACACACACAGTTAATCAAAAAAAAGAGATTTTCTTTTCAGAGCTCTGTTACAAAAAAGACAAAAAAGAATACTTTGGCCAAATACTTTCTAATTCTTGAAGAAAAAAACAGAAGACATGGAAAAACGTCAGTTGTCACTTTTTTGGTTTGGCGCTCCAATGAATGTTTCTGGGATCTTCCTAGAACAGTTCTTTGCTGGCGACGTTGAGGATCAGTTTGGCAGGCTTTCCAGAAGAAATGCAGCAACAGGGGTTTCTGGCAGGCTTTTCAGGAGGAATGCAGCATCAATTTCTCTATTTCTTACACTCACTTCTAAGAGCTTCTCAAAGAGATGGAAAAACTGGCAGGCTTTTCAAAGAGATGAAAAAAGGCTGATCTGGGGTTTTTTCTTTGGCAGGTTGGTACTTAAACTCCTTTCAGAGCACTGTCCAAACCCCACTGTCCAAAGGGAAACCAAAAACAATCTCAAGAGTCATGCCTCATGGCCCCTATAAATCTTGACCTGTCACTTCTCTGTAAACATCTTCCCCATGTTAAAAAAAACCCTTGTTGGGTATATATCTGAAGACAGGTAACTTCCAGTAAAGGGTTGTTTACAAACCAAATCCAAAAGACCTTCTGATGACCCCAGTGAAAAAAGCATCCATGGAATCCGTTTCAGTTTTCCCACATAAAACAATGTCCTCAAAAAAAAGTAACAAAAAATATAGAAGCACCATCATAATAGTGCACCAACCCTCCTCAGCCTTCTCGACCTCTGCTGCCTTTGGTATGGTTGACCACACCACTCTTCTCCAAAATCTCTCCTCTGATGTCCAGCTGAGTGGGACTGCCCTCACCTGGTTCACCTATCCAATCATAGCCAGATAATTCCCTGCAATGTGTTCTTTTCTCACTCTGAACCTATTAAGTCAATCAAGGATCTATTCTTGACCCCTCTCCTCTTCTTCATCTACACACTGCTCTTGAGTGACATCATCCAAAGACATAACATCAGTTCTACATGTACGCTGATGACACTCAATTTTACCTACTGCCAACTGACGTAACTACTCTCCTGTTTCTGTTGGCAGACTGCTTGTCTGACATCCAGTCCTGGATTTCCTGCAATTAAATATTAGGAAGTTCAAAGCCGTTGTCTTCAGTCCCCACCAGAAACTTCTTTCCGACATCTCTAATTCCATCCACCTCACTGACGACTCTCAGGCTGAACCAGACTTTTTGCAACCTTGGTGTCCTATTTGACCCTGAGGTGAGCCATATCATCTCCAGCAAAAAGATCACTTACCGCCACCTCCATAACATTGCCCACCTTCAATCCCACCTCAGCCCATCTTCTGGTGAAATCCTCACCCATTACTTCTGGACTCCAACACTTTCCTGGCTAGCCTCCTTTCTTCCATGCTCCAAAAACTTGAGATCATTCAAAATTCTCTTACCCATATTCTGACCTGCACCACCTCTCGATCCATCAATACCTTGATTTTAAAATTCTCACCTCGTTTTCAAATCCTTGCATGGCCTTATCTCTGCTTAGCTCTGTAACCTCCTCCAGCCCGACAACCTTCCAAGAGTCTGCATTCCTCCAACTCTGGACTCCTGTGCATCCCCCATTCCCTTTACCTCACCTTAGGCAGCTGTCTCGGCTTCAAACTTTGGAATTTGGAATTCCCTTTGTTTGTTTACCTCGTTCTCCTCCTTTAAGACTCCCCTTAAAGCTTACCTCTTTGACCAAGCTTTTAGTTACTTGTCCTAATATTTCCTTCTTTGGCTCAATGTCACTTTTTATCTGATTATGCTCCTGTGAGTGTTTTGAGAGGTTTTTCTTCATTAAACGTGCTATATATAAATGCAAGTTGTTGTTGCTTCAGGGTACTTAAAATAGAACACTTAGGCTATGTCACAATACTGTGATGATTTCATACTTAATTCAATCACAAATAATGAACTCAAGAGGAGAAAAGATGAGATTGAATAACAACAATATTTCATGGCTTTATACTCAGTCCACATGAGCCAACCTCATGTAATCCCACTTTCCTGCTCCTACCCCATGCCCATTAATGTCCCTTTACAAAGATCTACCTAACTCCCTGTTAAAGAAAGATATTATAAAGAAAGAAGATATGTGGTGTAGAACTCCACATTCTAACCTTCCAATTCCCTTGAATACTTTCGTAATTATCTTAAATTTGTGCCTCTCTATTACCATCTTGCTGACCAGTGGAAATAATCCAGCATGATTTAATTTGACATAAATCTTCTTAATCTTGAAGAATGCTATCAGGTCATTGCTTAAGGTTTTCAGATTTACTGAAAAAATCCCTAACTTCTCAAGTTTCTCTTTATAGATAGAATCTTTCCTCTCTGGTAACATCTTACTAAATTCATGCTGTACCTTTCCTATTGCTGTGACATTTTATATAAAAGTAAAGCATTTTCTCACAGAAAGAGAAAATTATGGCTAAATCATTCTGGGTCACATTTGTAAACCCACTTTCAATTTGTCATTGGAAGTGGCCTCAGGGAACATAGGAACATAGGACATAGGAAGATAGGAACAGGAGTCGGTCATTCAGCCCCTCGAGTCTGTCCCGCCATTCAATGAGATCATGGCTGATCCGCGGCCTAACTCCATATACCTGCCTTTGGCTCATATCCCTTAATATCTTAACAAAAATCTATCTCAGATTTAAAATTAGCAACTGTTCTATCTTCAACTGCTGTTTGTGGGAGCGAGTTCCAAACCTCGACCACCCTTTGCATGAGGAAGTGCTTCCTAACATCTCTCCTGAATGGTCTGGTCCTAATTTTTAGACTATGCCCCCTACTTTTAGAATCTCCAACCAGTGGAAATAGTTTATCTTTATCTAGCCTGTCTTTTCCTGTTAATATCTTGAAGACTTCGATCAGATCACCCCTCAACCTTCTAAATTCTAGCGAAAACAGGCCTAATTTGTGTAATCTCTCCTCGTAACTTAACCCCTGTAGTCCAAGTATCATTCTTGTAAACCTACGTTGCACTCCCTCCAAGGCCTATATATCCTTCCTAAGGTGTGGTGCCCAGAACCGCTCACAGTACTCCACGTGGGGTCTAACCAGGGTTTTGGACAGCTGCAGCATAACCTCTGTGTCTTTATACTCCAGTCCTCTAGATATAAAGGCTAGCATTCCATAAGCCTTTTTGATTATTTTCTGCACTTGCTCGTGGCATTTTAAAGATCTATGCACCTGAACCCCCAAGTCTCTTTGGACATCCACTGTACTTAACCTCTTCCCATTTAGAAAGTACCCCGCTCTATCCTTTTTTGGTCCAAAATGGATAATCTCACATTTGCCTGCATTGAAATCCATCTGCCACAGTTTTGCCCACTCACCTAGTCTGTCAATATCTCTTTGTAACTTTATGTTATTATCTAGACTGTCTACAATGCCGCCTAACTTTGTATCATCAGCAAATTTGGATACATGACTTACTATGCCATCATCCAAGTCGTTAATGAATAATGTGAATAATTGAGGCCCCAACACAGATCCCTGCAGGACACCACTAGTCACATCCTGCCAATCGGAGTACTTACCCATTATCCCCACTCTCTGTCGCCGACCACTCAACCAACTTTCTAACCATGTCAATAATTTGCCCTCAACTCCATGAGTTTCTACCTTAGTTAACAGTCTCTTATGTGGGACTTTATCAAATGCCTTCTGGAAGTCCATATAAATAACATCCATAGACATTCCCCTGTCCACTACCTTAGTCACCTCTTCAAAAGATTCAATGAGATTTGTCAGGCATGACCTTCCCGTCATGAATCCATGCTGGCTGTCCCTGATTAACTGAAATGTTTCTAGGTGTTCAGTCACCCTATCCTTAATTATAGACTCCAGCAACTTCCCCACTACAGATGTCAGGCTAACTGGTCTGTAATTTCCTTGGTTCCCCCTTTCACCCTTCTTAAAAAGTGGAGTGACATGTGCAACTTTCCAATCCAGAGGGCCCACTCCTGAATCTAGGGAACTCTGAAAGACTATAGTTAGGGCATGTACAATGTGCTCCCCTACTTCCTTTAACACCCTCGGATGGAAACCGTCAGGTCCTGGGGATTTCTCACTCTTTAGTTCCATCAATTTTCTTGTTACGGATGATTTACTTACGTTAATTGTATTTAGTCCCTGTCCCCTATCAGCTATTAATTTTTTCGGGACTTCCTAGCAATTTATCCTCCTTTTCAACTGTAAATACTGAGGCAAAATAATTGTTCAACATGTCTGCCATTTCCCCATTATCAATGACAATATCTCCAGTTTCAGCTTTTAGTGGGCCTACATTGCTCTTGACCACCCATTTTCCCTTTATGTAACTATAAAATTTGTTCTTATTGATTTTGATGTCCCTTGCAAGTTTCCTTTCATAATCTCTTTTGGTAGCTGTTATAAGCTGCTTTGTGACTCTTTGAAGTCCCAGACTTACCTTCTTGGTTACAAGGAGCCAGAAAATGGGCAAAAGAACAGAAGCTAGTGAGAATGGATAGCTTAGTGGGTAATTGCAATGCCCTATGCAGTACTGCACTCCACAGACCAATAAGGTCTCAGTTCAATTCCTGTGATGCGTTATCTAATCTCAGCCTGGGAAGCACCTGTGATATTGTACCTCAGGATGAGTTTCACCTTGAGAAATAAGTAAAAAATGAAAAGAGAACAGCACAGCCACACATCAAAAGAAAGAATAAAATATATTTCTCATGTTAAGGAATGTGCACAATAAGCAAGGTCAATCTGACAAAAATGTCAGATTGGAGCTACAGAACTGGTCAACTGTATGAGGCTTTTGCACCAGTTTTACTGCAATGCTGAATAAATTCTAATTTAACCCAGAGATACAGGTGCAAAACCAGACAGCACCTGTCACATTTTGTTCTGAAAGTGCTGTAATAGATATTTGAACAATGTATTGATATTTTACTGTTCAATTTCCATGAATATAGAGTCATAGAATCTAACATAACAGAAGGAGGTCATTCAACTCATCCTGCCTGTGCTGGCAAAATCCCACAGCATTATAATTATTGATATATCCAAGTTTAGTACAGTAAATGTGGGAAGGTAACACTTCTAATCTGTAAACTACATAGATTTGAATAAACAAAAACACAGATCCTGCGTAAAAATTTATTCTTGTCAGCTAGCCTTCATCTATGTGATCAATGCAGCTGTTAAGCCTGCATAATAGCTAGATCTGTTTTAAGTTGTTAAGTGCATTGCTTTTTGTTTGTCTTCCCCTATGCTGTCAACCTGAACTAAACATTAGCACTATTAAAGGGAAGTGTGAGTGTAGGTAAAAAATATCCTTAGGCAATAACTGAAATATGTTTAGGAAGCAGCTTATGTGTTGTATGTGAAACAATAATGAAAACTATCTATGCTAAAATGGAGGTAAAAAAATGTAATCTTCCTGCACATACTCCACATGCTCCTCCAAACTTTTCCAAGACAGACTAAAAAAGCACTTGTTAAGATGATGCCAGATACAAATCATTGCTTAATTTCACACACAGCGGGCTGAATTTTACCAGCCCCTCCATGACCGGGGGCCTGTAAAATTCTGCCAGGAGATGCTCGCTGAGTAGGCCCCACTGCATTTTTCGACAGCGGCAATACCTAGGAGTGGCCCCCCCGCCGCTTGGCGGTGGCATCCCAACTACCATATGTAAAGCGCTACTTACCTTTCCTGATTATGCATCCCACACCTGTCACTCCACACTTACGCATGTTTTGCAGATAGAACGGCTGTCACGTGCTGTCCCATTGATAAATATTAAAAGCTGACAGGACATCAGAAGTAGGAGTACTCGCTCACAGTGCAGGTAAGTCTGGATATACCGGACGTTGAGGATCAGTTTGGCAAGCTTTCCAGAAGAAATGCAGCAACAAGGATTTCTGGCAGGCTTTTCAGGAGGAATGCAGCATCAATTTCTCTATTTCTTACACTCACTTCTAAGAGCTTCTCAAAGAGATGGAAAAGCTGGCAGGCTTTTCAAAGAGATGGAAAAAGGCTGATCTGGGTTTTTTTCTTTGGCAGGTTGGTACTTAAACTTCTTTCAGAGCACTGTCCAAACCCCACTGTCCAAAGGGAAACCAAAAACAATCTCAAGAGTCATGCCTCATGACCCCTATAAATCTTTACCTGACTTCTCTGTAAACATCTTCCCCATGTTACAAAAAACCCTTGTTGGGTATATATCTGAAGACAGGTGACTTCCAGTAAAGGGTTGTTTACAAACCAAATCCAAAAGACCTTCTGATGACCCCAGTGAAAAAAGCATCCATGGAATCCATTTCAGTTTTCCCACATAAAACAATGTCCTCAAAAAAAACGTAACAAAAAATATTGAAGCACCATCATAATAGTGCACCAACCCTCCTCAGCCTTCTCGACCTCTGCTGCCTTTGGTATGGTTGACCATACCACTCTTCTCCAAAATCTCTCCTCTGTTGTCCAGCTGAGTGGGACTGCCCTCACCTGGTTCACCTATCCAATCATAGCCAGATAATTCCCTGCAATGTGTTCTTTTCTCACTCTGAACCTATTAAGTCAATCAAGGATCTATTTTTGACCCCTCTCCTCTTCTTCATCTACACACTGCTCTTGAGTGACATCATCCAAAGACATAACATCAGTTCTACATTTACGCTGATGACACTCAATTTTACCTACTGCCAACTGACGTAACTACTCTCCTGTTTCTGTTGGCAGACTGCTTGTCTGACATCCAGTCCTGGATTTCCTGCAATTAAATATTAGGAAGTTCAAAGCCGTTGTCTTCAGTCCCCACCAGAAACTTCTTTCCGACATCTCTAATTCCATCCACCTCACTGACGACTCTCAGGCTGAACCAGACTTTTTGCAACCTTGGTGTCCTATTTGACCCTGAGGTGAGCCATATCATCTCCAGCAAAAAGATCACTTACCGCCACCTCCATAACATTGCCCACCTTCAATCCCACCTCAGCCCATCTTCTGGTGAAATCCTCACCCATTACTTCTGGACTCCAACACTTTCCTGGCTAGCCTCCTTTCTTCCATGCTCCAAAAACTTGAGATCATTCAAAATTCTGTTACCCATATTCTGACCTGCACCACCTCTCGATCCATCAATACCTTGATTTTAAAATTCTCACCTCGTTTTCAAATCCTTGCATGGCCTTATCTCTGCTTAGCTCTGTAACCTCCTCCAGCCCGACAACCTTCCAAGAGTCTGCATTCCTCCAACTCTGGACTCCTGTGCATCCCCCATTCCCTTTACCTCACCTTAGGCAGCTGTCTCGGCTTCAAACTTTGGAATTTGGAATTCCCTTTGTTTGTTTACCTCGTTCTCCTCCTTTAAGACTCCCCTTAAAGCTTACCTCTTTGACCAAGCTTTTAGTTACTTGTCCTAATATTTCCTTCTTTGGCTCAATGTCACTTTTTATCTGATTATGCTCCTGTGAGTGTTTTGAGAGGTTTTTCTTCATTAAACGTGCTATATATAAATGCAAGTTGTTGTTGCTTCAGGGTACTTAAAATAGAACACTTAGGCTATGTCACAATACTGTGATGATTTCATACTTAATTCAATCACAAATAATGAACTCAAGAGGAGAAAAGATGAGATTGAATAACAACAATATTTCATGGCTTTATACTCAGTCCACATGAGCCAACCTCATGTAATCCCACTTTCCTGCTCCTACCCCATGCCCATTAATGTCCCTTTACAAAGATCTACCTAACTCCCTGTTAAAGAAAGATATTATAAAGAAAGAAGATATGTGGTGTAGAACTCCACATTCTAACCTTCCAATTCCCTTGAATACTTTCGTAATTATCTTAAATTTGTGCCTCTCTATTACCATCTTGCTGACCAGTGGAAATAATCCAGCATGATTTAATTTGACATAAATCTTCTTAATCTTGAAGAATGCTATCAGGTCATTGCTTAAGGTTTTCAGATTTACTGAAAAAATTCCTAACTTCTCAAGTTTCTCTTTATAGATAGAATCTTTCCTCTCTGGTAACATCTTACTAAATTCATGCTGTACCTTTCCTATTGCTGTGACATTTTATATAAAAGTAAAGCATTTTCTCACAGAAAGAGAAAATTATGGCTAAGTCATTCTGGGTCACATTTGTAAACCCACTTTCAATTTGTCATTGGAAGTGGCCTCAGGGAACATAGGAACATAGGACATAGGAAGATAGGAAAAGGAGTCGGTCTTTCAGCCCCTCGAGCCTGTCCCGCCATTCAATGAGATCATGGCTGATCCGCGGCCGAACTCCATATACCTGCCTTTGGCTCATATCCCTTAATATCTTAACAAAAATCTATCTCAGATTTAAAATTAGCAACTGTTCTATCTTCAACTGCTGTTTGTGGGAGCGAGTTCCAAACCTCGACCACCCTTTGCATGAGGAAGTGCTTCCTAACATCTCTCCTGAATGGTCTGGTCCTAGTTTTTAGACTATGCCCCCTAGTTTTACAATCTCCAACCAGTGGAAATAGTTTATCTTTATCTAGCCTGTCTTTTCCTGTTAATATCTTGAAGACTTCGATCAGATCACCCCTCAACCTTCTAAATTCTAGCGAAAACAGGCCTAATTTGTGTAATCTCTCCTCGTAACTTAACCCCTGTAGTCCAAGTATCATTCTTGTAAACCTACGTTGCACTCCCTCCAAGGCCTATATATCCTTCCTAAGGTGTGGTGCCCAGAACCGCTCACAATACTCCACGTGGGGTCTAACCAGGGTTTTGTACAGCTGCAGCATAACCTCTGTGTCTTTATACTCCAGTCCTCTAGATATAAAGGCTAGCATTCCATAAGCCTTTTTGATTATTTTCTGCACTTGCTCGTGGCATTTTAAAGATCTATGCACCTGAACCCCCAAGTCTCTTTGGACATCCACTGTACTTAACCTCTTCCCATTTAGAAAGTACCCCGCTCTATCCTTTTTTGGTCCAAAATGGATAATCTCACATTTGCCAGCATTGAAATCCATCTGCCACAGTTTTGCCCACTCACCTAGTCTGTCAATATCTCTATGCAATTTTATGCTATTATCTAGACTGTCTACAATGCCGCCTAACTTTGTATCATCAGCAAATTTGGATATATGACTTACTATGCCATCATCCAAGTCGTTAATGAATAATGTGAATAATTGAGGCCCCAACACAGATCCCTGCGGGACACCACTAGCCACATCCTGCCAATCGGAGTACTTACCCATTATCCCCACTCTCTGTCGCCGACCACTCAACCAACTTTCTAACCATGTCAATAATTTGCCCTCAACTCCATGAGTTTCTACCTTAGTTAACAGTCTCTTATGTGGGACTTTATCAAATGCCTTCTGGAAGTCCATATAAATAACATCCATAGACATTCCCCTGTCCACTACCTTAGTCACCTCTTCAAAAGATTCAATGAGATTTGTCAGGCATGACCTTCCCGTCATGAATCCATGCTGGCTGTCCCTGATTAACTGAAATGTTTCTAGGTGTTCAGTCACCCTATCCTTGATTATAGACTCCAGCAACTTCCCCACTACAGATGTCAGGCCAACTGGTCTGTAATTTCCTTGGTTCCCCCTTTCACCCTTCTTAAAAAGTGGAGTGACATGTGCAACTTTCCAATCCAGAGGGCCCACTCCTGAATCTAGGGAACTCTGAAAGACTATAGTTAGGGCATGTACAATGTGCTCCCCTACTTCCTTTAACACCCTCGGATGGAAACCGTCAGGTCCTGGGGATTTCTCACTCTTTAGTTCCATCAATTTTCTTGTTACGGATGATTTACTTACGTTAATTGTATTTAGTCCCTGTCCCCTATCAGCTATTAATTTTTTCGGGACTTCCTAGCAATTTATCCTCCTTTTCAACTGTAAATACTGAGGCAAAATAATTGTTCAACATGTCTGCCATTTCCCCATTATCAATGACAATATCTCCAGTTTCAGCTTTTAGTGGGCCTACATTGCTCTTGACCACCCATTTTCCCTTTATGTAACTATAAAATTTGTTCTTATTGATTTTGATGTCCCTTGCAAGTTTCCTTTCATAATCTCTTTTGGTAGCTGTTATAAGCTGCTTTGTGACTCTTTGAAGTCCCAGACTTACCTTCTTGGTTATAAGGAGCCAGAAAATGGGCAAAAGAACAGAAGCTAGTGAGAATGGATAGCTTAGTGGGTAATTGCAATGCCCTATGCAGTACTGCACTACACAGACCAATAAGGTCTCAGTTCAATTCCTGTGATGCGTTATCTAATCTCAGCCTGGGAAGCACCTGTGATATTGTACCTCAGGATGAGTTTCACCTTGAGAAATAAGTAAAAAATGAAAAGAGAACAGCACAGCCACACATCAAAAGAAAGAATAAAATATATTTCTCATGTTAAGGAATGTGCACAATAAGCAAGGTCAATCTGACAAAAATGTCAGATTGGAGCTACAGAACTGGTCAACTGTATGAGGCTTTTGCACCAGTTTTACTGCAATGCTGAATAAATTCTAATTTAACCCAGAGATACAGGTGCAAAACCAGACAGCACCTGTCACATTTTGTTCTGAAAGTGCTGTAATAGATATTTGAACAATGCATTGATATTTTACTGTTCAATTTCCATGAATATAGAGTCATAGAATCTAACATAACAGAAGGAGGTCATTCAACTCATCCTGCCTGTGCTGGCAAAATCCCACAGCATTATAATTATTGATATATCCAAGTTTAGTACAGTAAATGTGGGAAGGTAACACTTCTAATCTGTAAACTACATAGATTTGAATAAACAAAAACACAGATCCTGCGTAAAAATTTATTCTTGTCAGCTAGCCTTCATCTATGTGATCAATGCAGCTGTTAAGCCTGCATAATAGCTAGATCTGTTTTAAGTTGTTAAGTGCATTGCTTTTTGTTTGTCTTCCCCTATGCTGTCAACCTGAACTAAACATTAGCACTATTAAAGGGAAGTGTGAGTGTAGGTAAAAAATATCCTTAGGCAATAACTGAAATATGTTTAGGAAGCAGCTTATGTGTTGTATGTGAAACAATAATGAAAAATATCTATGCTAAAATGGAGGTAAAAAAATGTAATCTTCCTGCACATACTCCACATGCTCCTCCAAACTTTTCCAAGACAGACTAAAAAAGCACTTGTTAAGATGAAGCCAGATACAAATCATTGCTTAATTTCACACACAGCGGGCTGAATTTTACCAGCCCCTCCATGGCGGGGGGCCTGTAAAATTCTGCCAGGAGATGCTCGCTGAGTAGGCCCCGCTGCATTTTTCGACAGCGGCAATACCTAGGAGTGGCCCCCCCGCCGCTTGGCGGTGGCATCCCAACTACCATATGTAAAGCGCTACTTACCTTTCCTGATTATGCATCCCACACCTGTCACTCCACACTTACGCATGCTTTGCAGATAGAACGGCTGTCACGTGCTGTCCCATTGATAAATATTAAAAGCCGACAGGACATCAGAAGTAGGAATACTCGCTCACAGTGCAGGTAAGTCTGGATATACCGGGGTCTCAACTCTGCAAACTGAAAGGGAAGTAGGAGTGGGGATGGTATTGCAGGGGGCACGTCTGCAGACCTGTTGGGAACCACTGCGCTTCCGCCCTCCGTAAAAGTTGGCAGCTCTGTGCCATTGATTGCCTCTTTCAGTGAAGGAGCAATGGCACTCGACTCACCTTGTATGTGGGGAGAGTGCCAGAAACAGTAGGCCTGTACAACTTATATGTCTGGTGGGTCAATAGATGCAGCTTGTACAATCTTTATGTGGTTATGCAGTGCCACTCTTAGTGGGAGCTAAGATGGGCAATGTGATGCCAAGCCATGCCAGATAGTTAATGCATGAAAGAACACAAGAAATAGGAGCAGGAGTAGGCCAGTCGGCCCTTCAAGCCTGCCCCACCACCCGTGACTTCTTCTCCTTACTGTTCCTTATTTCCACCCAAACTGATTCCACATCACGATCTATTGCACCTATATCACTACTCAGCACCGCACTGATCCCTTCCTTTATTAACAAAGCTACCCACCTCCTTTTCCTTTTTGCTTATTTTTCCAGAATGCCGAATACCGTTGAATATTGAGTTCCCAATCTTGGTCACCCTACAACCATGTCTCTGTAACAGCTATCAAATCATACTCATTCATTTCTATTTGAGCCGTTAACTCATCAATATTGTTACAAATGCTGTGTACATTCAGATAGAGTCTTAAGCTTTGACTTTTTGCCATTATTACTCATTCTGGTTCTAATTTCTGCTGCACTCTTCTGCTTATATTTTCTGCTCCTTCCTGTCACACTTTGATTACCGTTTGCCTCTTCACTACCCTGCACCTCTGCTCTCTCATTTCTTTTTGATTTTTTAAACTTCCCTTCAATTGAACCCTCCCCCCCACGAATTAGTTTAAAGCCCTATCTACAACCCTAGTTATATGACTCGCCAGGACATTGGTCCCAGCGTGGTTCAAATGGAGCCCGTCCCAATGGAACAGCTCTCTCCTTTCCCAGTACTGGTGCCAGTGACCCATGAATCGGAACCCATTTCTCCCACACCAATCTTTGAGCCACGCGTTTACCTCTCTAATCTTGTTTGCTCTATGCCAATTTGCACGTGGTTCAGGTAGTGATACGGAGATTATTACCTTTGTGGTTCTGCTTTTTCATTTAGCCCTGAGCTGCTCATAGTCCTTCAGCAGAACCTCTTTCCTAGTCCTACCTATGTCATTGGTACCTACGTGGACCACAACAACTGGATCCTTCCCCTCCCACTCCAAGTTCCTCTCCAGTCCAGAAGAGATGTCCTTAACCTTGGCACCAGTTAGGCAACACAGCCTTCGGGACTCCCTGTCTTTGCTGTAAAGAACAGTATCTATTCCCCTAACTATGCTATCCCCTATTACTACTACATTGCCCTTTTCTCTCCCCACATGAATGGCGCTCTGAATCACGGCGCTGTGGTCAGTTCGCTCATCCACCCTGCAGCCTGTGCCCTCGCCCACACCAGGAGCAAGAACCTCGTACCTATTGGATAAGGGCAGTGACTGAGGCTCCTCCAAAGCTAAATTCTGGATCCCCATACCTGCCTCACTCGCAGTCACACCCTCCTGTCCCTGACCATGGTCCAAATTTGATGTAATTAATCTAGGGGTGTGACTTTCTCCTGAAACGCAGTGTCCAGGTAACTCTCCCCCTCCCTGATGTATCACAGTGTCCACAGCTCGGACTCCAGCTCATCAACTCTGAGCTGAATGTCCTCGAGCAGCCAACACTTGCTGCATATGTGGTCACTGTGGATCACACCAGCATCCACCAGCTCCCACATACTACAGCTACAACACATCACCTGCTCAGCCATCTCTCTTCTATTTAATTAATTCATTTGGATGTTAAATATTTTAAAAGTGAATTTCTTAACTGTGCTCTTCAGCTGTAATAACGTCTCTTGATTTAAGCCACTTGGCCAAAAAGAGACACGGAAGACCCACCAATCACCTACCTGCTTCCCTGTGATGTCACACCTCGGCTCTGACAGGTAGAGACAGGTAGAAGGGGCTCTCTGCCTCCAGTTTTTATCTCCCGCTGCCGCTGCCCTTCTCGGTACATAGACAATTACTTGCCAATCAGCTTCTTCCCCTGTACCATGGAGGCTGAAAAAGCAAAAAAGAAAAGAAAGAGACCAAAGAGCACCTCCTTCCCTTAGTCAGTAAAATCCCACACACACCTCCACAGCCTTACTCTCTGTCCAAATAGCACAATTCTACTTAATTATTAAATTACACTAACTAAAACCTTACTGGTACCAGCCTTACCACTCACAAGGTATCTATTTGAGGGTTCAAAAAGAAAATAACTTTTTTTCTAATTTTTTTTAAAGCTATTTACAGGCAATCAGCTTACAGATTTCCCATGATGTCATTAATTTTTTTAACTCAGCGTGCGCCGACACAGCCAAAGAGAGAGAGAGAGACTGCTGACTGCCGCTCCGCTCCCAGGTAAGTCAGGGCCTCAAGCCCCGCTCTTTACTTATAGCTGCCTCTCCAGAGCCATCTCCTCCCAGGTCTGCTGACTGCTGCTCCACTCCCAGGTAAGTACCTGATGTACCAGTCAACATCAATCTCTGCACTGTTAGGTACCTTTGAAAAAATGAAGGAACTGAGTTTAATTGCAACTTGGTGATGGAAATGTTTCACCCTATATGCATTTTCCCGTTTCTCGTGCACTGCAGGCAAAACCAGCAGGCAGTTGCAGCCCACGCAGAGGCCTCTGGTCGTGAGCAGCAGCTGGCCCCAAGGAAAGCATGCCACTACAAATCGCTGCATATCTATAGGTCCTGCATAACATACCTGCAGATGTCAGAGTGCCAGTATCAGAGGCGACTGCGGATGTCGCGAGAGGCTGTGACACATATTAGTGCCCTGCTCAATGATGACATGCAGCCCAGGGGGGTTCGGCTGACATTCGATGCCTGTGGCCCTCAAAGTGACAGTGGCTCTTAATTTTTATGCCTCTGCATCATTTCAGGGGCCCACCGGAGACCTAGGTGCGGTCACACAGTCAGCAGTGCACCCCTGCATCAGGGAGGTCACCTGCATTGGAGGGCCAGTGACTATGTCTGCTTCAGGACGGATCCTGAAAGACAGGCCCAGAAGGCCATCGGTTTCGGCTCCATCGCGGGATTTCCACAAATTACACCCATGTGGCCATCAAGGCTCACGCCGGGCGACCAGCTGAATATGTAAACCATAAGGGCTTCCACTCAATAAACATGCAGCTTGTATATGATCACCGGAAATGCTTCATGCAACTCTGTGCCCGTTTTCCAGGCAGCTGCCATGACGCCTTTATCCTGCGCCAGTCCCAGCTGGTGCTGCTGCACAATGAACTGGCTCAGATGGAGGGGTGGCTTCTTGGAGACAAGGGCTACCCCTTGCAGACATGGCTCCTGATACCAATGAGACACCCCAGCACTGCTGCAGAGGAGAGATACAACGCCAGGCACAGAGCTACTAGAGCCACCACTGAGCAGGCGATCGGCATGCTGAAAATGCGCTTCCACTGCCTGGATAGATCGGGTGTTGCCCTGCAGTATGAGCCAGAAAGAGTAGCTCGTATTATTGCTGTCTGCTGTGCTCTGCACAACTATGCACTCAATAGTGGGGAGGCCTCGCAGGATGAGGACAGATGTGAGTAGGACTCATCCTTGGACAATGAGGACTTACAGCAGGAAATACGCATGGGAGGACAGAGAGCATCCAAGCACCATATGCAGGGCGAGCAGTAAGCCAGTGATGCACGGTAGCACCTCATTGATGAAAGGTTTTCCGCACCAGAGCAACCACCACGTGCTCTGTAAGCCACACAGCACCTTTGTTCACCTGTTGTGCAGCAGTCTGCATCTGCAACATCTTTGCATCCACCATTACTGGCAGCAGCAGACTGAGCCATTCTCCATGTTACTGCATCCATGGAGACGAATATGAGTAATGCCGGCATGGCAATGACATTATTCCATACATTGGCAGTTCTGAAAGACCAATGATGTAACGGGAGGAGACACGATCGGTACGAGCTGGCACACTTCATTTACACAGTAAAAGCAATGCACATGTTAGTGAAGAAGAATTTGATTTCGACTTTTCTACGTTGTTATGTCACCCGAGCAGACCCATTTGTGTCACGGTTTTTTTGGAAATGCTTGCGGATGCTCCTTTGCGGTGCCACTTCTGCGCTAGCAGGCTGACTGGAGGAAGGCTGCTGATCAGATTGCCCTTTGGCTGTGGATGACTTTGGCGGTCGCCCTTTGTGCGCATGAGGCCTGGAGGGCCGCGGCTGGCTGGAGGAATCCTGCTTCAGTGCAGGACTCTCTTCAGACTTCGTGGCTGCTGGAGCTTGAGTCACCGGCAGAGGGGCGGAGGGGCCAGTAGCCACAATGGATGCACCGTGAGGGTGGACCCCAGACAGGCAGACAGGCTTGCCTCCTCCAGCTCAAGGCTCGTTTGAACCTCTCTGCTCTCCCGGGAAGGACCAGGGGCAGGGACAGTCTCCATGCCCCTGGTCCCTCTTGCAATTTGCTACTGATTGGTGGATCTGATGGCCTCGGTGAGGGATTTCAGGTCAGCGTGTATTAATGGAATGTGGCTCACCAGGAGGGCCACCGCCGTGTCCATATATGAGACCATATGCTCAAATGCCTGGGACACGGCAGCTGTCATGGCCTGGACTCCCCCCATCATCTGCTCAAGGCTGTGCACGGCCTTTGGCATCCCCATCAGATGTTGCCACAACTGCTGCTTCAGCTCCAGCATGCCCTGTACTGTCAACAACAGAGGGTCATCAGCAGCCTGGGGCTCAACATGGGCCTGGACACTCACAGCCCTCCGACTGTCAGGGGCCGTGGCTGTCTCAGCCTCAGTCTGCTGCTCAGGCGTGTGTGCAGTGCTCTCACCAGCTTGTGAAGACAACTGTAAGCCTGACCGGATTCCCACCGAGGTGACTGTATCCGCATTGGTGGAAGGTGCGGGAGTGTCATGGGACGTTGTGTCTTCTGAGGATCTCTCTTCCTCTGAGGTGCAGGAGGAGTCCTGGGCCACCATTGCCGATTCAAAGCATTAACCTGCAACATACAATGAGAAGAGCACATTGTTCGTCTTCATGGTGAGCATGTAACGATTTTGACAGTATTGTGTTAAACGGCATAATTTTCACACTGATCATTGTTGAGACTGAGCTCAACGACACCGACTGCATGATCCACATGTGTCACAGCCAGTTCGAGGGCCTTCTCCTCAGCCTGTGCTATTGTCTGCATATCTGGCACTCCTCCAACAGTCTGACTTGCCTTACATGCATTGTGGGCTCTCTTTGCCAGGAGGAGCAAGGAGGTACAGATTAAGGAAGCAAGGCAACAACCCAAAACTTGAAACAAGAGGGGTGCTGGGTCCAAAGGTGGGGAAGGCTCAGTGTGCACTACTGAGTGAGCCACTCATGTAGGTGCATGTTGTGAACTGCAAATAAGGGTGAGTTCTGTCATACTTTCATCCATTCATGTCATGTCATTCATCCCTGCCCAACCTCCCTGTCTTTGACATGGCAGTGATGCACATGTGCCACTCTGTGTGGGAACATCCAGGTTCAGTGGGGCCTTGATACAAAGTGCAACTTAGTTTTGCTGTGCAAAGCAGATCATTCATCCTCTTCCGGCATTGGACCCTTTCACGCCAGATGACCCCATGGCTACTTACCTCCTCTGCCACCTCCACCAGCCTGCCATGGTCAGGTGGGAGGGCCTCTTCTTACCATCGCTGGGGAAAAGGACCTCCCACCTTGCCCGCACAGATGGAGGTGAATGAGCAGTGAGGGATCGCTGAACAGTGGGGCCACCCTAGAGTGCCCCTCTGTCATCTTTGGCTTTTGCTCTGGTCCTTTAAATGCAAAGGTGATTCCACAATGTAACTGCTCTAACTTCTGGCTGTAAGGTTTTTGTTGCACGTGTTTGAACACTAATGCAGGACTAGTGAGGAAATCTGTGCTGTTGTCCTGGTTTCTCATCTATCACAGATCAACACGTGTTCATGTACACTTGGCTTCTGCACAGTTGGTCATAATTATTGATGTAATATTTCTGGTTTGAAATGCAGCTAGTATATAAACATATTTTCCTGGTTCTTTAAGAAGTTCTTTGAATTCCAGTTACATGTCTTTTCACATAACAGCAATGAAATAAATACAGATTCCAAATGCATATTAGTCTGTGGCTTTTCACATTCAGGTAATTAAAATCCCATAGCATGTAGATATTCTTAAATTATGCTTTTATTTTTGATAGTGTATTTGCTTTTTATGATACAATTCAGTCTCATGTTCTGGTATGTGCAAACCTAAGATTTTTCACCCAGGTGCAGCAAGCCTACAAGAAAGAATGTTACACTTGAGTGGAAGAAGAGGTTCTCAACAGCACAGGACACTGGGACAAAGCAAAGTGAGTATGTGGTCACAGACCTGAAAGTTAACTCTGCTTCTCTTTCCACAGATGCTGTCAGGCCTGCTGAGTTTCTCCAGCACTTTCTGCTTTGCTGCCAGATTGCCAGCATCCCCACTCTTCAATAGAGAGGTAAGTATTTATTTGGCAGCTGTAAGCAAGCAGATGCTGAGGTGCTTTAAATAAAGCCCCAGCACCTGCTACACAGCTGGGCCAACGTCCATCATGGTTCCAGATGTCCCGCCTCCTGTCACATAATATTGGGGGAGGGGGGCACATGGCCGTGATGCTAATGAGCCCCTGCACGAAATATCATGGGTGCTCAGCGACAGCACATCCATTTCTGAAGGTCGCCGACTTCAAAGCGCACCACTGCAAAGTGCAGCACGCTAATAAAATTCAGTCTGGCACGTGAACTTACAGAGTAGCTTCACTTTGTTTTTAAATTCATTCATGGGATGTGGGCGGCACTGGCCAAGCCAGCATTTATTGCCCATCCCTAATTGCTCTTGAGAAGGTGGTGGTGAGCTGCCTTTTTGAACCGCTGCAGTCCATTTGGGGTAGGCACACCAACAGTGCTGTTAGGAAGGGAGTTCCAGGATTTTGACCCAACGACAGTGAAGGAACAGACATATAGTTCCAAGTCAGGATGGTGTGTGACTTGGAGGACAACTTGCAGGTGGTGGTGTTCCCATGTATTTGCTGCCCTTGTCCTTCTAGTTGGTAGAGGTCGCGGGTTTGGTAGGTGCTGTCTAAGGAGCCTTGGTGCATTGCTGCAGTGCATCTTGTAGATGGTACACACTGCTGCCACTGTGCATCGGTGGTGGAGGGAGTGAATGTTTGTAGATGGGGTGCCAGTCAAGCGGGCAGCTTTGTCCTGGATGGTGTCAAGCTTCTTGAGTGTTGTTGGAGCTGCACCCATCCAGGCAAGTGGAGAGTATCCCATCAGACTCCTGACTTGTGCCTTGTGGACAGGCTTTGGGGAGTCAGGAGGTAAGTTACTCGCCGCAGGATTCCTAGCCTCTGACCTGCACTTGTAGCCACGGTATTTATATGGCTACTCCAGTTCAGTTTCTGGTCAATGGTAGCCCCTAGGATGTTGATAGTGGGGGATTCAGCGATGGTAATGCTGTTGAATGTCAAGGGGAGATGGTTAGATTAACTCTTGGTGGAGATGGTCATTGCCTGGCACTTGTGTGACGCGAATGTTACTTGCCACTTATCAGCCCAAGCCTGGATATTGTCCAGGTCTTGCTGCATTTCTACACGGACTGCTTCAGTATCTGAGGAGTCACAAATGGTGCTGAACATTGTGCAATCATCTGCGAACGTCCCCACTTCTGACCTTATGATTGAATGAAGCAGCTGAAGATGGTTGGACCGAGGACACTACCCTGAGGAACTCCTGCAGCGATGTCCTGGAGCTCAGATGATTGACCTCCAACAAACACAACCATCTTCCTTTGCGCTAGGTATGATTCCAGCCAGCGGAGATTTTTTCCCCTGATTCCCATTGACCTCAGTTTTGCTAGGGCTCCTTGATGCCATACTCGACAAATGCTGTCTTGATGTCAAGGGCAGTCACTCTCACCTCACCTCTTGAGTTCAGCCCTTTTGTCCAAGTTTGAACCAAGGCTGTAATGAGGTCAGGAGCTGAGTGTCCCTGGCGGAACCCAAACTGAGCGTCACTGAGCAGATTATTGCTAAGCAAGTGCCGCTTGATGGCACTGTTGATGACACCTTCCATCACTTTACTGATGATTGAGAGTAGGCTGATGGGGCGGTAATTTGACCGGGTTGGATTTGTCCTGCTTTTTGTGTACAGGACATATCTGGGCAAATTTCCACGTTGCAGGGTAGGTGCCAGTGTTGTAGCTGGAAAGGAACAGCTTGGCTAGGGGCGCGGCATGTTCTGGAGCACAGTTCTTCAGTACTACTGCCGGAATATTGTCAGGGCCCATAGCTTTTGCAGTATCCAGTGCCTTCAGCCGTTTCTTGATATCACGCGGAGTGAATCGAATTGACTGAAGTCTGGCATCTGTGATGCTGGGGACTTCAGGAGGAGACCGAGATGGATCATCATCTGGGCACTTCTGGCTAAAGATTGTTGCAAATGCTTCAGCCTTATCTTTCGCACTGATGTGCTGGGCTCCCCCATCATTGAGGATGGGGATATTTGGGGAGCCATCTCCTCCAGTTAATTGTTTAATTGTCCACCACCATTCACGGCTGGATGTGGCAGGACTGCAGAGCTTAGTTCTGATCCGTTGGTTATGGGATCGCTTAGTTCTGTCTATCGTATGCTGCTTACGCAGTTTGGCATGTAAGTAGTCCTGTGTTGTAGCTTCACCAGATTGACACCTCATTTTGAGGTCTGCCTGGTGCTGCTCCTGGCATGCCCTCCTGCGCTCTTCATTGAACCAGGTTTGGTCTCCTGGCTTGATGGTAATGGTAGAGTGAGGGATATGCCGGGCCATGAGGTTACAGATTGTGGTTGAGTACAATTCTGCTGCTGCTGATGGCCCACAGTGCCTCATGGATGCCCAGTTTTGCATTGCTAGATCTGTTCGAAATCTATCCCATTTGGCACAGAGATAAAGAACAAAGAACAAAGAACAGTACAGCACAGGAACAGGCCATTCGGCCCTCCAAGCCTGCGCCGATCTTGATGCCTGCCTAAACTAAAACCTTCTGCACTTCTGGGGACCGTATCCCTCTATTCCCATCCTATTCATGTATTTGTCAAGATGCCTCTTAAATGTCATTATCGTACCTGCTTCCACCATCTCCCCCGGCAGCAAGTTCCAGGCACTCACCACCCTCTGTGTAAAGAACTTACCTCGCACATCCCCTCTAAACTTTGCCCCTCTCACCTTAAACCTATGTTCCCTAGTAACTGACTCTTCCACCCTGGGAAAAAGCTTCTGACTATCCACTCTGTCCATGCCGCTCATAACTTTGTAAACCTCTTTCATGTCACGCCTCCACCTCCGTCGTTCCAGTGAAAACAATCCGAGTTTATCCAACCTCTCCTCATAGCTAATGCCTTCCAACATCCTGGTAGTGCCACACAACACGATGGACGGTATCCTCAATGTGAAGGCGGGACTTTGTCTCCACAAGGACTGTGCGGTGGTCACTCCTACCAATGGACAGAAGCATCTGCGGCAGGCAGATTGGTGAGGACGAGGTCAAGTATGTTTTTCCCTTGTGTTGGTTCCCCCACCACCTGCCGCAGACCCAGTCTAGCAGCTATGTCCTTTAGGACCCGGTCAGCTCGGTCAGTAGTGGTGCTACCGAGCCATTCTTGGTGATGGACATTGAAGTCCCCCACCCAGACTACATTTTGTGCCCTTGCCACCCTCAGTGCTTCCTCCAAGTGGTGTTCAACATAGTGGAGTACTGAGTCATCAGCTGAGGGAAGGCGGTAGGTGGTAATCCATAGGAGGTTACCTTGCCCATGTTTGACCTGATGCCATGAGACTTCATGGGGTCCTGAGTCGATGTTGAGGACTCCCAGAGCAACTCCATCCCTACTGTATACCACTGTGCCACCACCTCTGGTGGGTCTGTCCTGCCGGTGGGACAGGACATACCCAGGGATAGTGATTGCAGTGTCTGGGACATTGTCTGTAAGGTATGATTCCATGAGTATGACTATGTCAGGCTGTTGCTTGACTCGTCTGTGGGACAGCTCTCCCAATTTTGGCACTAGCCCCCAGATGTTAGTAAGGAGGACTTTGCAGAGTCGACAGGGCTGGGTTTGCCATTGTCGTTTCCGGTGCCCCGTTCGATGCGGGGTGATCCGTCCGGTTTCATTCCTTTTTATTGACTTCATAGCGGTTAGGTAGAACTGAGTGGCTTGCTACGTCCTTTCAGAGGCCATGTAAGAGTTAACCACATTGCTGTGGGTCTGGAGTTACATGTAGGCCAGACCAGGTAAGGACAGCAGATTTCCTTCTCTAAAGGACATTCGTGAACCAGATGGGTTTTTACAACAATCGACAATAGTTTCATGGCCATCATTAGACTAGCTTTTAATTCCAGATTTATTAATTAAATTCAAATTCCACCTTCTGCTGTGGTGGGATTCGAACCCATGTCCCCAGAGAAATACCCTGGGTCTCTGGGTTACTAGTCCAGTGATAATACCACTACGCTACCGCCTACCCAATAATTTATCTTAATTTAATATTACTTAATTTAATCAGTACAACTTTTCTTTGTGCTGCATAACAAAATAATGAGCATGCTATAACAACAACTTGTATTTAATGTAGTAAAACATCCTAAGCCATTATCAAAATTTGACACTGAGCCATATAAGGAGATATTTGCCTGGAATTCATGGTTAGTGGCAATCTCTGTGCTGTGGATTTCCCCTTTCCTGTGTTAGTTTAATTCTGGTTCCAGTTATCGGGGATGTCCATGTGTCCAGTGACAGTGATGTCATCAAGCAGAGTAAGTAGCCAATCACATTGAAGTATTCTCAGTCAGCAAACCAGGAAGCAAAATGCACTGATTCTTTTCCACTTTTAATTAAAACTTTACAGAGAATGGAATAAATGCGTGAGACACACAACTGGATTAAGATAGAAAATGAAATATTTTAAACAAACTTTAAAATTATACATTTTTTATTTTAAAAATGTGATTTTTTTAAAATCATAATTGACAAATCTGACATTCCACAAATATAAAATTAGTTTTTCAGGGAGGCTGTTCAGCAACAATTATGAACTTAATAAGCTGCTAAAAACCCAGTCATAGCTCATTCAACAAACTGAAAGTTTTTCAAGGGTTTTTTACAGTGAGACTACTAATTCAAAAGGAAAAGTTTTCATCAGTTCAGTGATTCAGTAGCACGGAGTCCACTTTGACAGAGCGTGCATCTACAAAAGACTTAACTCTGGAATTTGGTGAGTGAGGGAATTCAGCACAGTGGAGGGAAGAGGCGCTGTTCTGGTCTTTTAAAAAACAAGTGGTCTAAGAGAGGGAGTGAGACCTAAGAGCTGAGGTCTAGAGGCATTATATAGGTGAGCAGATAGGTGATTTGTTGGTGAGTTTTATGGTTTATTTTCTCTAAATTAGGACAGTAGTTTAAACTTGACCTGGGAAGATATAAGAACTGTATTAAATTTATAGCTTAACGAGTTCAACTACTTAATATAGCTACAAATAATCGTTGAGTGACATTTCAAAACTGGAAATGCTAATTATTTAAATAAAATACAATAGAGATGGCAGGGCAGGTGATGTGTTGTAGCTGTAGCATGTGAAAGATTGTGGTCACCAGCGTGATCCACGGCAATCACATCTGCAGTAAGTGCCTACAGCTCGAGGAACTTCAGCTCAGTGTTGAATTTCAGAAGCAGTGATGCTTGGGGTTGCAGGGGAGAAAGTTCCCTGGACACTTTGTTCCAGGAGGCAATCAGAACCCTTCGGGTAAGTATTTCAGATTTGGTCCATGGTCAGGGACAGGAGGGTGTGATGATGAGTGAGGCAGAAATGAGGATCCACAAAATAGCATTGGAGGAGCTTCAGCCCTTGCACTTGTCCAACAGGTACAAGGATCTTGCAGCCTGTTTGGACGAGAGTAGGGACTGCAGGGAGGATCAGCAAACTGACCACAGAACCATGGTGCAGGGGGCTATTCAAGTGGGGGGAATGAAAAGGAAAGTAGTAGTATTATTATGGGACAGTATAGTTAGGGGGATAGATACTGTTCTCTGTAGCTGAGAGCATGAGTCCCGAAGGTTGTGTTGCCTGCCTGGTGCCAGGGTTAAGGACATCCCCTCACAGGAGAGGAACTTGGAGTGGGAGGGGAAGGATCCAGTTGTCATGGTCCACGTATGTACCAACGACATAAGTAGGACTAAGAGAAAGATTCTGCTCAGGGGGTATGAGCAGCTAGGGGGTAAATTAAAAGCAGAATCACAAAGGTGAATGCATGGCTCAAAGGTTGGTGTGGGAGAAATGGGCTTCAATTCATGGGGCACCAGCTGGTAAAGAGGGAGCTGTTCCATTGGGACAGGCTTCACTTGAACTGAGCTGGGACTAGCATCCTGGTGAATCGAATAATTAGGGCTGGTGAGAGGGCTTTAAACTAAATAGTGGGTGAGAGGGTTTAGGTGAGGAAAATTAAGGAAGTTTAAGAGAAAGGAGAAGGGAATAATGCAGGATAGCGATATGGGTAATGATAACCAGAGTGTGACAGGAAGGGACAGAGCACACAAACGTAACAGTGCACCAGTAAATAGGGTCAAAGTAGGGGAAAATGGTAAAAAGACAGAATTAAAGGCCCTTCAGCTGAATGCACATTACATTCATAACAACATAGGTAAATTGATGGCACAAGTAGAAATAAATGGTTATATGATAACCATTACAGAGACTTGGTTGCAAGATGATCAAAGCTGAGAACTGAATATACAAGGGTATTTGACATTTCGAAAGCATAGGAAGCAAGGAAAAGGAGGTGGTGTAGCTTTGTTAATAAAGGATGAGATCAGTACAGTAGTGAGAAATGATCTTGGCTCAGAAAATCAAGATGTCGAATCAGTTGGGTGGAGATAAGAAATAGCAAGGGAAAGAAATCATTCGTGGGATTAGTTTCTCGACTGCCTAATAGTAGCTACACTGTAGGAAAGAGTATAAATCAAGAAATAATGGGGGCTTGTAAGAAAAGTACTTCAATAATTGTGGGCAATTTTAATCTTCATATAAATTGGACAAATCAAATTGGAAAAGGTAGCCTTGAGGACGAGTTCCTAGAGTGCATTTGCGGCAGTTTCTTAGAACAATATGTTGTGGAACCAACCAGGAAACAGGCTATATAGATTGTGTGATGAAAATACACCTGCCAAATGGAAACATATCAATTTCATCATATGGAACACTATGTGAACTTTTACTGGACATTGAACATAACCTGTTTAAAAAGACCACAGAGCTGAATGGCTGAAAACATGGCTGCACATTTGCATTCTGAGAGACAGATGAATAGAGAGACAATAGAAGTGTTCCCTGAATCAATTAGCAAGATTGGGCTGGGCAACAGTGATGATCAAAAGACATTGAGAGCCATTGTCTGTGTAAGAGCCAGCACTCCACCCCCCACAGAGTGTGTCTAGTAAGCTTTGAAGAATCAACAACCCTCACAGATGATGCTGTTTCATACAAAGAGCTGGTCATATGATTAACCTGCTGGCCAACCTGGGAATTGATTAAATTGTACCTCACAGAAAGGTTTGGGGCAGACTGCAATTGAACTTCAGGAAGAAATCACCCATCTCTCTCTGTCTCTCTTTCCAGCAAAGTTCCAGGGACCCACAGAAGCAGCTTGAGGACTTCTTCAGCCTTCTAGTACCAGCAAAACAAGTTTGAAAGTGTGCAGTGGGCCCCAACGAGAAATGCAAGACTTAACTCCAATCAAGGTCTTTACACCCAAACCAAAGACAGCAACTGAATTCCATTTACTACTCCACCCCCCCCACTTTATTCTTACTCCCTTCTGTATCTATTTGTGTGTGTGTGTATGTTTATCGCATATGCATGCTAGTGTTGTTGCGTTGTGTATTTCTAGTAATTGTACTGAGTTAGAGTGTGAAGGTTAATAATCTTACATCTTTCTTTTTTAAACCTAAGAAAGCCTGTCTGATTAGTCCCTTTATGATTACAATTAGAGAGCAGTGAGTAAGGACTCACTGAGGTGAAACTAAAGCACTGTGGGTTTAAAAGTTAACCCCTATTACGGCCAAACGAGGAAAGGGGTGAGAGGGGAGCCTGAGACCCCTTCCTCATTTGGTCATAACATAAATTGGTAATGTGTATTGAGTCTGGATTAATTAATGATCTCATATTAAAGAATCCACTTGGGAAGAGTGATCGTAACACGATAGAATTTCACATTCATTTTGAAGGTGAGAAACTTGGGTCTGAAACTGGTGTCTTAAACTTAAATAAAGGCAATTACAAAGGTATGGAGACAGAGTTAGCTAAAGGTCACTGGGAAAATAGGTTAAAACGTAAGATGGTAGAGAAGCAGTGGCAGGTATTAAGGAGATATTTCATAACTCTCAACAAAGATACCTTCTGTTGAGAAGGAAATACTCTATGGGAAGGATGAACCATCTGTGGCTAACTAAGGAAGTTAAGAATGGTATCAAATTGAAAGAAAAGTTGTACAATGCTGCAAAGATTAGTGGTAGGCTAGAGATTGGGAAAATTCATAGAAACAAGCAAAGGATGACTAAAAAAATTATAAAGAGAGAGAAATTAGAATATAAAAGTAAACTAGCAAGAAATATTAAATAAAACAGGTAGTAAGAGCTTCTACAGGAATATAAAATAGAAGAGAGTAGCTAAAGTAAACATTGACCCTCAGAGAATGAGGCTGGGGAATTAATATTGGGAAACAAGGAAATGGCAGAGACTTTGAATAAATATTTTGTATCTGTCTTCAAAGTAGAAGACATTAAAAGCATCCCAATAATAGTAGAAAATCGGGGGAATAAGGAGGGAGAAACTTAAACAATCACTATCAGTAAAGAAAGAATAGTAGGAAAACTAATGGGACTAAAGGCAGACAATTCTCCTGGACCAATATAATAAAAGCAAAATATTGTGGATGCTGGAAATCTGAAATAAAAACAGAAAGTGCTGGAAATACTCAGTAGGTCTGGCAGCATCTGTGGAGAGAGAAACAGAGTTAATATTTCAGATTAGTGACCTTTCATGAGAATTGGTCCCCTGGACCTGTTGGCCTGCATCCTGGAGTCTTAAAAGAAGTGACTGCAGAGATAGGGAATGCATTTGTTGTAATCTTCCAGACTTCCCTAGATTCTGGAAAGTTCCCAGCTGATTAGAAAACCGTAAATATAACACCCCTATTCAAGAAAGGAGGGAGACAGAAAATCAGAAACAATAGGCCAGTTAGCCTAATATCTATCAAGGGAAAATTCTGGAATCCATCATTTATGGAATAGTAGCCAGACATTTAGAAAATCATAATACAATCAAGCAGAGTCAACATGGTTTATGAAAGGAAAATTCAGTTTGACTAATTTATTAGTGTTGTTTGAGAATGTAACAAGTAGGATGGATAAGGGTGAACCAGTAGAGATAGTGTATTTGGATTTCCAATAGGCATTCGATAAGGTGCCACATAAAAAGCTACTACATAAGATAAGAACTCATGGTATTGGAGGTAATAGAGTACTGCATACATTTTTGGTCTTATTTAAGGAGGGATATACTTGCATTGGAGGCAGTTGAGAGAAGATTCACTAGGCTTATTCCTGGGATGAAGGGATTGTCTTATGAGGAAAAATTGCGCAGGTTGGGCCTATACTCATTGGAGTTTAGAAGAATTAGAAGTGATCTTATTGTAACACAAGATTCTGAGGGAGCTTGGCAGGGTAGATGTTGAGAGGGTGTTTCCCCTTGTGGAGGAATCTAGAACTGGGGGCAGGATTTCAGAATAAGGGGTCTCCCATTTAAGATGGAGTTGGGGAATAATTTGTTCACTCAGAGGGTTGTTAATCTTTGGAATTCTCTACCCCAGAGATCAGTAGATACTGGTCATTGAAGAAATTCACGGCTGAGTTAGACATATTTTTGATCTAAAAGGGAGTGAAGGGATATGGGGGGGCAGGCACAAAAGTGGAGCTGAGTCCACGATCAGATCAGCCATGATCGTATTGAATGATGGAGCAGGATTGAGGGGCTGAATCGCCTACTCCTGATCCTATTACTTATGTTTTTTTTTGTTTTTATTTCTACTTGATTGCAATCTGAGGGTACTTCAACAGTGCACACTATAGCGAAGCATAGAATCACTGACTGCAACTTCTGGATTTCCATGTTTAACTATGCATGTATGGACTACAGAAGTCACTGTCAGTTTCAGAGGAGAGATGATGGCAAATGCTGATAGTTTCACCAACATTTCTACTAGAAAATCCAGGCTACCAGGACAGATGATCAGTAGCTCAGGCAAAGAGGTTGCTTTTATGGAGTGTCTTAAAGATGGGAAAGAGAGATAGAGCAGCGGAGAGGTTTAGGGAGGGAATTCCAGAGCTTACGGCCTACGCAGCTGAAAGCATAGCCATCAATAGTGGAGTGCTTAAAATAGGGGATATGCAAGATACAGAATTGGAGGAGAACAGAGATCTCAGACGGTTGTAGGGCTGTAAGAGATTACAGAGCTAGGATGAGGTGAGGGCATGGATTGATTTGAAAATGGGAATGAGAATTTTAAAATTGATGCGTTGCTGGACCGGAAGCCAATATAGGTCAGCAAACACAAGGGTGATGAATGAACAGGACTTAGTATGAGTTAGGATATGGGCAGCAGAGTTTTAAATAAGCTTAATTTTATGAAGGATGGAAGATGGGAGGCCAGCCAGGAGAGCATTGAATTATTCAAGTCTGGAGGTAGCAAAGGTATGGTGAGAGTTTCAGCAGAGATGAGCTAAGGCAGGGGTAGAGTCAGGCAATATTATCGAGATGCAAGTAGGCAGTCTTGGTGATAGCATGGATATGTGGTCTGAAACTGATCTCGGGGTCAGCTACGCCACCAAGATTGCAAACACTCTGGTTCAGCCTCAGTTAGTTCCCCCATATCAGTGCCTCATCTTGCTTGATGTAACCTACAAAGTAACCTGCCAAAGCATCCTGCACTCATTCCTCTGTAACCACGCATTCCAACCTTCTCACCATTGTTGCTGGATCTGGCTGTCTTTGGGGAATTTCATTTGAAGAAGAAAAAGTTTAATTTTTATTCCCCTCTGTTAACAGCCAAAAGGGACCAAAGGCTTCCCAACAGGGTGTGAGGTGTTTCATAATTGCGGAGGTGAGCTAATTAATTATTATTTACTGTTAATGGGGAAATAACAAGCAATGTTTAGCTCATTAGCATTTTAATCACCTACCTTCTCAGAGCCTTTGTTTAAACTTGTGTAATTGCATCATGCATTCAAACAACATGTTTGAAAGTAACTTTTTCCCAAATCCTTTCTGTCAAAAATGGTCAGAAATGCATGAAATATGACAGTCCCTTTTCTCTCCTTTAGACCCATAACATATATGATACTTAGCCTTGAAGATTTGTTAGTCTTAAGATAGTTTAACTTATTCAGTACTATATTGACTTAAAAATTCTCTCAGATATTGTGTGTAGCAGATAAAATATTTTAACTATTTTAGACTATAAAGTGCCAATGGTTTGGTATTGAGAGTTCAATTTTGTGGCAATTTGGGTTTTTGAAGGCGATGAAGCATAATATTACTGATTTAATTGGGTGCACTATAATGCGCTTTAAAAATACAGTGAAGCCAATGAAGCATAAGAAACAATAAGACTAATACTTAGCTGTGAACTCCAATTAAGAATTAGGAAGAACTTGGAGAGAAAATATAAAACAAAAGGTACATTCTAAGGGGGGTGCAGGAGCAGAGGGACCTGGGTGTATATGTGCTTGAGTCATTGAAGGTGACAGGACAGGTTGAGAGAGCGGTCAATAAAGCATACAGTATCCTGGGCTTTATTAATAGGGGCATTGAGTACAAGAGCAAGGAGCTTATGTTGAACTTGTATAAGAGACTAGTTCAGCTTCAGCTGGAGTATTGCGTCCAATTCTGGGCACCACGCTTTGGATGAATGTGAAGGCATTAGACAGGGCACAGAAAAGATTCACGAGAATGATTCCAGGGATGAGGAACTTCAGTTATGAAGATAGATTGGAGACTTTGGGACTGTTTTCCTTGGAGAAGAGAAGGCTGAGAGGTGTTTTGATAGGAGTATTCAAAATCATGTCGGATCTGGACAGAGTAGATGGAGAGAAATTGTTCTCACTCGTGAAAGGATCAAGAATGAGAGGGCACAGATTTAAAGTAATTGGCAAAAGAAGAAAAAGCGACATGAGGAAAGACTTTTTCACATAGCAAGTGGTTAAAATCTGGAATGCACTACCTGAGAGTGTGGTGGAGGCAGGTTCAATTGAAGCATTCAAAAGGGAATTGGACTGTTATATGAAAAGGAAGAATGTGCAGGGTTACGGGGAGAAGGCAGGGGAGTGGCACTAGGTGAAATGCTCAGTAGGAGAGCCAGTGAAGACAAGATGGGCCAAATAGCCTCCTTTTGCGCTGCAACAATTCTGTGATTCTGCCAAGAGGCATTTAAACAATTGCATAGCATTTGGAAGGCCAGGGCAAATGTTAACCAAGTAATGGTACTGAGGGATGACATGCAACAAAGTAGTACTAGAGGCCTTCTCAGAAGAAGTTAGAGCCTGAGGAATGGATGGGTGTAGTGTTTGATTGTATTAGTCTGTGCACTTATCTGTGTCCACTGTGCTAGACTGCTTAAGCCTATGGGTGGAGCTGAAGAATTTGAAACTGAAACCAAAAGAGTGTTCTGAGAAGAAATTGTACTGAGATCCTGTAGTGCAGAGATATTTTAAAGTGCTGTAAATAAACCAGTTGGTGATTTAATACAAGTGTGATATATGCATTGCTCTGAGATAAGTCAGATACATATAATATATCCAGCAACCCAGCATAAAGATAACAATGGTCACTGCCCAGTCCCTATCCCAGGAGAGGAGTTTGTGGCAAGAGTGTGCTCAGGACCTTCAGGAGTTGGAACGGCATTATGGAATCTGCTTCAATAAGCCCATAAAACAATACAGTGACAAGCATTTGGCCTAAATACAAATAAAAAAAATTCCCAGATTGTAACTCTTTAATGCTGAAAGATGATAAGTAATAAGATCAAATTACCTAGGCGGCATTTAATAGATAGACTCGGTAGACTGCCAATAATGAAAGCATTGCTTAAATGTGGTTCTTTATGACGGAATAATGACATTTTGTTCTCTACTGCTTTTAGTATTGAGAGAGGAAACACAGTGTGCCCAAACAAGTTGGCACATCACAGCATCCTGTAATACTATTGCTATCTCTGAAAAACACAGCAGCATAGTTTACATACATTCTGGATGTGAGTCACAGTACACAATGCAAAAGAGCAAATAGTAGTAGTTTCTGAAGGCCAGGCATATGCTGCACAGAAGTCCAGCACAGTTCCTGCCTCTGCTGCAGTTCCTAAGAATTTATACCTCACAGGGCCTGCTTATAATTGGTCATTGCTGTTTGAGCAGGATCATCAACATGAAGGGTAACAATTTTGACTTTGTGAGCCATACAAGTACATGTCATGGAGCCTCAGGATTCATGTAAATTTAATTCCATGTTCCTATTAATTTGTAGATCTCACAAGTTGTGGATACTAACAGATATTGATGTTTTGAATTTTGATTCAAATGTCAATGAGGCAACAGTGCTTTGGAACCATCAAGACCCCTGACCTTCAACCATACCAAACTAATTAGAAATATAAGTGCAAATGGAAATGTATTTTCTGACATTCAAGGGCCAGGTATCCTTGGGCTAAGGTTTAGGTACAGACTATGGGCTGTGGTTTGGGAACTCCTGATCTTAATAAATCAGTTGTGCTGAAGAGTAAGGTGGGGCCCAATATTCAGAACCGCACAGTCTCAGATGAACAGGTGTATGCATCCCAGTTTCCCATAAATTGCATCTGTTGTATCGCATCAGTAATGGAGAACATGGGCATTGTGGGATATCACTCATGAATGCTCACACCACTGCTATAGAAGCCGATGGCTCCAATTTTAAAAATGCTTTATTGGCTAGCTTCAACATGCTGGATGATCACAGAGAGCTAACCACAAGATAAGGATTCACCAAGTTCTGCCAGCAGAAAGAACAGGGCATGTGCTGACAGTGTGACCAGCAACAGAAACATGACTCTGTTCAGTAACTTCCCATAGCTGTGTGGCAGAGATACGCAACAGTGTCGTGTGATGAAAACTCCATATGCCAAATGGAAAATATTAATTTCATCGAGTGGAACTTTGCCTGAGACCTTTACTGGAAATTGATACAAATAACTTTTTAAACAGAAAAGCTAGCAACCAAGATGGCCATGGAAATTTGCACATGAATCAGCAACAGAGCAAACTAGAGACAAACATGATTGACAGCCTAGCCAAAACATTGGGGTTCTCTCTGACTCACTTACCTGAGATAACCTCATCAATGGGGTTATCATAAGCTATCAACACCCATTGACTTTGAAAGAGCCAAACCCCCACCAAGGATGACTGGGCAGCCTGAGGGGAGTGCGTTGAATTTCAAAGAAAATTCTAGAAGAACCTTAAACACAAAGAGGTGGTCATATCATGTGATTGCTTGTGCAATTCTGGGGGTTTATGAGTTGTGACTGAGAAAGCAGACTGTAACTGGAAGCGAACAAGGGAACAGCTCTCACTCCTTCTCCCTCTGTCCAGTAGAGGTCCAGAGAAGCCTCACGCTGCAGCAGGTGAAGCCAAGTCTACAGATCCTTGCAACAAGCAACGGGGACACAAGCAAGTCTGTAACCGTGCACATGGCCCAGCAAGGACTTCAGGACTACAATTTCAATTAAAAACACTGAGACTACTGAACTATATTTCAATTCTATTTATTACAGACTCTACCTCAACCTCCCAATTCAGATTTTCCCTCTGTAATCTATTTGTGTCTGTGTGGCTCTTGTGCGAATGTGGGCATGGATGCAAAGCATATTTTAGTAATTTTAACTGGTTTAGAGTGATAAGGTTAATAAACTTACATCTTTCTTGATTAAACTCAAGAAAATCTGTCTGATTAGTTTATTTGCAATTAAATTAGAGGAACAGGAGCAAGTGCTCACTTAAAAAAGGATACACCCTGTTGTGGTCAAACCAGAGGAAGAATGAAAGGGGAACCTGAGACCCCTTCCTCACCTGGTTGTAACAGAAATTTGGGGGCTCTAGTCCTGCATTGTACCCACAGACAAACGAGAAATTAGAAGTGGGAAACCAAATTGATCCCTATCAAAAAAAAACTTCAATACAGTTTTTTTTGTAGTTTTTGTTGCTAGAATACTAACACGTCTGCATCCGAGGCCAGAACCTTCCCAAGCCAGGATGAAGTAAATTGGAATAAGTTAAAGGCTCTATCAATGGAAGAGTTGAGAAATGCAGCTGGACAGTCTGGGATTACGTTTCATGCAAAAGCTAAGAAATCCAAAATCCTAAGACTTGTGCCCAACCATTTTTAATCGAAACTTAAGATGCAGAGACAGGGTTGGAGACAGACTTAGACAGGGTAATGTTAGCAAAACTACAATTGGAATAGTGGAAACTCAAATTGGAATTCCAGAAAGAAGAGAAGGAAAGAGAGAGAACTTTCCAGAAGGAGCATGAGGAAAGGGAATTAAGGCAGCTTGAATTTGCTAGAGGGCGACATGGTAACCCCGGTGAAAGCATGGCCAGTATGGACACTACATTTAACTGAGGATCATGTGCTGAGCTCTTAAAGTTCTCCCAATTGATCCCTAAGTTCAATGAGGGAGATGTGGAAGCATTTTTTGTCATGTTTGAAAAGCTTGCTAGACAGTTAAAATGGCCGGCCGAGAACTGGACACTATTGCTACAAAGCAAGTTACCAGGAAAAGCCCATAAGGTTTATTCACTGTTTCCAGATAAAAGTTCATTAAATTATGAATTGAATAAAAATGCTATCCTTGGGGCATATGAGCTAGTGCCGAAGCTTACCGCCAGAAATTCCAAACCCTCCGGAAACCGCCTGATCAAATTTACTTGGAGTTTGAAAGAAGTAGGCAGCTGGCTTTTGACCAGTGGATAAGGGCCCTGAAAGTACAGCCCACATATGAAAACCTCACAGAGGTGATTCTTCTCGAGGAATTTAAAAACTCTTTTCCCCTTTCCATAAAAACCCATGTGGAGGAACAGAAAGTTCAAAGGGTGAGGCAAGCCGCAGTTTGGCTGATGAGTTTGCTCTCATTTATAAGTCTGCACCCCAAGGAAAACCCTTCCCTAGTCACCCCACAGCCCCGAAAAGGATAAGAGGTGAGAGGGTGATAGGAGCCTAAACAGTCCTGGGAAAGAAAGGAAAGTGGGGCACATAGGGGGCCATCCTCAAGCCAAAAAAGATGATGCTGAGAGCAGGAGAGAGACCCAGAGACCTGTGTGTTTCCACTGTAACAAGGCAGGTCACCTCAGAGCTGACTCCTGGAAACTACGGGGAAAGCCGATAGGGTAAATCAGGGCACACCCAACCAGTGCAGGGGAAGGGACCCTGATGGAAAGCACAGCAGAGCAGGCTGTAGCTTTAACTGCAACAGCAGTAAGACCCAGGAAACATACTGCTATGGGTGCAGGAAAATTTAACAAGATCCCTGAAGGTTATCGGGATTTTGTGTCCAAAGGGAGAGTAACTCCATACCCCTCGAGTGGGGCAGGCAAGCCCATCATCACACTCAGGGATACAGCGGCCACCAGATCCCTTCTGCTGGGAAAAGGCATGACCTTTCCCCCAGAGAGTGCAGTAAATACGAGAATGACAGTGAATGGTATTGGAGGGCAGTGTACACCCGTACCTTTTCACTGGGTGGACTTGGAGAGTGACCTAGTTTCAGGACCAATGACCGTGGGGATTGTCCCTAGTTTGCCTATAGACGGGGTTGACCTGCTCCTAGGTAATGATCTGGCGGAGGCGAGGATGGTAGCTTCCCCAGTAGTGGTAGAAAGACCAAAGGAGGTCAGAGAGACGGGGCAGTTGCAGGAGACGGTTCCCTGCAATTCCCCTGATTGTGTGGTGACTCGGGCCATGGCCAATACTGTCTGGTTGTCTGAAACTTTCTTTGGGAAGTTAGAGGACCCAAGGGATGGGTTAAACCAATCTTCTCTAGTTGAGCCTCAACAAGCCGACCCAGTATTAACATTGCCCAAACTGAAATTGAAGCAGAAGGTGTCCCTGATTGCTACTAGGTAAAGAATGAGGTGCTGATGAGGAAATGGAGTTGTCCTCACAGACCTGAGGACAAAGAGTGGACAGTGGTTCATCATTTAGTGGTGCCCCTGAGGTACCGTAGAGAAATATTAAGAATGGCCCACGGGTTTACAATGGCTGTACATGTCAGTGCATGGTAAACCAAAGCCCACATAAGACAGCAGTTTGACTAGCCAAAACTCCACAAAGATGTAGTGGAGTACTGTAAAGCTTGCCACATGTGCCAGGTTGTGAGGAAGCCTCAATCTGTAGTGAAATCTGCACCCCTAATTCCTGTACCGGCTTTTGGGGAACCCTCTAACAGAGGGCTGGTGAATTGTGAGGAACCTCTGCCGAGAACAAAAGAGAGCAGACAAGAACAGGTCTGGCAAGCAGTTAGGGAGGAAGTGGACGAAAAGGACCGTGAGGACAGATTAAAGGAAGTCCAAGAGGATTCCCAAATGGAACCTCCTACTGTCCGATCAGCCAACCCCGAAATTTTGGGAATATTAGACCCCACACCCTCCTGCATAAATGACGGCCAAGGAAGCCCCTTACCAAGGCTGCTAATAGCATTTATAGAAACGTGCAGGGCCAAAGAAAGTCTCCAAAAGGGTAAAACAATAGTGAGGGCGATGCGTCACCTAGTCGAAGTGCCACAGGGGACTGCAGTGGAATCTAGACAGATACCTGTGAGTAGAAATGTCCCAGAGGACATGGGAAAAATTAGCAAAGAGACCCTCCCCACAGTCAAGAGAAAAAGGAAATCAAAATGCTCTAAAGTGAGCAGCACTTGTGTGACTCACCAGAGCACTAAAAATGAGGTCTAGGTGGATCTACCCACTGCAGAATCCCATGATCAGAGTTCAAGCCCAAAGCTAATCGCATCCAGCAATCTCACTTCAGAATCCAGCAAGGACAAAGGCCCAGAGGAAATCTCAGACACCTCACAGGGGCTTAAAACCTATTTATCACCCGATAACACCATAGGGAGAGAAATTAGCAAGGTCCTGGAACCTGAAGGGTTAGAACCACGTGTTGCAGAAACAGCAGCTGAGGGGTTAAAGCTTGTGCATGAAAGAGAACTTACACTAGACAATTATAGAAATTTGCAGACACCAAGCTTCCCCAAAAACCACATGTTTATTAAGATGCCCCTCCCCAGCCTACTACAATCTGATACTAAAGAAACTTTAAACCATTGGACAACACCTAACCAGCCCAGACCAACCTCAAGGGAAAAAGGTAGATAAAATCAGCACTGCTGCTGCAGAGAAAAAAAGACAAGCTGCAACAATTTTAAGGTTTCCGAGTGAATGAGGGCAAATGGAAAATGCATGTGTGTTTTCCTATATTTTCTTTCTAACTCCTATAATGAAATGCTCCCATTGCCGCGTTTAATTCTGTGTGGTAGAGAGGTGTTATGAAAACCCCACATGCCGAATGGAAAATATTAATTTCCTTGAGTGGAACTTTGCCTGAGACTTTTACTGGAAATTGATATAAATAACTTTTTAAACAAAAAACCTAGCAACCAATATGGCCACAGCAATCTGCACATGAATCAGCAACAGAGAGGACAGGAGACAAACATGATTGACTCAGCCTAGCCAGAACAATGGGGTGCTCTCTGATTCAATTACCTGTGATAACCTCATCAATGGTGTTGTCATAGGCCATCGACACCCATTGACTTTGAAAGCAACAACCCCCCCCACCACTAAGGATGACTGGGCAGCCTGAGGGGAGAGCTTGAATTTCAAAAAAATTCCAGAACAATCTTAAACACAACAAGGTGGTTATATCATGTGATTGCTTGTGCGACTCTGGGAGTTTGTGAGCTATGACTGAGAAAGCAGACTGTAACTGCAAGCGAGCAAGGCAACAGCTCTCTCTCCTTCTCCCTCTCTCCAGTAGGGATCCAGAGAAGCCTCGAGCAGCAGCTGGTAAAGACAAGTCTACAGATCCGTACCACCAACAACTAGGAAAGAAGCAAGTCTGCAACCATGCATGTGGCCCAACGAGGACTTCAGGACTACAATTTCAACTAAAGACACTGAGACTACTGAACTGTATTTCAATTCCATTTATTACAGACTCTACTCCAACCTCCCAACTCAGTTTTTCCCTCTGTAATCTATCTGTATGTGTGTGTGGCTATTGTGTGAATGTGGGCATGGATACGGAGCATATTTTAGTAATTTTTACCGGTTTAGAGTGATAAGGTTACTAAATTTACATCTTTCTTGGTTAATCTCAAGAAATCTGTCTGATTGGTTTGTTTGCAATTAAATTAGAGGAACAGGAGAAAGTACTCACTGAGGTGGAAAGTTAAATCACTGTATTAAAAAAGGATAAACCCTATTGCGGTCAAACCAGAGAAGGGGCAAAAGGGGAGCCTGAGACCCCTTCCTCATCCAATTGTAACAGTTGTGAGATTGAATTTGTTTCTACCATTCCAGTGATTGTGTGTATTCATCTTTCACTCTGCTATATCACCAGATTATGTTTTTTTTCATTATCAAATTGACAAACTCACAGGCCAGAATTTTTCATTGGGTGGAAGGCCCCACCCACCGGCCAAAAAGTCAGTTGCGAGCCTGCCTCCACTGGGCCTAGGAAGCCAGGCCAGGATTTTTCGCTCCCCAGGCCCTTAATTGGTCTTGGACAGGACTTCCATCTCCTTGAGGTCGGAATCCCGCCTAATGGAGCTGCTGGCCAATCAGCGGGCCGGCAGCACTTAGTCCCAGCAGCGTCACCAGGAGCGGTGGCCACTGCTGAGACTACACCCAGCCATCGCAAACAAGGTGAAGGATGGCCCTGGAAGACAAATAAGTTTTTAGGCCTCACCGGGGACAATCAGCTGGGCTCTGGCGAGGCAGTGGGGGGGTCAGTTAGGGGGGTGAAGGGAGTTTTGTGCGTTGAGGGCAGTTGGGGCTTTGGGGACAGCCCTCTGGGGGGCACAGGGTACCCAATCAGGAACCCCCCCCCCCCCACCCGCCCCCACAACAAGCTGGAAATAAGGCTGCCAGGTTTTACCGGGCGGGGATCCTGAGGTTTTTGCTGTCTGGCTTCTGAGGGTAAAATACAGGAGGAGGCCCTTAAGTGGCAGTTCATGGGCCACTTAAGGGCCATGATTGGCCTGGCGTGGGTGGGCCGTTTCTTGCCGCCTCTCCACTTGAAGTTGCAGTGGAGGTGGGAGGGGGTCAGGAACAGCATCTCCCACTCAATTTTATGCCCCCCTGCCTCCAGCCCGCTTATTTAGGGGCTGTAAAATTCCAGCCACAGTCCAAATAAAATGGGCTAGAACCTTTCATTTCCAAATACAGTCATTCTGACTACCGTAGTATACCTTAAAAGGGTTCATTTTCCGAGTTCACATTTTGGCAGGGAGTCTTGCCCACCAATAGGGCATATTTGACATTCCAGCGTGCACTGCACATAATGTTTTGACCAACATCATGATCCTGGCAGGAAACCTTACTTGCCAAGAACACATATCAGAAATTCTAGCAAGCACTACACATGATTTTCATCTGCAGTTTGTGGTTGAATTTCCGATATATGCTCTCTGCATACTAGCACAAAATCAGAGTTTTATCTCTTATATGTCTTCTGTTGTATACTTGCTAAAACTCTAGCTGTGGGAATTTCCTTGAGTTTTTGAACAGCACAATTGCTCTACAATGTAAACTCAGTTTCTGATGATCTCTCACTGAAGTTACAGGTCAGGAGAATGCACAAGGAAAGTCCAGGTGTAAGCTTCTTAAAGTGTCTTTTGAACATGTAGGCCTAGAAATGGGATTATACTCAAATTGGGGCCTAATTTGGTTCAGCACACATTGCCATGCCTAATGATGCCAGCAGCAGGACAAGGACAAATTGGCCTGCCAATCTCATTAGTACTGTATGGGGGAGCTGCAGGCACCAGTTGTGGTACCAGAGCCAGATTGGCGGGCACAGGAAGAGTGAATTCAACTGGCTGGAATGGTGACCAACTGTCTCAGATGAGTCAGGGGGAGGTGGGAGGAGGCAATTGAGAACTCAGGGGGAGGTGGATTTGGTGAGTGGCGGCTGGAAGAGGTCCGCAGTTTTAACGTAGAGCTGTGAAGAACACATCCGTGCTCCTTGCAACTCTACATTCAGATTAAGTATTTGTTTAAAGTACCTTCTTGTTGGCAGCCTCCAGTGGTCTCTTTAAGCACTGTTGAACAGGCTGTATGTAGACCTGGTACATCTAAAAGCAGAAGACGCAATACTTGCAACATTCAGCGTAAACCAATTTCCAGGTTGTGTCCTAAATCAGGCATTGAGTCCCTTAATAGCACATTCAATGGGCCTGACGCCTGTTTTAGGCAGCTGCCAGGGATGGCACATCACTGAAATCAATATAGAGTTGGACATATTACCAACACCATTCGAGAGTGGGAGGTCAGCCCCCTAAATTGGATCACTTCGCATCTTTTTTTTGGCCTGGAAATCAGATGCAATACTATCTAATTTCACCCCTTGCAGATCTTATATGATTATTTTTAAGCACTATTTCAACATTGTTCAATTTTGAAATGTTACTTTCAAGCAGTTTGATTTTAAATTTGTACAGATTTTGTTTTCCGATAATGAATTTGTTAATTGTAGACCTGAGGCCTGCAGCCATTACTTTTTGTATGTTTTTGCATTTTATTTCTGCATTGCTTTCGCTTTGCTTTTGATTTTTAAAAAAACCTGCATTAAACCTGTTGTGAACTTTAAAGGTTACTTTGTCAACATTGATTTAAAACTAAGTGTGATTGTACTTTGTTAAGTCAAGTAATTAATCAATTATGTAATCAATGGCAGTCAATAGTATGAACTTGTTTTGCCCCAAGAACTTTTCCTTTTTTTCATGCTGGTCAGGGTAGGCCATGCACAGCTGTTGTTTTGTCTAAACAACTGCTATTCTCTTCTTGAAGCAGAAATCAGTTCTTACAGTATTTGATGACCCTTGAACTGCAAGCCAGGACAATGACCTTGCACATGGAGTGGTCCACTACGATGTGGTATCAGAAGATGGAGTTTAACTGATGAATAGTATAACCTAATTGATGGCTGGTGAGAGGCATCATAAAAGGATGTGTCAACAGCCTGAATGGCCTCATAGAGCCTGTGAAAAGAATTTGATAAGGACTTATGGTCGTCAGACCTTTGTTTTGAGAAAGTCTGGATGGAAACCTCGGGAAGCTGGAATGGAGCCAGAAGTTGGACTTACAGGGGCACAGCATCCAATATTCAGGGCTGCAGCTGGAGTGGACTAGTCGACCACTGAAGACTATGGAGGAAGGGACGCGTTGACGGAGTCACTGACCGGAGAGACCACACCCGTGCAAGGCTTTCCGGAGACTTGGTGATGTATGCACCAAGGGGGAATGGCACCATTTTAGGGCACTGTCATGAACAGACTAATTTGGTGTTATAGCAGTGTGCTACAAGATTTTTTTGGAAACTTGGTGGTGCATGTTTCAAGGGGAACACTGTACCATTTTAGAGAGCTGTCGTAAACAGACTAATTTGGGATATAGCAGTGCACTATCAGTTTTTCTGTCTTTCTATACTTTTCCTTCCTTTCTTTTTAATAAAGTTATCTTTCTTTCCTTTTTATAATTCATAATTGTTTAATAATTACTCAATAATTACTCAATAAAATTACTATTTTAACACATTATTTATTTTAACAAATTCCTGTTACATCTAGAGTATGTCTCTGAACTAAGTGAGACTCCACAGGGGACTCTCACACCCTGCAGATTTTTGGCGAGCCAGCCAGGAACCTGAAGATGAAAATGGATGAGCCTATAGAGAGGTATCTTAGGGATAAGTTACACCTGGAAGAAGGGTGGGTTCAACTCATTGAGAAGTAGGACAATCTAGTCTTTGAGGTGGAACTCTGGAAGGAGGGATCCGTGTGTAAAGCAGGCCTTGTTGGAAGCAGTTTGTTTGATGGCATATCAACGACAGTGCAGGAGTGATGAGGCTGAGAAAATAATACATAGGCAGGAACTTTAAAGTGAGTAAAGGAAAGTTAATGTGTCTTTTATTTGAGTTTGTACAAATGTTGGAGGCTTCCACGACTGAATGTCCTTATCAATGTAGCTTGTGTTCTGTAGAGCTAGCAGTCGTTAACGCTTTGTAATAAAAGCAAAATACTGCAGATGCTGGAGATCTGAAGTAAAAACAGAAAGTGCTGGAAATACTCAGCATGTCAGGCAGCATCTGTGGAGAGAGAAGCAGAGCTAACGTTTCAGGTCTGTGACCTTTCATTAGAACTGGCAAAGGTTATCTGCTTCCATCAAGGCCTTCTTTACACACGGATCCCTCCATCTAGAGTTCCACTTCAAAGACTGGATTGTCCAACATTTCAATGAGTTGAACCCACCCTTCCTCCAGGGATATTGTAGTTCAGGAGGAGAAGTGTGAAGTATTGGATGTGATAAACATAGGGAGAGAGGAAGTATTAATGGGATTAGCATCCCTGAAAGTTGATAAACCACCAGGGCCAGATTAAATGTACCCTAGGGCTGTTAAAAGAAGCAAGAGCGGAAATAGCAGAAGGTCTCAACATCATTTTCCAGTCCTCACTGGATACAGGTGTGGTGCCGGGGGACTGGAGAACTGCTAACATTGTACCTCTGTTTAAAAAGGGAGCGAGGTTTAGACCGAATAATTACAGACCAGTCAGTCTAACCCCAGTAGTGGGCAAATTATTGGAATCTATTCTGAGAGATAGGATAAACTGTCACTTAGAAAGGCATGGATTAATCAAGGATAATCAGCATGGATTTGTTAAGGGAAGATCTTGTTTGACTAACTTGATCGAATTTTTTGAAGAAGTAACAAGGAAGATAGATGAGGGTAGTGCAGTTGATGTGGTCGACATGGATTTTAGCAAGGTTTTTGACAATGTCCCGCATGGCAGATTAGTTTTAAAAAAATCCCATGGGATCCAGGGAAATGCAGCAAGGTGGATACAAAATTGGCTCAGTGGCAGGAAACAAAGGGTAACTCTTGACAGGTGTTTTTGCGCCTGGAGGGCTGTTTCCAGTGGCGTTTGGCAGGGCTCAGTACTGAGTCCCCTGCTTTTTGTGGTATATAGTAACGATATAGATGTAAATGTAGGGGGCATGATCAAGAAGTTTGCAGACGACACAAAGATTGACCATGTGGTAGATAGTGAGAAGGATAGTTGTAGGCTGTAGGAAGATATTGATGGTTTGGTCAGATGAGCAGAAAAGTGGCAAATGGAATTCAAGCTGGAGAAGTGTGAGGTGATGCATTTGGGCAGGTCAAACAAGGCAAAGGAATACACAATTAATGGGAAAATATTGAGAAGTGTAGAGGAAGTGAGGGACCTTGGAGTGAATGTCCACAGATCCCTGAAGGTAGTAGGACAGGTCGATAATGTGGTTAGGAAGGCATATGGAATCCTTTCCTTTATTAGCCAAGGTATAGAATATAAGAGCAGAGAGGTTATGCTGGAACTGTATAACTCATTGGTTATGCCACAGCTTGAGTACTGTGTGCATTTCTGTTTACCTCATTACAGAAAGGATGTAATTGCACTAGAGAGGGTACAGAGGAGATTTACGAGGATGTTTCCGGGACTGGGAAAATGCAGCTATGAGGAAAGATTGGATCGGCTGGGGCTGTTCTTCTTGGAACAGAGAAGGCTGAGAGGAGATCTGATTGAAATGTACAAAAGTTTGAGGGGTCTGGATAGAGTGGAGGTGAAGGGTCTATTCACCTTCGCGGAGAGGTCAGTGACGAGGGGACATAGATTTAAAGTGATTGGTAGAAAAGTTAGAGGAAAATTCAGGAAAATCTTTTTCATCCAGAGGGTGGTGGGGTTCTAGAACTCACTGCTTAAAAGGGTAGTTGAGGCAGAAACCCACAACTCATTACAAAGGAGTCTGGATATACACCTCAAGTGCTGTAATCTGCAGGGCTACGGACCAAATGCTGGAAGGTGGGATTAGAATTGGTGGATCGTTTTTCAGCCGGCACAGATACAATGGGCCAACTGGCCTCTTTCTGAGCATTAAATGTTCTATAATTCTATGATTCTAGAAAGCACGAGGAGCAGCAGCTGATCTTTTGAATAGGAATTCTGCACTGGTGCAGACTGAACATTGAGTTCAATAAATCAGAGCATGACTGAATTGGTAGCATTATTCAAGAAGGGTAGCAGGGATAAACCAGGTAATTATAGGCCGGTGAGTCTAATATCAGTGGTAGGGAAATTATTGGAAAAAATTCTGAGAGACAGTATTAATCGCCACTTGGAGAGGCAGGGATTAATCAGGGATCATCAGCATGGCTTTGTCAGGGGGAGATCATGTCTAACAAATTTGATTGAATTTTTCGAGGAGGTGACTAGAGGTGTAGATGAGGGTAAAGCAGTTGATGTAGTCTACATGGACTTCAGTAAGGCTTTTGATAAGGTCCTGCATGGGAGATTGGTTAAGACAGTAAAAGCCCATGGGATCCAGGGCAATTTGGCAAATTGGATTCAAAATTGGCTTAGGGGAAGGAGGCAGAGGGAGATGGTCGAGGGTTGTTTTTGTGAATGGAGGCCTGTGACCAGTGGGGTACCGCAGGGATCGGTGCTGGGACCTGTACTGTTTGTAGTGTACGTTAATGATTTAGACGTGAATATAGGAGGTATAATCAGTAAGTTCGCAGATAACACAAAAATTGGTGGTGTCGTAAATAGTGAGGAGGAAAGCCTTAGATTGCAGGATGATATAGATGGGCTGCTAAGATGGGCAGAGCAATTGCAAATGGAGTTTAATCCTGAGAAGTGTGAGCTGATGCACTTTGGAAGGTTTAACAAGGCAATGAAATATACAATGGATGGTAGGACCGTAGGGAGTACAGAGGGTCAGGGGGACCTTGGGGTGCTTGTCCATAGATCACTGAAGGCAGCAGCACAGGTTGATAAAGTGGTTAGGAAGGAATTTTTTTTGTATTCATTCATGGGATGTGGGCGTCACTGGCTATGCCAGCATTTATTACCCATCCCTAATTGCCCTAGAGAAGGTGGTGGTGAGCTGCCTTGAACCGCTGCAGTGCATGTGAGGTAGGTACACCCACAGTGCTGTTAGGAAGGGAGTTCCAGGATTTTGCCCAGCGACAGTGAAGGAACGGCGATATAGTTCCAAGTCAGGATGGTGTGTGACTTGGACGGGAACTTGCAGGTGGTGATGTTCCCATGCATCTGCTGCTCTTGTCCTTCGAGGTGGTAGAGGTCACAGATTTGGAAGGTGCTGTCTAAGGAGCCTTGGTGCGTTGCTGCAGTGCATCTTGTAGATGGTACACACTGCTGCCACTGTGCGTCGGTGGTGGAGGGAGTGAATGTTTTTGCATGGTGTACCAATCAAGCGGGCTGCTTTGTTTTAGATGGTGTTGAGCTTCTTGAGTGTTGTTGGAGCTACACCCATCCAAGCAAGTGGAGAGTATTCCATCACACTCCTGACTTGTGCCTTGTAGATGGTGGACAGGCTTTGGGGAGCCAGGAGGTGAGTTACTCGCCGCAGGATTCCTAGCCTCTGACCTGCTCTTGTAGCCATGGTATTTATATGGCTACTCCAGTTCAGTTTCTGGTCAATGGTAGCCCCTAAGATGTTGATAGTGGGGGATTCAGTGATGGTAATGCCATTGAATGTCATGTGGGATACTTGCCTTTATTAGCCGAGGCATAAAATATAAGAACAGAGAGGTTATGGAGCTGTATAAAATGCTGGTTAGGCCACAGCTGGAGTACTGTGTACAGTTCTGGTCACCACACTATAGGAAAGATGTGATTGCAATGGAGAGCATGCAGAGCAGATTCACCAGGATGTTGCTTGGGCTGGAGCATTTCAGTTATGAAGAGAGACTGGATAGGCTGGAGTTGTTTTCCTTGGAGCGAAGAAGGCTGAGGGGGGACCTGATTGAGGTATACAAAATTATGAGGGGCATTGATAGGATAGATAGGAAGAAACTTTTGCCCTTAGCGGAGAGGTCAATAACTAAGGGGCATAGATTTAAGGTAAGGGGCAGGAGGTTTAGAGGTGAGTTGAGGAGGAATTTCTTCACCCAGAGGGTGGTTGGAATCTGGAACACACTGCCTGAAGAGGTGGTAGAGACAGGAACACTCACAACATTCAAGAAGTATTTAGATGAGCACTTGAAATGCCATAACATACAATGCTATGGGCCAAGAGTGGGGAAATGGGATTAGTTAGGACGGGTGTTTGATGGTCGGCGCAGGCGTGTTGGGCCGAAGGGCTTGTTTCTGTGTTGTAAAACTTGATGACTCTATGCTTGACCTTTTTTTAATTTAATTTAATTTTTTTAACCGTGTGCCTGTTTTTCATGTAGTTGGAGCTGCTCATTATTCTGCTATTAACACTCTCTGGACTAATGCTTTGTCTTTCACCACAAGCATTTACACACTCTGTCTTTGTCCCAGGACAAAGATTATTTAATCTTTCCTGCCCTCTGCCCTATCACACACCTTCCCTTTTGTTCTCTTCCCCACCAACAAACCCCAACCCCACCCGCCCCCTCACTTGCTTAAAACCTAATTCTTTTCTAATCTTTGCCAGTTCTGATGTAAGATCACAGTCCTGAAACATTAACTCTGCTTCTCGCTCCACAGATGCTGCCTGACATGCTGAGTATTTCCAGCACTTTCTGTTAACACTTTGTAATCTAGCTTTAATGTTGAAAGCGAGTCTGTTACTTCTTGGGCTGAATTTTATTCAGGTGCCGCGCTCTGCAGTGGTGCCCTTTGAACTCGGCGGGGTGCCCACATTTTGATATTTTGTGCGGGGGCTTATTTAAATAGTGGGGGTGGAGTGCCAGCCCCCGATGACGTGCAGAGGTGGCCTCAGAGTCTCCGGCAACAGCATCCAGCACCATCGCATAGGTGCCAGCGCCATTTTTAAAGGACTTTGAGCCCTTAGAATCGCTTTAAATTTTTAAACAGGTAGCAACGTTAAATTTTTATAAAACAATTAGAAATATGTGGATGGCCCTTCCCCAATCCCACCACAATGGTCATTTCAATGCCTGAAATGACCAAAACATTCATTTTTCCCTCCCTGAACTTAATCCCCTAAACTTATAACATGTGGTTATAACCCCTTCCCACCATCCCCACATCCAATAAAAATTGATTTCCCCACTCCTCCACCCCTCCCGCCCTCAAATTTTTATTACTCTCCCCTCTCCGAAGGCACATGAAGGCCGAACGGAGGCCATAACATTGGCGTGGGACAGCAGGTAAGTTCACTTGAATATAATTACTGTCACTTTAAATATGCAGCTGAAGGGCCCGCAGCCAGGCAGCCAGGGGGGCGGGGCATCGAGGTCACCTCGCCACCGGTAATATGCGGCGGGCCCTTCTTGACGTCGCCGGTCGTGGCAGGCCTCTCCCTGCAACATTTTACCGGCCCCCACGCCACAACCAGCAGCATCAAGGGGCCGGTAAAATTCAGCCCCTTCTATTGTTTCATGTTCATAGAAGTTGTGAGACCCCATTACAGGAATCCAGCTGGGAGTCAAACCTGGAATCCTCTGGAATATTTTTAAGTTGTTTGAAATTAAGTAAGTATAATTATTGAATGTGCCTATGTTAATTTAATATTATGTAAAGTTTAAATGAGGATAAATGGCAGGTTAAATGTGAGAATTGTAAGTCGACAGAGATGTGGAATTTGTGTTGGGATTTTATTCTGCTGTCACATCTCTCGCAGATAAGAGAAGAGAATTTAAGCCGGTGATAATGTATTTGGGTGAGAATGAGTTTGAGATTTTGAATCTGTACAGAATGGATAATGCCTTAAACATTAGGAATTAGAATAAAAACAAGAAATGCTGGAAATACTCAACAGGTCTGGTAGCATCTGTGCAGAGAGAAGCAGAGTTAATTTTCAGATCAGTGACCCTTCATCAGAACTCATCAGGAATTGGAAGTTGGTTTAAGTGGGGAAAAGGGATAAATTAAGTTATGACAAAATGAAGGAGAATAGAAAATTCTGTTTTAATCTCCCTGTGCCTGTGAAAAGTTTACAGGCTGTGAAAACTCTGCCATGTAATTTGTGAATGCTTGACACTGCTGTTGATTTTCTTTTGTGTTTCTTTTTGTTTATTTGTGAGAATGTACTTTTTCTTTAGTTTTTGATGCCAGGAATTTGAAAGGTACCTGAAGAAGGAAAACAAATTTGTAATTTGTTTCTCTTTCTGCCTTTTTAAAAAAAATCATGTGTTATTTTACTTTGTGTTTAGTTGATAAAGTATTGGTTTGACTTATATTGCAAGTTGTTAAGGTTGTGTTTAAAGCAAAAATGTGCGTTGTGAGAATGGAGAATGTAAAGTCTGCAGCATAAGGGAGCTCCTGCTTGTGTGTGGAATGAAAGGATTTGTGTGAATGATTTTTTTATGTGTTTCAAATTTTCATGTATTTGTCTTCTTGAAATTGTGATTTTGCAGTAGCGGTTTCAGCACTTTAAGTTTAAAAAAAAAACATCAACAGTGAGAGTTATGAGCAAGGATTAACAGGGAAGTGTAATTAATAAATGTTTCAGGTTATGAAAGCTCGAGTTGCGATTGCTGGCCAGAGTCACAACTCGAACATGTTAATATAAACATCTGGGAATATTGCTCCGGATACAATTTTCAAAAAAAAAGGGGACATTTTTGAGGTTGAATGAACTGCTAATTGAAATATGTAAACAAACAGTTTGAGCCGAGAACAGTCCCGTGTTCTCAACTCCAAACTGTAAAAAAAAAAGATGGAAAGGGAATTTGAAGAAAAGGAGGGTTTGGAAACAATCGGAGTTGTCTTGTCTAAAAAAGAGAGACTTGGATGATATCATGCCTATTTGAGACCTTTGCTCTGCCCCTTTTAAAACTAGCAGGGAAGTTAACCCTTTCTGTCAGCAACCTAGCTCACCACAACTGTTGGTTTGCTGATTGAAAATTTATATATTGGGCACTATGAAATTTTAAGTTTCTTAATTGTCAGATATGTCTGGATGAATTAACCCGTCCAGCTCCGGGCAGAGTGGGTCTTTTGTTTTTTGCCACAGGTAACTGCAAGTGCAACAAGATGTCCAGCAGCTTCAAGAATTCAAGATTTTCAATGTCACAGCATGGTCACAATTTGGACCAAAGGTTTTGCCTTTTCAAAAACTTTTGTTATTTGTTATCTTCTGAGACAAAGTGCTTGAGATTGGGAGAGATAGAAGTTACATCTAAACTAGGTGCAAACATTTCTGGCTTTAATGTAAAGCACCATGCAATACCACCAAGCTTGGGCATAAAAAATTGTAATTGATTAACAAAATTAAATTGATATGAGTGGTTATTTCAAGCACTCAAAGGGGAATTTATTTGAAGTTTAAGGGGATAATCAAATTTAGAAAAACTAAAAAAAACAGTCCACCTGTCACCCCAGCAACACTTATTTGAATTTAGGCTAATTTTGAGATGCAAAACATCCAGTGTAATTTAGCAAGTTACTTTTAAGAATCTAAAATAAATTTACTTTTAAGCTAAGATAAAGAACAAACAAAATATGGTAATGCTTGGAATCAAATGTGAATGCTTGATTTCTGTTTTAAAGATATGAGTATTGGACAGTAAAGTTTCTCCAGGGTTAAAATGAAACAGCATTATAATTAATGGGAATTGAAAGTTAAATCTGGCTGATACAAGAGCTAATAAGGGAATTTTAAGGATGCACAATGGTGAAATTCGAATGCAAATCATAAGATTAATATCGTCTGGAATTTCCAAGAAGTCCAGAACTTTCCCGTGAAAGTTAGGAAAGTGTAAAAAAGACTGGTAATTTAATAGCTTTCTCTTGGAGATATTTGTATCCTTGCCTATGAGTTTTGTTTTTAAAGAGAGCTGCATTTGATAGTCTGGCCACTACCCGAGACATCAGGATCATGCAGGGGGAGATACGCAAAGATCTCAGACAGACACCACACCACCACTGCCCCCGGCCACCCCTCCCCCCCACCCCCCTCCCCTTTGCTCTTTTGATAAGATCACCTGAGAATTGTGACATGATACTGGGATACTAGTGTAAGAATGTAGTTATGATTTGTTACATGTGTTGCAACTAACATGCAAAATGCATGGTGAAATGCATTGAAGAATGGGTCTTAGACACGTTCACCTACTTGACAAACAGCATGACATGAAATGGTTACTATGGCCAGTAGTGGAAGAGTGAAACAATATTTTAAATTACCAAGGCATTGACACATACTCCACAGAGAAACTGACTTTGCAACAATCAGGATAAATTAAACATACTGGTAATGGTTAAAGGGAGTAAAATTAATGTTCAGAGAGACAGCTGAAAGGCTAGGAAAATAATACTTAACAACTATCCACAAGATGGATACAGGTAATAAGAGAGCTGGAGAATCTTTTAAGTCCGTGCATGATGGAAGGACACAACTTGGACAGGATGTAGAGAAACTTATTGTATGTAATATGTTGTTTTTGTGACCAGTGTGATTGGGTCATGGATGTCACCATCATAATTAGGTGGGTTAGAACTAAAGAAGGGGAATGGTTGGGTATCAGTACAGCAGTCAGTACTGCAGACTGGAATAGAAAGGACCACCACCTGTTGCAGATGGCTGTAGAATGCTGGAAATACAACAGCTAGGCAAGAGACTGTATATAATGTAAGCTAACACCCATGGCTCTGGACTCCATGTTTATGATACAAACACAGGCCATAGTATTAACAGTAGGACTCTTTATGCTTTGCTATTTGCTACTTGTGACAAGTGTGTTACAAGGCACGAAGCTTAGGGCTCTCAGCTTTTCTTGAAAATAGTACAATAGTTAATGAGGAGTCGATATTGATTGTATTTAGCTATTATAAACTAACATTTAACTTTATTAGAACCCTTCTTTGTAGTATGGTAAGTAGGAAAACTTAGGAAATAAGGCACAGAATAAACATGATGTCAAGTTAGAGGGAGTCTGAGAGATTATGTCAAGTTTTACAATGCTTACATGTAGTAAAAGGGTGAGATCTTGAGAGCAGGATTGACTAGACCAATGCCCTCCTGGTCAGATTCCCATCTTCCATGCTCCATAAAGTTCAGCTCAGCTGAAACTATGTAGCCCATACCCTAACTCACATCAAGTTCCATTCAACCAAACCATTGGATCCCAGTCCACCAGTGCCTTGATTTAAAAACTCTCAGCCTCGTCTTCAAATCCCTCCATAGCCTCAGATTTCCATATCTCTGTAAACTCCTCCAGTCCAACGGCCCTCCAACAACTCTGTGTTACTCCAACTTTGGAGTTTTGTCCATCCCCCACTTCCTTCACCTCATCATTGGCTTCAGTCATCTAGGCCCTAATCTCTGGAATTCCCTCTCAACCTCTCTGCCTCTCTCTTCTCCTTTAAGACCATCCTTCAAAACCTACCTCTTTGACTAAGTTTTCAGTCACCCATCTTAATATCTTCTCCTTTGGCTTGGTGCCAATTTTTGTCTGATTGCACCTTTAACGCTTCACAAGAGTTGAATGTAAACATAAGTTAGTCTTGATTAAGATATATATTTGCATAATCAAGTTATGACATTAACATTTATCCATAGTATTCTGTATTAAATTAAATTATATGGCATCCCTAAAGTTACCGCAAAAAGGAAAATGTGTGCCCAAAGTACGCCTGTTGGCAGAACAGATGTTTTGAATGGGAAATACTGTAGGAAGGTCATTGGGAAGTGCTGAAAAGAAATATGAAAGCTAACAGAGGTGCTTGTGGATTTAAGGCAGAGGTACGCCTTATGCACAGCTTGTCCTCAGCTCCTGCCAACTCGTGCTCTAAATTCACACCATGCAGACTCTCTTCCTTTGCATCCTGCTTTTCACTTGTACTTATCAGGTAAGTTAAGACTTTTGAACATTTTATTCAACGTTTGTTTCCTGTTGGCGGTTGTCTTATCCTATAATTGTAAATTATACGTTTATTTAAATAAGCGTACAGTTCGTGTTTTAGTTTGCACCGTCACTACAAAGGTTGCTAAAATGAATATTGAAAGTTGCATGCTTTGAAACTACGACACTGGACTATTATTAAGAACACTTTGGAAATAATTCCATTTATATTTTGCCTTATACCTTTGTTCAAATGTTGCCCATAAATTGGAGTTTGTTTTTGAAAACCATCTACTATGTGGTTACAGTGGTTAAAAGCGCTTAATTAATTGGTTGAAACATATCACTAACTCAATTGTTTCGTTCACGAAAGAATCTGCTTTGGTGATAATAAGAAGCATTCAGATATGAAGCTGACGGATGCCACCGAGAAATATGCACAATTTTTAGAGACGTAACTTTCATATTCTTCTTGCAACCAAATGGACGATGAAAAAAGTAGCCAGATCGATCCAGCGGTGCAAAACGCTTCAGATATTTTCTGGTCTTTTCAGTATGAAAATCTTTCACCTCGCAGCAATATGTGAGGTAGAATGTACAGTGGCATTGAGCTAATGAAAGCAAATGTTGTATTTCCCAGGAAGTTGTGTTTTGGAAATCAGCCAATTGAAAAAAATAAATTTAAAATTGCACATATATTGGTCTTCCAATCTTATTCTATAAACGAACTTTTAAAGCAAATGTTCATTTATTTTGCTTCAGGGTATGTATAGAAAACAGCCTGGCCAAGTACCTGTAAACAAAAAGTATCTCAACACATTTTAGTGTCTTGGTATTGCGAAGTCAGCCTTTTAATGACATATTAGTGCAGAGAGATTATTTTTTGAGATCAGATTCCGCATGCAGTTATTCACATCTTCCCACTAACCCAACAGTCTCTATTACACTGACGCTTTTTCAACATTTAGCTTCAAAACATTTTTTTTTTCGGTGATGGTGCTTATTTTTGGAACGAAAGGTTCAGAATTGCAAATATCAGGCCCTGGGTGAAATCACTGTTCTCTCCAAAATAACCATCTAGGGATAGCTCTATCCCTCAAATTGAATGGCATCTGGTGGTTTTCAGGCACAGCAGGAAAACGTTTTCAAAGTCCTCAGAGCGAATAGAGGGATGCATTATTAATAAGCAGGAGCAAGTGGGTTGACAATTGTAAATACCTGAAAGCAAGTTATTGACAAAAAAACGGATTTATTTTGGGGAGGTACATTATCATTTGCCCTGCCAAATAAAAGCAGAAGTTATAGAAAATCCATCTCATATCAACTATGGATAGATGTGGGATAAATTCCTTTGTGGACTTTCAAAACCTTTCACATATATGCAAGTACTGGCCAAAGGGAAATACTTGTAACATTTTATTTCTAATGATAATTTCTAATTAAGAGTAATATGAATAATATGAACATATGAATAATTGATTCACACTAGACAAGAATGGGCAAAAGGACAAGTAAATTGTTTTTGGAAATCAGTCTTAACTTAGACACGTGTCACTCCAATTAAATAGCAAGGCTGAACATTTAAAAATGCTTGAATTTTATCTCAAAAAAGTTGGCAAAAATGCATATGCAAGTCACAAAACACTCCAACATCCAGGAAGATTAAGTTAAATAATAAATTACATTGAGTGGGGATTAAATTCGAATCAATTCTAGCATCACAAGATAGGATAATAGTCTCCAGCCATTTATCTGATATTTATGTCACACATGGAGGGATAGAGACCAAAAACATGTTTTTGTTATTCAGCAATCTTGCATTTACACAATTTCATCAGGCATAAGACTGGATAAGTTTCTTGTAATTTTCAGAGGTTTGAAAGCACTGTTTAAATGGCAATGAAACAGATATAAATTTCTAAGTTAATGGGCTGGATTTTACTGTAGGCAGACAGGACTTCACCACCGACATAAAAATTGGTGGCAAACCCGCTTCCGCCTAGCCCGGAGATCCATTCTATAGGTCCCCAGGCTTTATTTGTCTCAAGGCAGGACTTCCACCCGTTTGAGGGAGGTGGTCCCGCCTCAGTGAGCTGCCAGCCAATCAGCGGGCCAGCAGCTTTTAATCCCAGCAGCGCCACCGGGAGCAGTGGCCACTGCTGGGACTGCAGCCCAACCGACCGAGTTGGATGCCATGGAACCGGGACAGAAGGTACGTTGGGGTTGCCTCGCCGGGGTGGGTGGAGGGATTGGTCGTGCCGGCGAGGCAAGGGTGGGGGGGGGGGCGTCTTGGATCCCAGGGATGGGTTGGGAAGTTGGGGGTGTCCTCAATCGGGCACCCTGTGCCGACTGCCATGGCCCCACCCCCCGGCACACGGAAATGCTGGCAGCTATCGCTGGGGGGCCTTTCACGTCCCCAGCATGCCCATTTGCCATGGGTAAAATACCCGTGGAGATGGGCGAGGGCCCTTAAGTGGCCGTTAAGTGGCCACTTAAGGGCATTGATTGGCCTCGGACGGGCGGGCCGTTTTCCCCTCCCGCTTGACCGCCATAAAGTTGGCCAGAGGCGGGAGCGGTGTGGGAAGGTCTCCCGGAGCCACCCGCTCAATTTTACGCCACCATCCGACCCGCTGGGGCAGCGTAAAATTCAGCCCAAAATCTCACTGTTACTACAAAGATACAAAAATTGTGAATACATTTTAACATTTGACCTTTTTGCTAATGTCAGATAACAGAGATGAGCCATTCGTCATGGTTAATTGCTGGAAATAATGACTTGGCCTTTCCACTCTGTGCAGTCGCTCATAATTTTCTACCGATTCATTTCAACTGACAGACGTGGACTGGAAAATGCTGCCCAATGTCTTTTAGCCATATTTGTTGTAACAGGTCAAGGGAGGTTACAGCACCATCTCTGGAGACAGTAAGAATAAGAAGTACAAGCATAACCTATACCCATTGATTCCAATGGCACTGAAGGGCATTACAGCATCATCAAATTTAGGGTCCTCTATCTATATATATTACATATATAATATTGGTAGTGTCAGTAAGTAATCAAGATTCAAAATTTAACAAATACTTATTTACTAGAATGTAAATAGGGATGCGAGGATAATATTATGAACTTTATTCACTGGCACAGCATCCCAGAGTCCCAATTGTTGTTATTGAGGTTATTTCTTACATATGATGGTAGATGTCCAAACAATAGTCAGGATTGCAAATGTACAAAGATTATAACAATTTGTTTCATACGAACATACAAATTAGGAGCAGGAGTAGGCCACTCGACCCCTCGAGTCTGCTCACCATTCATTATGTTCATGGCTAAACTGATCATTCCACATTTCCACCTACCCCTGATAACCTTCCACCCCCTTGCTTATCACAAATTTGTCTACTTCTGCCTTAAAAATATTCAAAGACTCTGCTTCCACCGCCTTTTGAGGAAGAGAATTCTAAAGACTCATGACCCTCTGAGAGAAAAAATTTCTCCTCATCTCTGTCTTAAATGGGTGACCCCCTATTTTTAAACAGTGACCCCTAGTTCTAGATTCTCCCACAAGGGGAAACATCCTTTCCACATCCACTCTGTCAAGACCTCTCAGGATCTTATATGTTTCAACCAAGCCACCTCTTACTCTTCTAAATTCCAATGGATACAAGCCTAGCCTGTCCAATCTTTCCTCATAAGGCACCTCGCCCATTCCAGGTATTAGTCTCGTAAACCTTCTCTGTACTGCATCCAATGTATTTACATCGTTGCTTAAATAAGGAGAACAGTACTGTACACAGTACTTCACATGTGGTCTCACCAATGCCCTGTAGAGCTGAAGCATAACCTCCCTACTTTTGTATTCAATTCCCCTCGTGATAAACGATGACATTCTATTAGCTTTCCTAATTACTTGCTGTACCCGCATACTAACCTTTTGCGATTCATGCACTAGGACACCCAGATCCCTCTGCATCTCACAGCTCTGTAATCTCTTACTATTCAGATTATATGCTTCTTTTTTATTCTTCCTGCCAAGTGGACAACTTTACACTTTCCCACATTATACTCAATTTGCCTTTTAATTAAGTTCACATTAAATATTTGAGTATTTGATTAGTGTGATATCCAAATTATACAGAATCATAGAGTAATAGAGTTATACAGCACAGAAACAGGCCCTTCAGCCCATCGTATCTGTGCTGACCATCAAGCACCTATCTATACTAATCCCATTTTCGAGCACTTGGCCTGTAGCCTTGTATGCTATGGCATTTCAAGTGCTCAACTAAATACTTCTTAAATGTTGTGAGGGTTCCTGCCTCTACCACCCTGGAAATGTGTTCCAGATTCCAACCACCCTCTGGGTGAAAACATTTTTTCCTCAAATCCCCTCTAAACCTCCTACCTTAAATCTCTGCCCCCTGGTTATTGACCCCTCTGCTAAGGGAAAAAGTTTCTTCCTATCTATCCTAGCAAGCCCCTCATAATTTTGTATACCTCAATCAGGTCCCCCCTTAGCCTTGTCTGCTCTAAGGAAAACAACCCTAACCTATCCATTCTCTCTTCATAGCTGAAATGCTCCAGTCCAGGCAACATCCTGGTGAATCTCCTCTGCACCCTCTCCAGTGCAATCACATCCTTCCGATAGTGTGACGACCAGAACTGTACACAGTACTCCAGCTGTGGCATAACTAGCGTTTTATACAGCTCCATCATAACCTCCCTGCTCTTATATTCTATGCCTTGGCTAATAAAGGCAAGTATTCCATATGCCTTACTAACCACTTTATCTACCTGTACTGCTGCCTTCAGTGATCTATGGACAAGTGCACCAAGGTCCATCTGTACTTCCTAGGGTCCTACCATCCATTATATATTCCCTTGCCTTGTTAGCCCTCCCAAAATGCATCACCTCACACTTCTCAGGATTAAATTCCATTTGCCACTGCTCTGCCCATCTTACCAGTCCATCTATATCGTCCTGTAATCTAAGGCTTTCCTCCTCACTATTTACGAAACCACCAATTTTCGTCTCATCTGCGAGCTTACTGATCATACCTCCTATATTCACGTCTAAATCATTAGTGTACACTACAAAGAGCAAGGGTCCCAGCACCGATCGCTGCAGTACACCACTGGTCACAGGCTTCCACTCATAAAAACAAACCCTCGACCATCACCCTCTGCCTCCTGCCACAATTTTCCAAATTGCCCTGGATCACCAATCTCCCATGTGGGACCTTATCAAAAGCCTTACTGAAGCCCATGTAGACTACATCAACTGCTTTACCCTCATCTACACATCTAGTCATCACCTCGAAAAATTCAATCAAATTTGTTTTATTTTATTTTAGAGATACAGCACTGAAACAGGCCCTTCGGCCCACTGAGTCTGTGCCGACCAACAACCACCCATTTATACTAACCCTACAGTAATCCCATATTCCCTACCACCTACCTACACTAGGGGCAATTTACAACAGCCAATTTACCTATCACCTGCAAGTCTTTGGCTGTGGGAGGAGACCGGAGCACCCGGCGAAAACCCACGCGGTCACAGGGAGAACTTGCAAACTCCGCACAGGCAGTACCCAAAATCGAACCCGGGTCCCTGAAGCTGTAAGGCTGCTGTGCTAACCACTGGGCCACTGTGCCTTTAGACATGATCTCCCCCTGACAAAGCCATGCTGACTATCCCTGATTAATCCCTGCCTCTCCAAGTGGAAATTAATCCTGTCCCTCAGAATTTTTTCCAATAGTTTCCCTACCACTGATGTTAGACTCACTGGCCTGTAATTACCTGGCTTATCCCTGCTATCCTTCTTGAATAATGGTACCACATTCGCTGTCCTCCAATCCTCTGGCACTTCTCCTGTAAAATACCTGCGGCGATGGGAGGAGGCCCTTAAGTGGCAGTTAATTGGCCACTTAAGAGTGTCAGGCAAGCCCCCCCCCCCCCCCACCTGCCAAGACTGAGGCATACATGATTTCGCCACATGAACATTAAAACTTAAAATTGCCCTGTCGTTGCTTCCCCAATACACAGAAAAAGCGGTCAGTCCAGTTTTAGTCACATGACTGACTGTTGGAGGTTTTGAATTTGAACTTCCAACAGACGATTTGAACTCAGAAAGCCATGTGCTTCTGTTTGGAACAGAACATCCTCTCCAGTCCTGCCTGCCTCCATCTCTCTCCCATGGAACTGAATCTTGTGAAAACACGTGAACTTCAAAGAGAGAAAAGTCTCCTACGTGAACAAGGTTTAAGAAGAACACTGGGCCCTGATGAACAGTCAGAAACAGGGGAATTTATTTTGGGGAGCAAAGAAATGGCTGACCAACTAAATGCATACTTTGGTTCTGTCTTTACAAAGGAGGACACAAATATCACACCAGAAATGTTGGGGAACACAAGGTTTAGTGAGAGGGAGGAACTGAAGGAAATCAGTATTCGTAGAGAAATGGTGTTGGGGAAATTGATGAGATTGAAGGCCGATAAATCCCCAGGGCCTGATAATCTACATCCCAGAGCACTTAAGGAAGTGGCCCTAGAAATAGTGGATGCATTGGTGGTCATCTTCCAAGATTCTATAGACTCTGGAACAGTTCCTACAGATTGGAGGGTAACTAATGTAATCCCACTATTTAAAAAGGGAGGTAGAGAGAAAACAGGGAATTATAGACCAGTCAGCCTGAGGTCAGTAGTGGGGAAAATTCTAGAGTCCATTATCAAAGATTTTATAGCAGAGCACTTGGAGAACAGTGGTAGAATCGGACAGAGTCAGCATGAATTTACGAAATGCTTGACAAATCTACTAGAATTCTTCGAGGATGCAACTTGTAGAGTTGATGAGGGGGAGCCAGTGGATGTGGTTTATTTGGACTTTCAGAAGGCTTTCAACAAAGTCCCACATAAGAGATTAGCATGTAAAATTAAAGCACATGGGATTGGGGGCTAGTGTATTGCGATGGATAGAAAATTGGTTGGCAGACAGGAAACTAAGAGTAGGAATAAACGGGTCCTTTTCCGAATGGCAGGCAGTGACTAGTGGGGTACCGCAGGGATCGGTGCTAGGACCCCAGCTATTCACAATATACATTAATGATTTAGATGAGGGAACTAAATGTAATATCTCCAAATTTGCAGATGACACAAAACTGGTGGGAGGGTGAGTTGTGAGGAGGATGCAGAGAGGCTTCAGGGTGATTTGGACAAGTTGAGTGAGTGGGCAAATGCATGGCAGATGCAGTATAATGTGGATAAATGTGAGGTTATTCACTTCAGTAGCAAAAGCAGGAAGGCAGATTATTATCTGAATGGCTATAAACTGAGAGAGGGGAATATGCAACGAGACCTGGGTGTTCTCATACAGAAGTCGCTGAAGGTAAGCATGCAGGTGCAACAGGCGGTAAAAAAGGCAAATGATATGTTGGCCTTCATAGCGAGAGGATTTGAGTACAGGAGCAGAGATGTCTTGCTGCAATTATATAGGGCCTTGGTGAGGCCACACCTGGAATATTGTGTGCAGTTTTGGTCTCCTTATCTGAGGAAGGATCTTCTTGCTATAAAGGGACTGCAGCAAAGGTTTACCAGACTGATTCCTGGGATGGCAGGACTGACGTATGAGGAGAGATTGAGTCGGTTAGGATTATATTTGCTGGAGTTCTGAAGAGTGAGGGGGGATCTCATAGAAACCTATAAAATTCTAACAGGACTTGACTGGGTAGATGCAGGAAGGATGTTCCCGATGGTGGGGGAGTCCAGAACCAGGGGTCATATTCTAAGGATACAGGGTAAACCTTTCAGGACTGAGATGAGGAGAAATTACTTCACCCAGAGAGTGGTGAGCCTGTGGAATTCGCTACCACAGAAAGCAGTTGAGGCCAAAACATTGTATGTTTTCAAGAAGGAGTTAGATATAGCACTCGGGGCAAAAGGGATCAAAGAATATGGGGGGAAAGCGGGAACAGGTTACAGAGTAGGATGATCAGCCATGATCATAATGAATGGTGGAGCAGGCTCGAAGGGCTGAATGGCCTACTCCTGCTCCTATTTTCTATGTAACAGCAAGACTACCTACAATCAAGTGAGCTCGAATCACAGTAAACAAGAAACTCTTCTGATATTGCCTCAAACCCCTCTCTACTATATTTTCCTCTTCCCTTTTCTGTCCCTATTTGCATGTGTATATCGCGGGTGCATGCTAGCTTGGGCACGTCGTATATCCATAGGCATTAACTGTATTAGAGTTTAAGTTTAAGTTTTAATAAAATTTCATCTTTCTTCTTTAAACCTCAGAAAACCTGTGTGAATTGGTTTCATTGTCTTATAATTGGGGAACTGTGAACAAGGATTCACAAAGGGGGAGTTCAAAACATAGTGTGTTGAAAATTAAACCGTTACAATAAGACCAGGTGAAGATAGTAACAGATCCCTAGACACTTTTCTCAGGGTCACATGGTGGGGGGGAGGGGGTGGTGGGTGCGGTTACAGACCAGGCAGCTTTAAATGAATGGCAACCGCTCTCTCACTGAAGGAGTTAGAGGTACAGGAGTTTTCTGTTTTGTGTATTTCATTTAGCAGTAAATTCCAAACTCCGGGCTGATATTGCTGGCTCACAGGGCTCACTTGAGTGAGTAATACTCCTGGTAGGGCCACAGCATCTGTGCTTTATCCTGGGTAGGGAAGGGGGGTTGTGAGTGCCTGTGCTACAGCAGGCAGCAAAAAGCTGTCCCCAACACATCTTTGGGAAGCTGCTGCCATGGGCATTGTCCACTCTGGACGAAGGTCCTCCAGTGACGAAGAGAACGGCACAAGGAGGGACAGACAGCCAAGTGGCCAAGGAAATCAGCAACCTGCTGGTCAGCTGCAGCCTGGTAATGAGGGAAGAGCAGAAGGTCACAGAGTTCACCGGCAGCAAAGACCTGTGAGGAAAGGAAAGGCAGGGTGTACTGGCAGCGGTTGAGCTTCCTGCAGATGTCAGTGCCTTAGAAGACTGTGCCTGTCCTGTCACATCTCTGTGTGAGATAATGGCAGCAGAGGTCAGTTCCAACTGCATGAGTGGCCATCCAATGCCTGTGGCTCTGAAGGTCACAGTTGCTCTGAACATCTATGCATCAGGCTCATTCCAGGCTTCTACAGGAGATGTGTGAAATCTCACAATCATCTGCACAGCACTGCATAAGGGTCGTAACTGATGCCATATTCAGGTGGGCCAACCAGTTCATCAAGACTGATTCGGCCAGTCAGGCCGAGACAGCCAGAGGCTTCAGTGCCAATGCTGGGTTCCCCATGGTCCAAGGTGTGATTGACTGTACACATGTAGCCATCAGAGCTCCTGCAGGCCAGCCAGGGGCCTTCATTAATCAAAAGGAATTTCACTCGATGAATGTGCAACTAGTCTGTGACCACTGTAAAAGTATATTGCAGGTGTGTGCTCATTATCCAGGAAGCAGTCACGACGCATTCATTTTCTGGAACCCCCAGGTCCCAAGGCTTTTCAACTCCCTTGAGTGCCTGCAAGGATGGATTCTTGGCGACAGGGGTTACCCACTGAAGAGATGGCTGATTCCACCTCTGAGGAACCCACGGAATGAAGCAGAGGAACAGTACAATGTGAGCCATGCGAGGACCAGAGCTTCCATTGAACAGACCAGCAGTCTTCTGAAGATGAGATTTAGGTGCCTGGATCAATAAGGTGGTGCCCTTCAGTATTCGCCAGCAAGGGGATCTTGCATTGTGGTTGTCTGCTGCGCCTTACATAACCTGGCATTGCAGAGAGGGGAGGCCCTGGATGCTGAGGAAATTGTTCAGCATGTGGTATCCTCAGATGAGGAGGGTGAAGGGTTTGAGGAGGAGGAGGGGGCACAGCCAGCTGGATGTCCGGGGGAAGCAGTTGAAGGTTTGCAGCAGTTTGGTGCAAGGGAGGCTGGGGAGGCTCTAATACTCAGGCGTTTCTCCTGAACAGAGGCTCATCACCCATGCAGGCTGCCAGCGACTGACATGTCAATTGAACTTCAGGCATTTACATCAGCTGGAATCCCAAAAGCACTCACCTGCAAGCTCCAATCACAGCTGCTATGGTCCACCTTTCCCTCTAACACACCATGGCCCACTGGTGCACCTCCCCCAAGTCTCCATCTCATGTAGAAGAAAAAGCTTGCTTCATACATCATCAGCTACGTGAGACATAAATAAGCAAAAGGAGAACTTTAATAAAGTTTGTGGAAAGTTGCACAATAATTAACATAGATCAAAATCACACCAGTGAAACCTAAGTTCAGTTACAGTGATTTCTTAAATCATTTCAGAATGCTCACACGTGTCGCTTCACCTTCACCACCAGCTATAGCAGAGGCAGGTGGCTAATCAGGCTGCCCCATTGCTTAGGATGACCGTGGCAGGCGTCCTCTGACATGTTGAGGTGACCCTGAGCAGTCTCAGGACCACCCTCTGTCATCCTGGCATTCTGAGGTGCTGGTGTCACTGGTAGAGAGGCCAAGGAGCCGCTGTCCGCATCAGGAGCGCCCTGAGAGGAGCCCCCAAATGCAGACTGCTGTTGCTCCTCTGCCATTACGAGGTACATTTGCGCTTCCCTGCTGACCTTGGAACGATGATCACCTGGAGGAGACCCCAGATGCCTCGTCCCTCTCTCGCGTTGCCACTAATGCATGGAGCTCACTGACACTGCGATGGTGTGGAAGGCTCTGCGAATCTCCAGCAGGCACTGGGTAGCCTGCTGGAGCCGGCTCTCCACTGCAGTCACCAATCTGTCAATGGAGGAAGCCAGTCGCTCAGCTGACAGGGACTGTGCAGAACTCATGGCTTTGAAGAACTCTTCTGAAGTCCGAGCCAGAGCATGCATAATCTCTGGTAACTCCGCCAGATCTCCACACACCTCAGGCTGCACCTGCAGCATCTCCCGCTGGATGGATGTCCTCAGAGGCTCATCATCAGCCTGGGGCTCAGCACTGGTTTGGCCCCCCACAGTCCTCCCGAGATGTCAGAGGCATTGGCCAATACTGCCTCTAGCAGCTGGTCTGGCACTTGTGCTATGCTAGAACCAGGTTGTAACCACGAATCTGAACGCGCTATTAGCCCAGCCGAGGTGACTGTATCTGAGCTAGTGGCTAGTGAGATAGTTGATGCATTGGTTCTAATTTTTCAAAATTCCCTCGATTCAGGGAAGGTTCCATTAGATTGGAAAATAGCAAATGTCACTCCTTTATTCAAAAAGGGAGGGAGACAGAAAGCAGGAAACTACAGGCCAGTTAGCTTAACATCTGTTTTAGGGAAAATCTTAGAAGCTATTATTAAAGACGTCATAGCAGGGCACTTAGAAAAATTCAAGGTAATCAGGCAGAGTCAACATAGTTTTGTGAAAGGGAAATCATGTTTGACCAATTTATTGGAGTTCTTTGAAGAAGTAACATGTGTTGTGGATAAATGGGAACCAGTGGATGTATTGTACTTAGATTTCCAAAGGCATTTGATATGGTACCACATCAAAGGTTATTGCGGAAATTAAAAGCTCATGGTGTCGGGGGTAACATATTGGCATGGATAGAGGATTGGCTGGCTAACAGGAAACAGGGAGTAGGCATAAATGGGTCATTTTCTGGTTGGCGAGATGTAACGAGTGGTGTGCCACAAGGATCAGTGCTGGGGCCTCAACTTTTTACAATTTATTTAAATGACTTGAATGAAGGGACGGAAGGTATGTTTGTTAAATTTGCTGATGAGACAAAGATAGGTAGGAAAGTAAATTGTGAAGAGGACATAAAGAGGCTACAAAGGGATATAGATAGGTTAAGTGAGTAGGCAAAGATCTGGCAAATAGAGTATAATGTGGGAAAATGTGAAATTGTCCACTTTGGCTGAAAGAATAAAAAAGAAGCTTATTATCTAAATGGTGAGAGATTGCAAAGTTCTGAGATGCAGAGTGACCAGGGTGTCCCAGTGCATGAATCTCAAAAGATTAGTATTCAGGTACAGCCCGCAATTAGGAAAGCTAATAGAATGTTATCATTTATTGTCAGGGGAACTGAATACAAAAGTAGGGAGGTTATGCTTCAGTTATACAGGGCATTGTTGAGACCACATTTGGAGTACTGTGTACAGTATTGGTCTCCTTATTTAAGGAAGGATGTAAATGCATTGGAGGCAGTTCAGAGAAGGTTTATGAGACTGATACCTGGAATGGGAGGGTTGTCTTATGAGGAAAGGTTGGATAGGCTAGGCTTGTATTTGCTGGAGTTTAGAAGAGTTAGAGGCGACTTGATTGAAACATGTAAGATCCTGAGGGGTCTTGACAGGGTGGATGTGGAAAGGATGTTTCCCCTTGTGGGAGAATCCAGAACTAGGGGTCACTATTTAAAAATAACGGGTCACCCATTTAAGACAGAGATGAGGAGAAATTCTTTTCTCTCAGAGGGCTATGAGTCTTTGGAACTTTCTTCATCAAAAGGCAGTGGAAGCAGAGTCTTTAAATATTTTTAAGGCAGAGGTAGATAGATTCTTGATAAGCAAGGAGGTGAAAGGTTATCAGGGGTAGACGGGGATGTGGAGCTGAGGTTACAATCAGATCAACCATGATCTTGTTGAATGGTGGAGCAGGCTCGAGGGGCCGAGTGGCCTACTCCTGCTCCTAATTTGTATATTCATATGTTTGCATCAGCTTGTGCTTGGTGTGGGGAAAGGATGTGTCGCTGCACCCTCTGAGGTTCCCTCTTCCTCCTCAGAGGTGGTCGGATGTCCCCCAGGTACGTCGCCTGGCAGCAGCTGTGATTTACCTGCAGTAGAAACCAGAATGATCAGGTCCATGCGACACTCTGGACTGAAGGACTGCAGTCTAGTCACATGTTCATGAGTTTGAATGCACAAACAACCTTCACTGTTTGAAGCCCCCCTCCCAACATGCGCACACTCTGGGGAATTCACCCTCCTGGCCAGGTGCTCCGGCCTCACCATCAGCAACTGACCAGCCTCTGTCCTCACCAGCAATTAGCACTGTCTCCTCCTCCATAGCAGTGAGAATCGCAACAACTGGCACACTGCCACCCGTCCATGCCCTTTCACGGGCATTCTGGGCCATCCTCCTGTGGAGACACATGACAGTCATTTCAGTTACTTGACTTGAAGGACCACATGCTCATCCCTCTTGCTGCATGCTGCCTCTGGGACCATTGCCATTCAAGTGTAAGGTTGGCACACTTCTGGACCCTTGTGCAGGTCAGATGTGCCCGACATATGCCCCATGACAGAGCTGCAGCCATTCACTCCAGATGGAGGGCTTCTACTTTGCAGCATCAACACCTGGATACCAAGCCATCTGAGTACAAAGCAACGAGGACTGAGATATGCCACTCACCCTGGCAGATGGAGAAGGTCGTTGATCTGCTTGCTGCACTGGATCCATGTCCTCGTCACAACCCCGCAGCTGCTGACCTCCTCCGCAGCCTCCATCCAGACCTTCCTGGTGATCTGAGGAGGTCTCCTCCTTCTGTCTGGTAGGAAGAAGTCCTCATACCTTGCCTCAGCCACCTGGAGAAGGACATGCTGGGAGTCATCGGTGAACCATGGGGCCATCTGGTTGATTCTCTGTACCATTGCTGCAAGTGGGTTCTGGTCCCCCAAGGTCTCAGGTTTATATTTGTGAAGGTCCAGTGGGTCGCCCTTTATGGTCAAAGGAATGCTCCTGTTCCCCTCAGCCTGCTATATGTGTTCTCAATGTAGCTCCTGCTCCTCCCACCGTCCTCTGAGAAGCATACAGTGTTCTCAGAACCACTAAAGGTGCTGATAGTCCTCTTATATGGCTGTCAGCACCTTCTTCCGGCTCTTGCCCTGCCCCCGCCAATGCAGAGTTTCCCGCCCGTGCACACCTATTTTTTCCAGAAGTCCGCTGGCGAGACGCTAATTGGTACCTAGCACTCGATTGCAGCAGCAGTTGAGCCCAGAGCGGGTACGCCTTTGGCACCCGCTTGCACTTCCCAGACTGCGGTCCTGCCAGGTCACGTTACATTCTGGCACATGTATTTATCCACTGGTTCATACTGATGGAACAGAGTGCTTATTTGTTCCTCTATGATTCCACAACTGCCTAGTTACAAATTTAAGCATGATCCACATGAGCACAGCTGTTACGACCAGGTGAGAAAGGTATCTAGGGGTCCCTCTCAGCCTTCACCTGGTCATGCCGTAACAGTGTTTAATTTTAAACACACCTTGTTTTTAGCTCCACCTTGGTAAATCCTTGTTCACCATTTTCCAATTACAAGACAAAGAAATCAGCACAAACAAACTTTCTTAAGTTTAAAGAAGAAAAGTTGAAATTTATTAATCCTAAACTTAAACTCTAATTCAGTTGACGCCTACAGATACACGACACGCCTAGGCTAGCATGCATACACGATACACATGCAAATAGAGACAGAAAAGAGCAGAAGAAAAATAATCAAGTGGAAAAGTTTGAGGCAATATCTGAAGCAGGTCAACCCTGTCCACAGGCAAACTAGGGACAATCCCTGCGGTCACTAGTCCCGAAACTAGGCCGCACTCCAGGTGCACCCGGTGTCCAGGTACAGGCATACACTGCCCCCCAATACTATTCACCATCATTCTGGTGTTCACTGTACTCTCTGGGGGAAAGGTCGGGCCTTTTCCCAGTAAAAGGGATCTAGTGGCCCCTGTGTCTCTGAGAATCACTATGGGCTTGCTTGCCCTACTCGAAGGGTATGGAGTTACTTTCCCTGCCAACACAAAACCCTGATAACCTTCAGGAATCCTATTAGGTTCTCCTGCACTTGCAGCCGTAAGCTTCCTGGGTCTCACTCTTACTGCAGTTAAAGCCACAGTTTGTTCCGCTGTGCTTTCCATCAGGGTCCTGTCTTCACTGAGCAGGTGTGCCCTGATTAATCCTAGTGGTTTTCCCTTTAGTTTCCAGCAGTCAGTTTTTAGATGACCTGCTTTATTACAATGGAAGCACACAGGTCTCCGGCTCTCACTCTTGCTCACTGCACCTTTTTTGGCTGCAGGAAGATCCCCTGTGTCTCCTGCATTTTGTTCTCTCCCAGGACTGCTTAGGCTCCTATCACTTTCCCACCCTCTGTCGTTTTTGGATTTGTGGGGGTGATTTGGAAAGGTTCTCCCCTGGGAAACCGATTTATAAATTAAATCAAACTCATTGGCCAGAACGGCCGCTTGGCGGGCTCTCTGGATCCGCTGCTCCTCTACATTTGTCTTTATGGGCAGTGGGAGAGAGTGTTTAAATTCCTCTAACTTCTCTGAGATTCTCACAGCTGAGCTGTACTTCAAGAGCCTTCAGCCACTGGTCAAAAGCCAGCTGCTTACTTCCTTCAAACTCCAGATAAGTTTGATGAGCTTGCTTCTTGAGAGTTCTAAACTTTTGCTGATAGGCTTCGGGTACTAATTCATATGCCCCGAGGATAGCACTTTTTGTCAGTTCATAATTTGATGAACTCTCATCTGGCAACAGGGAATAAACATCATGGGCTTTTCCAGTTAGCTTGCTTTGCAGCAAGAGAGGCCAGATCTCAGCTGGCCATTTTAGCTGCCTTGCCAGTTTCTCAAAGGACACAAAAAATACTTCTACATCCTTCTCATTGAATCTACCCTGTCTGGGTCTGCTTCTAACCCTGTTTCTACTTCTTCAGATTCAAGGGAAAAGTTGTTGGCCACTAGCCTGAGGAGTTCAGACTTCCTCGCCTTGCCATGTACAGTGATTCCACACTGCTCAGCCATTTTTCTCAACTCCTCCATAGACAGTGCTTTGAACCTATCCCAAGTTACTTCATCCTGGCTTGGAGAGCTACTAGCTTCAGTTGTACGCATGTTAGTATTCAAGTACACACAACTACAAGAAAACCTGTATTGAAATCTTGCTCTTTTTGCTTGGGAAGAATTTGGCATCCCACTTCTAATTTCTCTCGCTTGTCTGCGGGTCAATTCCGGATGCTAGCACCCAAATTTCTGTTACAACCAGGTGGGAAAGGTGTCTAGGCGCCCCTCTCAGCTTTCAGCTGGTTTTACCGTAACAGGGTTTAATTTTAAACACACCATGTTTTTAACTCCCCCTTGGTGAATCCTTGTTCACCGCTTTCCAATTATAAGGCAAAGAAACCAGCACAACATGTTTTCTCATGTTTAAAGAAGAAAAGTTGAAATTTATTAAACTTAAATTTAAACTCTAATCGGTTGACGCCTATGGATACACAACACGCCCATGTTAGCATGCATCTGCGATACACACATCCAACTAGAGACAGAAAAGAGCAGAAGAAAAATAATCAAGTGGAAAAGTTTGAGGCAATATCTGAAGTTTTGTTTACGGTTCTTCAAGCTCACTGTAGAGTCCTTGATTGTAGGTAGATCTTGCTTTCGTTGGGGCCCAGTATTCTTCTTAAATCTTATTCGCTGTAGGAGACTTTTCTCTCTTGGGGTTCATGTGTCTTCAGTGGATTCAGAGGCTTGTGAGAGAGAGATGTTAGTGAGGGAGCAGACAGGAGAGATCTTCTCAGTTCAGGAGCAAACAGACACTCTCAGTTCAAACTGTTTGTACAATTCACAAAACCCCAGGTTGCCAAGAAGGTTAGTCATGTGACTAACTGGTCTGACCACGTCTTGGATTGTATCACCTTAGCTGTCTCTGAAATGCTCCTCTTACACACAATACCTGGTGAACAAGGTCCATTGTGGGTTGAATGTGTCAGGGAATGGTCCTTTGTCCTTCCAGACACCGTCGGTTAATATGCAAATGTCTTTTCCAGCCACGGCTGATCTGTTCAACAAGTCATTTCCTCGCTCCAACAACAGTTTAAAATTAGTGACAAAATTAATGTGCCTCATTCTTGGCAGGCGGGGGCCGAGCATGACAATGGCGCTCATCCCACCAAGCCAATCTCACTCCTTGCTGCCAATTATAATGGAGGCCTTTGTTTCTGCTTTGCTTGTCTTCACTTCTCTTTATTCTTTCTTGTTTGGTCTTTCACATTATGGCTTGAATACCTATTCTGACCTTTACTTTAAGTTTAAATAACTTTTTTACTTGATTTTCTTTGTCTCCTTCTGTTTTATACTTCTGCTTTGGATCTGGTTTTGAAAAAGGTGACTAAACACTCTTGCGTGTTGGACCTGATTGTGTTGTAGGGCTTTTAGTAGGCTCAATGCAGAGCAGCAACCAGCAAAGCCAATAGGATGTTAAACTGCATACCAATAAAGCCAGCAGAAATTATGATCAAACTGTATAATGCTCTGGTCAGATCATACCTTGAATCCTGAGTCTACATGTAGCAACTGATTTAACCACTGGAGGCTGATGCCTTATATGATAGCTCTGATTTATGAAAAAAAAAGGACTGGAGTAACTTGGGATTTTCAACCTTGGAAGGAAACATCTGAGAAGCAATTTTATTGAAGTATATGAGATAGTAAATGGTATGGAACAAGTACCATACCTTAAAATCACAGAATTATTACAGTGCAGAAGGAGGCCATTTGACTCATCGCATCTGTAATGGCTCTCTGAAAGAGCAACTCCCTCAGTTCCATTCCCCTGCCTTCTCCCCATAATCCTGCACATTCTTCCTTTTCATATAACTGTCTAATTCCGTTTTGAATGCTTCAATTGAACCTGTCTCCACCACGTTCTCAGGCAGCGTATTCCAGACTTTAATCACTCACTGTGTGAAAAAGTTTTTCCTCATGTCACTTTTGCTTCTCTTACCAAATAATTTAAATCTGTGCCCTCTCATTCTCGATCCTTTCACGAGTGGGAACAGTTTCTCTCTATCTACTCTGTCCAGACTCCTCATGATTTTGAACACCTCTATAAAATCACTTCTCAGCCTTCTCTTCAAGGAAAACAGTCCTAACTTCTCCAATCTATCTTCATAACTGAAATTCCTCATCCCTGGAACCATTCTCGTGAATCTTTTCTGTACTCTCTCCAATGCCCTCACATCTTTCCTCAAGTGCAGCACCCAGAACTGGATGCACTACTCCAGCTGAGGCCAACCTAGTGTTTTATACAAGTTCAAAATAACTTCTCCTTGCTCTTGTACTCTATGCCCCTATTAATAAAGCCCAGGATACTGTATGCTTTATTAACCTCTCTCTCAACCTGTCCTGCCACCTTCAATGACTTATGCACATATACACCTAGGTCCCTATGCTCCTGAACCCCCTTTAGAATTGTACCCTTTATTCTATATTGTCGCTGCATATTGTTCCTACTAAATTGAATCACATCACATTTCAAACCACACACTTCAAAATAAATTGCAAGAGTGGATCAAGAGGACATAGATTCGAGCTAATAAAAGTCAAATTTCAGGCTGATACCTGAAAATTCTGTTCACATAAAGAATGCACTGTCAGACAGAGTAGTGGAGATGAAAACTTTGGAATCATTTGAGAAACAGTTGGATGATGCAATGGGGCAACGTATTGTCTTTCTGAATGAATGAACTATGACGGGCCAAACAACCTTCCTCATCCATATTACCTTTTGTAATTCCTGATATAAAATCAAATTGAAAGCTGGCAATTTGAATCGGCCTGAAGTAACTCATTGGTGACACAAACAGCTGAGCAATATCAAATTGAGTTCTCTGGTTGACAATGATCAAGGGGTTATATACTTTAGAAATGTTGTTGTTCACTTCCAAACAATACCACATCAATTTGTTCTGAACTATATACCGCAAAATTTGTAATATTGTGGATGAAATGTTCTGAGACCAAAGCCACTGATAGGACCCCACACTAGGATGTCAATTGTCCTGGACAGTGCTGCGATGTAACTGAGGAGAGAAATCACAGGAGCATTAAAAATGGTGTGTTTTTTTCATTTCTTCTGTACACTTTTGTTTATTAGTTATAAAAATATTGGAGCTGGGTAAAAAGGCCATTTGACTGGGTGTGGCATTTGAATGCAGGAGGTCAAAATGATGAAACTTCCAAGAATACTTCCAACCAGAATTGGCAACGCTATCTCATACACAGAAGGTACTTAATGGAATATTATGGGTGAGCTTGCAATTTTTCAATAAGCTACCAGAGATGCCCCACAGATGGTGTCGGGTTTCAGAAGACTTTGCCCATGTTTTACACCAGCATGATGAGATGATGTAATTACTTCCTTTATGCAGTATATTCCAGGAACCGTGCCATCATAATAGGCAACTTGTTCTCCATAGCTATGTTAGAAAATTTCCAGGTTCTTTTGGATCACATACAAAGCAAGTATTTATTATGCTTTTATGAGCCAGAGTTCAATGGAAAGTCGTTTAAGATAGCTATATGGCACACAACAGCCCCATGTGGCATAATAATTTACAGAATGTTATGGTAAGATCAAATGGTCCCCCTAGTGGTGAAAATATAGCACATGGTTCAGAACACTTCACCTTGAGTGTTTATAAGAAAATTACAAATGTAGAGCAAGTTAACTCAGGTGACGTTCATCTTTAACCTCAAATTCATTTTGCTGGTTGCTTCTAAAGATTCACTTACTTTTAACTGTGCAAATGGAAAATAATTTCTTGGATTTCTCACTCAGTACTATCATGTGAATTTAACATCAAGCAATACTGAAAGGATATTTATAATAGCAAATCAACAGAATTACATGACTCTTAATTAATTTAAGTATAAAAGGGAATTGTAGCATAGTGTTTATGTTACTGGATTAGTAATCTAGAGGCCTTCACTAATGCTCTGGAGACATGGGTTCAAATCCCACCATGGCAGCTGGGGGAATTTAAATTCAATTAAATAATCAATCTGGAATAAAAAGTTACTCTCAGCAATGATCATGAAACCTGACTGTCATTAAACAAACATCCGGTTCACCGATGTCCTTCAGGGAAGGCCATACTTACCCACTCTGCCTACATGTGACTCCAGACTCACAGCAATGTGGTTGATTCTTAATTGCACTCCGAAATGGCCAAGCAAGCCACATGGCTGTATCAAACTGCTACAGAAAATTCAAATAAGAATAAAACAGGATGAACCACCTGGCATCAACTTAGGCACTGGAAATGGCAAAGGCACACCCTGACCAGTGGACATTGCAAAGTCCTCCTCAATAACATCTGGGGATTTGTGCCAAAATTGGGAGAGCTGTCCCACAGACTAGTCAAGCAACAGCCTGACATTGTCAATTCCACCAAATCATAGCTCACAGCCAATGACCCAGACTCCTCCATCACCATCCCTGGGTACGTCCCGTCCTACCAGTCCAGAAACTTAACTAGGCCAGCCACATAAATACTGTGGCTACAAGAGCAGGTGAGAGTCTGGGAATTCTGTGGTGAGTAACTCACCTCCTGATTTTCCAAAGTCTGTCTCCATCTACAACACACAAGTCAGGAGTATGATGGAATACTTGCCACTTGCCTAGATGGGTGCAGCTCCAGCAACACTCAAGAAGCTCGACACCATCCAAGACAAAGCAACCTGCTTGATCGGCACCCCATCCACCACCTTAAACATTCGCTCCCTCCACCACCGACGCACAGTGGCACCCATGTGTACCATCTAAAAGATGCACTGCAGCAACTCGCTAAGGCTCCTTCTACAGCACCTTCCAAATCTGCAGTCTGTACCACCTAGAAGGACAAGGACAGCAGATGCATGGGAACACCACCACCTGCAAGTTCTCCTCTAAGTCACACATATTCCTGACTTGGAAATGGAACAATATCGCAGCTCTTTCATTGTCGTCATGTCAAAATCCTGAACTCCCTTCCTAACAGCACTGTGGATGTACCTATTTTACATTGATTACAGCAGTTCAAGGCTCACCGTACCATTAGGGATGGACAATAAATGCTTGCTTTGTCAGTGACACTCACATCCCATGAACAAATATATAAAAAAATTAAAAGTATGAATGCCTTGCATTTTTAGATAAGATAGCATTTTGTTTTTAGCTAAAACCAAATTAAGTCGATGATTAATTCTGGTTTACTGACACACTTTATGCTTTGATTATAATTTCCATACAACAAAATTTAAAAGTAACCAATTTACCATAGCCTATCAGTCAGTCAGGATTTTATTGTAAAAGGACAGAAAAATTTTATGAAAACATAGTTTACACAAATTGATTACACATCCATAGGCGGAATTTGACAGTGCAATAACTATATTCAATATGGTAATGCAAGAAGTGAAACTGAGTAACATACGTGGAAAAGAAATTACTATTTATCTGTTATTTTTGACTTAGTGATTCCAAAATTTGGAAATGAACAAAATGCGGCTTGGTATATTTTAATATTTTTAGTTGGATCAGAATTATGCTTGAATAGGGCATTTGCTTATCTGAAGCCAACTGTACCAATTTCTTAAAAACATTCATTAATTTGCTTATAGAAATAAAACCATAGAAATATTGGACATTACATTGAAAACTGAAATAATATATGGGTAGTTTGTGACTTTGAAGCCTGGTAAAATTTAACATTAAAAAGGAACACAAAAATACTTTCAACCTGAAATATTTCCCTTAATGCATTATGGGCACGAAGTTCATTTGCACTGATTTGAGGGCATAAGGGCCAAAATTCATGATGTTCCCACACCTGTTGCAAATGAGATGTGTAGGACACAAAATTTGCCTATCCACCTCATTCTCCTGATAGTGAAGTGGTCATGAGTGGCTCTTACATAGCCCCAGACTCCATTTTGCTGCTGATGTCCTCTGCACTGCAGGGTATCAAGCAGCGTTGTGAAGAAACCACGTGCTTCAGGCAGCCTTCCCTTTTTAAAGGCGCAGATTCTATAAAAGACAATTTGCAGCAATGAACTGTAAGCTGCTGGATAATTGAATTTCACCATTGAGGGACAAGGTATGGCACACCGGGGGACGGAAAGGGCTCCCCACTTTAGTGACACTGCCCTGAACACACTATGCAGAAAGGTTGAGGCCAGAAAGGAGGCCATGTTTCCAGCGGGGGGCAGGAAGCCAACAAAAGGAAATGGGAACAGGTGGTAAGAGTGGTCAATGCCCAGAATGTGGCTCCCAGAACCTGGAAGCAGTGCCAGAAAATGTTTAATGACCCCAAGCTGAGTGAATGCATCTGCACATCACTGGTAGAATCTTGCTGGTCCCGCGGAGGCAGGTTTGAAGGTGGGACCAGGTGTAAACTTGGAGATTAGGGTGTCAGGTAGACGATCTTGCCAGAGGCGGGTGAATAATGGCAGCAGCTACCCGTCCAGATGTGGTGGGTAGCCAATAATGATCAATTGAGGGCCTAATGAGGTGAACAGGGAGGACTTTGCCGGGATCTTCCTGGTGTTGGAGCAGACTCCCAGCAGCAGACTGAATGGACATTGGAACCAGAGGCTCTGTGCTCCGATGATGGGGCCACAAGTAGGAAAGGCTGTACCCAAGGCCCAAATGATTCCTCAGGAGGGGTTTTCCCTTCACTCCAAGGGGCCTACTAGCTTCGTCCTTCTTTCATTTTGAAATTTTATGCACGTTTCTGAGAGTGCCTCCATTTTGAGGCACCCTCACTCGCTACTTTCTGCTTATGCAGCGCCCTCCTCTCCTGGTAGAGCTACCAGCCATCCCCCAATTGCAGCCTCTCTGATTAGGCCTACAGCCTCAGGAACCCACCCACCATCCTTAATTGGACACAGATGTGGAGATGGCCAATTTGGAGGCCGCCTGCTAGACGATCATACAGGAGGGCACACTGGAGACCCCTGCAGGGTCAGGACTTGGAAATTGTCCTGACTCCCGAAAAGAACAAGCAGCAGTAGGTTTCATATCTTTTTTGTTTCCTCACCATAAGAAGGATATTTTGGCCACTTGGAGTGTTCTGACCACTACCCTGACTGACCATTAGTTAATTCAACACAGGGCTTTTGATTCTATACAAATCCTCAACAAAACAGAGTGTGTTTACCCCATTAAGCCTCAGGAAGGAGAATACTGAACTTTATTTATTTCAGCACCACAATTGGCATTCACAATTGAAAAGAAATATTAATCCTCTCTCAGATGAATGGAAACCATCCAAACAAGGATTCACTAGATAGGCCAAGTTCCATAGACTATGTCATCAGCCCTTTGCCTTTAATTTTTTTTGATAAAATTCATATTTACAAACAAAATCTTCAATGCACCAGTGCAATTGGACAAGATCATAAAATATAGTTTTTTTTCCATTAAAGTATGAGTGGTAACTTGATACAGGTTTATTAATACAACTGAAAACGGGTTTATCACAAAAAAAAGCATTTTTAATGAGTATGCAGTCCTCCACCTGTGCGTAACCTGATTTCAAATCACTGAATAGGACTAAAACTTTACGGAACCATTTAATAGCTTCATTGGTGCACATCAGTTTCTTAGCAAATAAAATATTTTTCATATTTAGTTTTAGAGATACAGCACTCGGCCCACCGAGTCTGTGCCCACCATCAACCACCCATTTATACTAATCCTACACTAATTCCATATTCCTACCACATCCCCACCTGTCCCTATATTTCCCTACCACCTACCTATACTAGGGGCAATTGCTAATGGCCAATTTACCTATCAACCTGCAAGTCTTTTGGCATGTGGGAGGAAACCAGAGCACCCGGAGGAAACCCACGCAGACACAGGGAGAACTTGCAAACTCCACACAGGCAGTACCCAGAATTGAACCCGGGTCGCTGGAGCTGTGAGGCTGCGGTGCTAACCACTGCGCCACTGTGCCGCCCAAATGAAAAATACATTTTTAAAACTTGCCAATTAGTGCCTGTGCACCAAAGAAAAATAGGCCAGAATTTTACGCCACCTCAATGAGCGGGATGGTGGCGGGAGGTGGCGTAAAATGGAGCGGGAGGCTCCCCCAACCCGCTTTCGCTTCCACTGCCCTTTACGCCACTTAACGGCCACTTAAGGGCCTTTGCCCACCTCCACGCCGATTTTACGCATGGCAAGCGGGCATCCTGGAGCTGGGAAAAGCCGTCTGGGAAAACCAGGCGGCTGCCGATCGTCCGGGGGTGGGGGTCCTGCTCATCGGGCACAGGGTGCCCGATGGAGGGCCGCCCCCGCTACCCCAACCACCCACAGCACCCAACACGCCTCCCTTCCCCCCAACTGACCACCCTTGCCTCACCGGGGCCCGACCAATTACCCCCGGCCAGGAAACCAAAACTTAGCTTTCCTCCCGGATCCATGGCTTCTTCGATCTTCAGCTGGGCTGCAGTCCCAGCAGTGGCCACCACCCCAGTGGCGCTGCTGATACTAAGAACTGCCAGCCCGCTGATTGGCTGGCAGCTCAATGAGGCGGGACTTCCTCCCTCAAATGGGTGGAAGTCCTGCTTTGGAACAGTTAAAGCCTGGCGACCCGTAAAATACAGAACGGATCCCCAGGCGAGGCGGAAGCGGATTCACTACCAACATTTACATAGGAGGCCGGCTCCTGTCCGCCCACCGTAAAATTCCAACCATAGTGCAATTTGAAGAGCCTTCCCTGACCAGTGCAATTGGGGGTGGAATCTCGAAATTTTGATTGGGGGCGGGAGGGAGAGCGAGGCCAGTTTGTGAGCAGGGCCTAATATGGGCAAATTGAATCTTACACCAGCATAAAAGATCGCAGAAAACATGACTGTAAGTGGTTTTAGGCATAACTCACCTACATTTTAAATTCCCCAATCTTATGCGCTTGTATTTCTTTTATTCTTTCATGGGATGCGGGCATTGCTGGCGAGGCCAGCATTTGTTGCCCATCCCTAATTGCATTTGTGAAGGTGATGGTATGATTGATTCTACCTAGTTTGCATTGATATTACTAGCGCAAACAAGTGGACATTAAAGTAAATGTTAAATTTTTGTTACCATCCGATTCTTAAAAAGACATCACAATAGTGACAGTACATCTTTGAGACAAGATCATGTTCCTCAAGGTTTTTAACTGTATCTAAGTTCTTATGCAGGATACAACAGAGTCAAGTACAACAAGCCATTGTGAAAACTGGAAGAAAGACAGCAGAATTTGAAGAAGCTCCTGAACGCAGACAATTTTGCCAATGGCCATGCAACTGCTCACGCAAACCTTTATGTCCACCTGGAGTAAGTCTGGTAACTGATGGCTGTGGATGTTGCAAAACCTGTGCAAAACAATTTGGGGAGCTTTGCACTGAAGCTGACACCTGTGACCCTCACAAGGACTTGTACTGTGACTATTCTGGTGATAGGCCTAAGTATGAATTTGGAGTATGTGCATGTAAGTTAAACCCTAACAGTAATTTTCTATTCATGGTTTTATGAACATAATGAATTAAAATCCTTTAATTCACCCTCTCATTATAACAGAATGTAATGGTTATGTCAATGTTACTTCTGTTTAAAAAAGAAAAACAGTCTGTCTACTTTAGACATAGTTAGACCCTTAAGAATGGCATATCTGTATTTCAAAGGTGCCACATCTGTAGTACATTAAAGTGTTTGCCTATTCTGCAAAAAGACAGAATATTTATCCTTAATTTTTGAAATGGGAATGTTACGACCTGGTAAGAAAGGTGTCTAGGGGTCCTTCTCAGCCTTCACCTGGTCTTACGATAACAGGGTTTAATTTTAAACACACCGTGTTTTTTGCTCCCCCTTGGTGAATCCTTGTTCACCGCTTTCCAATTATAAGGCAAAGAAACCAGCAGAAACAGGGTTTCTTAGGTTTAAAGAAGAAAAGTGAAATTTATTAAACTTGAACTTAAGCTCTAATTTGGCTGACGCCTACAGATACATGACACACCCATGCTAGCATGCATGCGTGATACACGCATGCAGATAGACAGAAAAGAGCAGAAGAAAAATAAAGTGGAAAGGTTTGAGGCAATATCTGAAGAGTTTTTGTTACAGTTCTTAGAGCTCAATGTAGAGTCCTTGATTGCAGGTAGATCTTGCTTTTCGTTGGGGCCCAATATTCTTCCTAAACCTTGTTCGCTGCAGGAGACTTTGCTCTTTTGGGGTTCATGTGTGTTCAGTGGATTCAGAGGCTTGCGAGAAAAAGATGGGAACAGACAGGAGAGATCTTCTCAGTCCAGGAGCAAACAGACACTCTCAGTTCAAACTGTTTGTACAATTCAGAAAAACCCAGGTTGCCAAGCAGGTTAGTCATGTGCCTAACTGGTCTGACGACATCTTGGATTGTATCACTTTAGCAGTCTCTGGAATGCTCTACTTACACACAATAACTGGTGATCAAGGTCCATTGTGGGTTGAATGTGTCAGGGAATGGTCCTTTGTCCTTCCAATGACAGTCTGTTAAGATGCAGATGTCTTTTCCAACCATGGCTGATCTGTTTCACAAGTCCTTTCTTCACTCCAGTAACAGTTTAAAATCAATGTTCATGACAAAATTAATGTGCCTCACTCTTGGCAGCATGATAGGAAAGTTTATGTCCATAAGTACTGGATTACCCATTGGGGGAATTATAGAAACTACTGTTCCCGACAGAAGCAATCCACGTCAAAGAAAATGTATTAGCGGATATTCACAGTCATGTACTTGATCACCTTACAAGTGTCTCCTAATGTCTAATCTACTACTGCATCTAAGAGTTCAGCAGGTGTGAGGAGCTGCTGTTAGCCAGTATAAGAACGAAGGTACAGTGGTGACCAAAATATGGTTTGCCTGTATGTTGCAAGTATTACGAGGCAGGAGGTTCCTGAGACTTTGAGCATCTAAAAGTACTGTTAAAAAAACAGTGCCATTGCCATCTCCACCCTTTCATTCTTGAGGGTGGTTCGAAGACCAAACCATCTCTCATAATACATGTATCCATGATAGACAATGCCAAAGCCCTGATTCCTTGTAATAAAAGCAAAATACTGCAGATGCTGGAAATTTGAAATAAAAACAGAAAGTGCTGGAAATGCACAGCAGGTCTGGCAGCATCTGTGGAGAGAGAAAAACAGAATTAGCATTTCAGGTCTGTGACTTGTTAGAAGAACTCATCAGAAGTTCAGAAGGTGGTGGTGAGCTGCCTTCTTGAACTGCTGCAGTCTACCTGGTGTGGATACACCCATAGTGCTGTTGGGGAGAAAGTTCCAGGATTTTGATCCAGTGACAGTGAAGGAACGGCAATATATTTTCAAGTCAGTATGGTGTGTGACTTGGGGGGAACCTGCAGGTGGTAGATGTATTGTTGTAGTGTTTGAAATAGCAATTGCATTGTGCATTGTGTACTCTAGAGGCTGCTGTAGAACACAAAGGAAAGTGAAACTAAGACAGAATAGAAGGAGGAGCATTTGTGTTCAGCTGCTGCAGACCTTGTCTCTCTGTCTTTGCCTCATACCTTATACGAAACTCGGCTAAACCTCACTCAAGTCCTGAGGACATCACAGTGGTATTCCCATGCTTCTGCTGCCCTTGTTCTTTTAGGTGGAAGAGGTTGCAGGTTTGGGAGGTGCTGTCGAAGGATGCATCTTATATATGGTACATATGCTGCCACTATGTGTCGGTGGTGGTGGGAGTGAATGTTTAAGGTGATGGATGGGATGCCAATCAAGCGGGCTGCTTTGTCCTGGATGGTATCAAGCTTCCTGAGTGTTGTTGGAGCTGCACTCATCCAAGCAAGGGGAGAGTATTCCATCACAAACCTGACCTGTGCCTTATGGATGATGGACAGTCTTTGGGGAGTCAGAAGGTGGGTTACTTACCACAGAATTCCCAGCCTCTGACCTGTTCTTGTAGCCACGGTATTTATATGGCTGCCGCAGTTCAGTTTCTGGTCAATGGTAACCCCTAGGATGTTGATAGTGGGGGGAATCCAGCGATCGTAATGCCATTGAATGTCAAGGGGAGCTGGTTCGACTCTCCCTTATTAGAGATGGTCATTGCCTGGCACTTGTGTGGCACAAATGCTACTTGCCACTTATCAGCCCAAGCCTGATTGTTGTCCAGGTCTTGCTGCCAGCAGGCATGAACTGCTTCAGTATCTGAGGAGTTTCAAATGATACTGAACATCATACAATCATCAGAGAATATCCCCACTTCTGACCTTATATGGAGGGAAGGTCATTGATGAAGCAGCTGAAGATGGTTGGGCCTAGGAGACTACCCTGAGGAGCTCCTGCAGCAATAACATGGGGCTGAGATGATTGGCCTCCAACAACCAAAACCATTTTCCTTTCTGCTAGGTATGACTTCAACCAGTGGAGAGTTTTCCCCTTGATTCCCATTGACTTCAGTTTGGCTAGTGCCCTTGATGTCATACTCGGTCAAATGCTGTCTTGATATCCAGGGCAATGTCTCTCATCTCACCTCTTGAGTTCAGCTCTTTTGTCCATGTTTGGACTAAGGCTGTAATGAGGTCAGGAGCCAAGTAGCCCTGGCGGAACCCAAAATGAACATCGGCGAGCAGGTTATTACTGTTTAGGTGGCACTTGACAGCACTGTCAACGACACCTTCCATCGCTTTGCTGATGATCAAGAGTAGACTGATGGGGCGGTAATTGGCCGGGTTGGATTTGTCCTGCTTTTTGTGTACAGGACATACCTGGGCAATTTTTCACATTACCGGGTAGATGCCAGCGTTGTAGCTGAACTGTAACAGCTTGGCTAGGGGAGGCGGCTAGTTCTGCAGCACAAGTCTTCGGTACTATTGCCGGAATGTTGTCAGGGTCCATAGTCTTTGCAGTATCCAGTGCCTTCAGCCATGATATCACATGGAGTGAATTGAATTGGCTGAAGACTGGCATCTATGATGCTGGGAACATCAGGAGGAGGCTGAGATGGATCATCCACTTGGCACGTCTGGCTGAAGATGGTTGCAAATGCTTCAGCCTTTTCTTTTGCACTGATGTGCTGTGCTCCCCCATCATTGAGGATTGGGCTATTTGTGGACGCATATGCCAAGCCATGAGGTTACAGATTGTGTTTAAATACAATTCTGCTGCTGCTGATGGTCCACAACGCCTCATGCATGCCCAGTTTTGAGCTGCCAGACCTGTTTTGAATTTTAGCACAATGGTAGTCCCACACAACACAATGGAGGGTATCCTCAGAAATGTAAGGTACTTTCCCATTCTACATTGTAACATCCTCAAGTTCTCCACTCTAGGTACATCAGGGGAAATTCTGCCAACATTGAGGCTTTTCAACACCACATTCTGCTTTACTATGTATTCCACCTCTTTCAACATAATTTCTCTCTTTGTCTTACTAACTTGATCAAACCACCCAATAATTGAAATAGTGAGAAAGAATAGCCTGTGTACAAATAAGTGTGAAATATAGTGAGCAAAATAACATGGGTAGGGCATGTCAGTATCAGCTAATATCAGTGGTCTCAGAGTAATCATCAGCTGGGGAAGGGGCAGGGTAAAGGAAAACTGGATAGCAAAACCTAAAATGTTGGGATTGCTGAATGGAAGAATATCGGGCAGACAGCTGGGAGAACATAAATGTGTGATTGTCTTTATGCTCATCGTGGTCACAGCAACTGAATAACTGAACAGTTCTATGCCTAATTATTGAAAATAAGAGGGCTATACTGCACAGCCTACATCATACATTCTGTACTTCTTAATGAAATCAAAATCCCTTCTAATTCTACACTTGTGAGATTTTTAACAGCAAGCAAAACAACACTAAAGAAAACTCATTGGGTTGTACATAACTTCAGTGAATTTAGGAGAGTAATTTCTTCTCAAAGTGCAAATGACATCATTTTCAGGTCTTTCACATCATCTGAACACCTGAACATGATTACTGCCTCGTATTTTGAATGCTGAATGACTCTGGATTATTAATAATTCTGGTCAAAGAAAAATCACGAGGCATTGGGTACTTTAAAAATATAAAGTACTAGTTTCAACGCAATTTGTTATGCTATTTTGTACTTGATATTGATCTGTGAATGTGCCATACTTTCAAATAGTAGAGCTTGATAATTGATTGGTTATACACAGGCCAGTATTTTGCAGTGACTGAATTTGTCAGTTTTAATTATTATAAAGGATAATTTTGGCTAATCTACCATGAAAGCCACAAATCAGTAACCTGTAGTTTTAGGGATCATTATTCCAAGTCACAGGCAGGAAGGGCACTTATGGCAAATTTTCCATTGCATCTAAAAAGAGAAATTCTGCCCGAGTTCCCTGCCTAATCATCCACCGTAACAACACAAGAATTTCAACTTCCAGATGTAACCAAGAAGGGGGATGAATTTTGCCTACTGGTGACCATTTATGTGGAAGGGCAAAGGAAAGCCTGATAAAACAGTGCAAATGTTTACTTCATTTGTCCGAGTCTCCACACTCTTCTGTTGAATTACAACAGACAAGTGAGAGAACTCCCAGATATCCAATCAGCTGCAATTAATAACAATTTGGGGGATTTTCAGTGTGTGAAAAATTGTTTCCACACAAATATATATCAGACTGGTGAAAGTTGTGCCAAAACACTTTTTCTACCACATTTACAATTTCTTGCCTGATAGAAAGTGAGCAGAAATTTTGCCAACTTCTAGAATATTCTCTCTCCCGCTCCCAACATGGTAGTTCACTACCCATTTACTATAAATTTCAAAACCTCAGAAATTAAAATTCAGTTGCTTAGAACCTTGCACAGTCAATAAATTATGGCAGTAGTGAAATGCTTATGTTTAGTTTTACAAAAAATAGGAGTGACAATTTTACTTTTGACACCTATTTCATATATTTACTTTCATATATTTAATTTCTGAAATTGCTCTTTGCTTTCTCTAGATACTATTGGAGTCGGGTGTGAGTTAAATGGTATCTATTATAGGCATGGTCAGACATTCCAGCCACACTGCCACTATAAATGCACATGTGTGAATGGTGCATTTGGATGTACGCCCACCTGTACAAAGAAATTGGCAACTGGCCAATGTAGAAATCCCAAGGCCATAAAGCGATCTGAATATTGCTGTGAAAAGTCCACTTGTGATAAGACTGGAAGGAAGAATCAGCAGACAGCAGCATATAGGGTAATGTCTGGTAGGTGATTTAAATAAATCCACACAGTCTTATAATTGCAGATATAAATAATGTGTTTACCGCAGTTGCAAAGGAGTAACACAATTGGTCATACTCAGCCAAGTCAATGAATAACACTTCAACTTATCCAACCGATGTGTAATTGATTTGTTCAGTTGTTAGCCAGCTAAAATGGTGGAGAAGCCTCCACTTAAGGTAGAACAGCCTGAATTACTCGTAGGCCGCTTTTGGCAGTTGTGCTCTCAAAAAAATCACAGAGCAGCATTGATAGTGAACGAGTCTGCAAATCTGTGGATATGAAAGAAAGAAAAGAATCAAAATGGACAAACTAGGAATTAAAATCCAAATAAATAAAAATAAAAATTGGCAGCAAGTACAGACCATGTAATGTTGGCATAGAATTATTTTATAATGCAGCCTTTAGATAGTTGATTCTGACATTTAAGGAATGTGAAATTTTCAGCATTTCCATTTTTTACATTGAGAGTTAGGAGATGGCTGTATGAAAAAATAAATTTTAAACAGTGACACCACAGATTGCTTATTTTTTTAACTTACATTTATTTATGTAAGGCAACGGAGGTTTTGGAAATCTGGGTTTAGAACACCAACATTTATTTTCTTTGAATAACTTTGTTTAAATATTATGTGGATGACATAATCAAGAGAATTTACCCTGTCCAGGAAGGAGTTTTGATTTTTTTTTAATGATTCACTACAGCAGCAAGGCCAAACATGTTGGGTCAAATGATTTCCTTCTCTGCTGTAAACTTCAATAGTTCAAATTTCTGTTCTGTTTCGTATGTAGTAATATATGTAGTAAAAATAAGAAGGACAGCATCGTTATAACTTGACAAACCTGTAATATTATTCTATTTAGAATTGAGAGAAGCAAAGATATGTATGTATGAGGCAGTATAAACATTTCCATATTACACTTTGTAAGCTATGCAAATGGCATGCTGGGCTATCCCACTGGTTCTGATAACTGGTTGGTTGGGTTACATCCATGTGATCATTGTGTGTCACAAAGCTTTTACACTTCCAAATGATGTGAAAATATTAGCAATATTTTTGGCCTTGCTGCTGTACCGAAATGACTCTTGTATTCAATTCTCTTTTATATAAAACTCATTAACCCTTTTTCAGTTATTCAGCAATCTTGCTTTTAAAGATCTTTATATCTGCACCCCTAGATTTCTGTCCCTGAAAACCATTGAAAATTCTATTGATTAATATGTATCCATTCTTTATTTTCCAAACTATTTCACTGCAGTTGCTACCTATCTGCCTGTACCCTAGTCTCACTATATTCTGTAATCTTTTCTTTTTCTTCCTCACTGTTTGTATGCACTGTAATTTGCTGTTAACAGCAATTTTTGATAGTAATTCCTCTATATTCATGCCTAAATCTTTTATAAATATGCAGATCCTAAAGGCGCAATACCAGCTACATCTTGCTAATCTGAGAAATATCCATGTAATCCTTCACTGCTTTCTATCCTTCAGCCCTCTCTCTTTCTATGCCATTACTGCACTTTTAATACCATGGGCCTTAAACTTGAATCTGAAGATAAATTAATTTCTGCATTGGCATGTCTCAGTCCTATGTTTGTTCATATTACTAGTTTATAAGGCAAGACCAGTAATATGGCGGAAGAAATGCATGCTTCAAACAACTCCATGGAGCTCATGTTCAAAATCCTGTGACATAGGAATTTCAGTCAGAGTGACAAATGACAACAGCAAATGTGAACTTGGGAGAGAAAGTAGACTGTGCTTTATTCGACCTTGCAACACAAGATTATTGAAAACTTTGAAGGTAAATCACAATGAACAGAATCTACCAGCCACATCAGCAACTATTTTTTGGGGAGGGGGAGATGGTAGGGGGTGGGGGGGGGTGGGAAGAGAGAGATAAAAAGTTAGTTTGATTCTATGGAGGTATATATTGATGCACCACAGTAAAGAACATATCATTGGGCAATTTGGTAGTCAGAGATGGGGTTAATAGGGTAAACATAATAGGCCTGAAATTGATGATTGAGTGAGGGCAGAAATTGGGCATTTTTTAGAAACGGGGTGGGTGCAAAATGTGTGAAAGAACCTGGAAGCTCAGTTGAAATCCTATCCACACAGGCAGGCTCTTCTTCCTCACACAACCCCACATCTCAGAAATGGTTTGGGGGCAATTCTGGAACGTTCCCGGTTACCCTGGGAATTCTGCTCAGCTTTCCCCCTTTAGGCAGTTGTAGGGTCCATTGCTGGCCTATCAATGGTCCCAGAGGTATGAAGAAACTAAAGATAATCAATCCCAAGGAGTTCAATTGTTTCAAAGTGCAGCTCTTTTTTCTCCCTGTGGGGAGTTTTGTTTTCTGGCAATTACATCTTTAACTCAATAAGGCACTCAATCTTTCTCCTTTGGATCAACATAAGGGCGGCACAGTGGCGCAGTGGTTAGCACCGCAGCCTCACAGCTCCAGGGACCCAGGTTCGATTCCGGGTACTGCCTGTGTGGAGTTTGCAAGTTCTCCCTGTGTCTGCGTGGGTTTTCTCCGGGTGCTCCGGTTTCCTCCCACAAGCCAAAAGACTTGCAGGTTGATAGGTAAATTGGCCATTATAAATTGTCACCAGTATAGGTAGGTGGTAGGGAAATATAGGGACAGGTGGGGATGTTTGTTGGGAATATGGGATTAGTGTAGGATTAGTATAAATGGGTGGTTGATGTTCGGCACAGACTCGGTGGGCCGAAGGGCCTGTTTCAGTGCTGTATCTCTAATCTAATCTAATAACTCCTGAAGTTGGTGAAAGAAAAACAGAATCATTAGCTCTTACATACTTTATAGTTTTGGCACAGAGCTACAAACAATTTATTATTTCCTACCCTATGAGGAATTGGAAAGTTTAACGACTACTGTAAAAAAGTTTTTTCATTGCTATTCTTCTTCTTCTTCTTTGGCCTCCTTGTCTTGAGAGACAATGGGTAAGCGTCTGGAGGCGGTCAGTGGTTTGTGAAGCAGCGCCTGGAGTGGCTATAAAGGTCAATTCTAGAGTGACAGACTCTTCCACAGGTGCTACAGATAAAACTGGTTGTTGGGGTTGTTACACAGTTGGCTCTCCCCTTGCGCTTCTGTCTATTTTCCTGCCAACTGCTAAGTCTCTTCAACTCGCCACACTTTAGCCCAGCCTTTATGGCTGCCTGCCAGCTCTGGCGATCGCTGGCAACTGACTCCCACGACTTGTGATCAATGTCAGAGGACTTCATGTCGCATTTGCAGACGTCTTTAAAGCGGAGACATGGATGGCCCGTGGGTCTGATACCAATGACGAGCTCGCTGTACAATGTGTCCTGGGGATCCTGCCATCTTCCATGCGGCTCACATGGCCAAGCCATCTCAAGCGCCACTGGCTCAGTAGTGTGTATATGCTGAGGATGTTGGCCACCTCGAGGACTTCTGAGTTAGAGATACGGTCCTGCCACCTGATGCCAAGGATTCTCCAGAGGCAGCGAAGATGGAATGAATTGAGGCGTCGCTCTTGGCTGACATACGCTGTCCAGGCCTCGCTGCCGTAGAGCAAGGTACTGAGGACACAGGCTTGATACACTTGGACTTTTGTGTTCTGTGTCAGTGCGCCATTTTCCCACACTCTCTTGGCCAGTCTGGACATAGCAGTGGAAGCCTTTCCCATGCGCTTGTTGATTTCTGCAACGAGAGACAGGTTACTGGTTATAGTTGAGCCTAGGTAGGTGAACTCTTGAACCACTTCCAGAGCGTGGTCACTGATATTGATGGATGGAGCATTTCTGATGTCCTGTCCCATGATGTTCGTTTTCTTGAGGCTGATGGTTAGGCCAAATTCGTTGCAGGCAGCTGCAATCCTGTTGGTGAGTCTCTGCAGACACTCTTCAGTGTGAGATGTTAATGCAGCATCATCAGCAAAGAGGAGTTCCCTGATGAGGACTTTCCGTACTTTGGTCTTCACTCTTAGACGGGCAAAGTTGAACAACCTGCCACCTGATCTTGTGTGGAGGAAAATTCCTTCTTCTGAAGACTCGAACACATGTGAGAGCAGCAGGGAGAAGAAGATCCCAAACAGTGTAGGTGCGAGAACACAGCCCTGTTTCACGCCACTCAGGATAGGAAAGGGGTCTGATGAGGCACCGCTATGCTGAATTGTGCCTTTCATATCGTCATGGAATGAGGTGATGATACTTAGCAGCTTTGGTGGACATCCGATCTTTTCTAGTAGTCTGAAGAGACCACGTCTGCCGACGAAGTCAAAGGCTTTGGTGAGATCAATGAAAGCAACGTAGAGGGGCATCTGTTGTTCACGGCATTTCTCCTGTAGCTGGCGAAGGGAGAACAGCATGTCATGGTGGATCTCTCTGCTCAAAAGCCACACTGTGCCTCAGGATAGACACAGTTAATAAATTTGTTTTGTAATTAAAGTCAAAACAAAGTTGACTGTAATTATTCTACAATTTTTGAAAATGGATGATTCCTGAGGCATAGAACGGTTGAGGAAGTTCAGGAAAGGATACCCAAGATGCACTACTTTATTAAGATATCAGGACAGGTATACACATTGTCAAAGACACAAGGACCTAGGACTCACCTACAGGAGGATTCTGAAACAGAGAAATCAAAAATAACTGGAGTAAGAAGTCTAAAGAATACAACAAAATAGCTGTAATTATTAGGGGATTGTCCATTCCAGCACTCTGAGCAGAGTGACTTTCTCAGCAAACTGCAACTACACAGCAACCCAGCAGGCACTCCACCTGAAATCAACTTAGTATTGATTTTCTTTAGGTCCAGGAAGCCATAGAACCCTAAACTCGTTCAGCGAGCTGCTCATGTTTATGCTGAACCACTGAGGTCAAATCTGAACTGTATTCTATCTCCTCTACCCTGAGCTTCTTGTTTATCACCCTCTTGTTATCTACATCATTCCCTATTAAAACATTGAATGGCTTGGATGATACCTGCATAGCCAAAATATTCCAGCCTGCAGTCCCTTAATGCAAGCAACATTGCACTTTATATTATGGTATTCCTTCACCTGGCATCCATAACTATCATGAAAACAATGTCTCGCAACCCCTTTACTTGCAGCCCATTTACTATGACTGAGCAAAGATAAGGACACTAGGAGAACTTACTCCACATCCCCTCGCCCTGCTATTCTTCAAATAGTGATGGGATTTTCAACACCCACTTGAGAAAGGAGATGGTGGTCATCACATTACTGACTGTCGCATACATTCCAAGCTTACATGGCTTCCTAGAATGCATAACAAGAATCAAGTAGTGGTGCGCCTTGTGTGCTAATCCACCCCATTTAAGAAAACCTGGGGTATAATTTCCACAGAAGTTCTTCCCCATAAATGGCTACTTAAGCCATTTCTCCCAATTTCTGTCAATGTTACAGTGGATAATTGAGAGAATCCCTGCTGAAGTTCCAGGCGCTGATTCCACTATATTCAGATCTCTGATCTTGCTTCAGGTGGGATGAGTTGCTGGTTAACTGAGTGGTTCATTTGTTGGGTGGCATGAGGCAACTAGATGAGTGTTTCTCTCTGCCTCTTCAAGATTATGGCAATGCTCTTTCCCCCTCTGGTCAACCTTAAGTTGGCACTTTCTGTTACACATTCGCGTCAGGTTTGCATTATACCCTCTCCCTGCAGGTTGCATTTTTCTTGTTCTTCCTATTTGCATTGCTGTTTTGCCTTTCTACATTACTCAAGCTAAAATTGAAACTCTCACTCTTAGCTGAATCTCTCGGCTGAATTTTTTGTGAAGGTGAGTGGTCCTGCCGCCGGGACTGAAAGTGCAGGGCAGCAGGATACTGGGCAGAATTTTACTGGCAACAGCTAATTAAGAGGCTGCCAACAGAACCGCTAGCCAATTGAGGACTGCAGCCCAGAACTGCCAGCCCAATCAGAGGGCAAGCAGAACTGTAGCCTCAGTAGCGCCACCATTAGAAGTGGCCACTGCTGAGGCTGCAGAACGAAGGACAGGGCACCTCCATGCAGAGGAATCCTCGAAGAGAGAGTAAGTTGTTTTAATCACTGTGGCAGGCAGGCCCCAGCGATCGGCACTGGCGGTGGGAGGGGGAGGGGTGGTGGTGGCGTGGGTGTGCAACCTTTCATTGGTGGCGCTGTCAACATCAACATCCTAGGGGGTTACCATTGACCAAAGCTTAACTGGACCAGCCATATAAATACCATAGTTGCAAGAGCAAGTCAGAGGCTGGGAATTCTGTAGCGAGTAACTCACCTCCTGACTCCCCAATGCCTGTCCACCATCTACAAGGCACAAGTCAGGAGTGTGATGGAACACTTGCCACTTGCCTGGATCAGTGCAGCTCCAACAACACTCAAGAAGCGCAACACCATCCAGAACAAAGCAGTCCACCACCTTAAACATTCACTCCCTCCACCACCAATGCATGGTTGCAGCAGTGTGTACAATATACAAGAAGCACTGCAGAAACTCGCCAAGCCTCCTTCAACAGCACCTTCCAAATCCACGACATCTACCACCTAGGACAAGGGCAGCAGACGCATGGGAACAACACCACCTGCATGTTCCTCTCCAAGACACACCATCTTGACTTGGAACTATATCTCCGTTCCATTACTGTTGCTGGGTCAAAAACCTGGAACTCCCTTCCTAACGGCACTGAGTGCACCTACACCAGATGGACTACAGCGCTTAAAGAAGGTGGCTCACCACTATCTTCTCAAAGGCAATTAGGGACGGGCAACAAATGCTGGCCTTACCAGCAATGCTCACATCCCAAGAAAGAATTTTAAAAAAGGCGCGGGAGTGGCCATTGCCGCCTGGAAGCCCCTCCGAAGGCCATGGAGTGGCCTTAATGGAAGGTCTCCCTGCCCCCTAGGAACCCGACGGGAGGCCGCCAGTGTTTACCTGGTGGTCTCCCCATGCAACAGCAGCCCTTCCCAGTGGCGGTAAAATGCTGACGGGGCATGAGGTGGCCCTTAATTGGACACTTAATTGCCTGCCTGGTGGGCGGCAGCGCAGCTGACGTTCCCGCCACTGGTAATGTGCTGTGGCACCAGGAATATGTCAGGCTCCCCTCTCGAGGCCTTCCATTGCCATTTTACCCCCCTTCCCACCTCCCAGCCCTTCTCCAAAGGGCTGGTAATATCCAGCCTTCTGTCTCCTTTGGTTTTTCTTTGGCTGAAAGCGCTGCTAACTCAAGATCGATTTCTTTTGATTTGAGCACCTTTTAAATGTCACTGTTGCTATTCATATATGCTGTTTCATATTTTGAATAGCCTCCATCAGCAGTATAAATCTGTATTCCAGATGGCTGCCATGAGTTATTACAAGTTTCAAGTCTGCCTTAGATATTCTTTAGAGTACAGTGCTGATATTCACTCCAGTAAATTGCCCGAGCACCTGATGCTCACCATTGTGCCCACACTACCCAATAGCTACTTATACTAGGGATGTAACAATAGAACCTCTTTGTGATTTGATTTGGATAAGATTTCAGCCTCGGCTCACTGGCAGTGCTTCCCCCCCCCGCCCCCGCCCCCCACCCTCCCACCTTCCGAGTTAGAAGGTCAAGCTCCATTCCAGAGACGAGAGCACATAATTTGGGCTGACAATTCAGTGATGCATTGTTAGAAGTATTGACCTTCAGATAAGATATTTAAAAAGATCCCATAGAATGATGCAGCACAAAAGTTCATTCTTTTTACATGTGTCCTTCCATACACTTTTTCATTCTGTTCAATGTGGGAATTGAAACATCTTTGGAATACTGTGCCAAATATAAATAATTAAGTTGCTTTAATTTAGAGACAGCACCTGACCATACAAAATAACAGATGTAATCAAATCTCACCTCGTTTCTTCCCTAGTGATGCACCAATAGGCTGGTCAATAAAACCAGCTACCTCTACCATCTCTTTGGGTTGCAGTTTAAGGAGAACATCCCTGTTATTCTCAAAACAAATGGGGGCCATCCTGGCTAAAGGTCCGGGGATGAGATAATTGTCTCACATTGTGTCAGTTTGAAGTTGACTGTATGCTGTGACATTCCACAAACTGGTTCATCTGGCTTTAATGCATCTTCATTGTCTTCTGCTGTAGTTTTCTTAAACCCTTTGTAAATTCATTATTCAAAAAAAAACATTTAAACACAGCTCATTCCCAAATAATTTCCATAAATGAAGAAAATAAAAGATTTTTTAAAATCCTTAAATATGATACATATTTCTAAACTGCATTCAGGACATTGGCTAGTGAGCAGAAGAAAAGACTGAGTAATTCTCCAAAATCTGGTGTCTCCAATTCAACATCATCAGAATTCTACGCCAAGGAGTGGAATGTTTGGGGTCTAGGTTTAGATGACTATTCTTGTCAAAACATTAGAAAATCCTCTTCATAATAGTTTCTTGCCTTCAGCTGCCCTTTCAAAATTGGCAATACTGCAAGTGTGGATGGTAAAACTAGAGCAAGGAACTAAATTACACGCAAGGAAGTCTGATTTTGAGTAATTTTGTAAAATAGCATAACTAGAGTCTTCTATCCTTCACTGTGTTATGAGTGCTTCCATTTTTTTTGTAAATTTTGATGATCTGTTTTTAAAACTGAAAAAGAGTCCGTTTTTTTTTCAAGGGGCACTGAGAGGTCTGGATTGTAAACAGGTACTGGAAGGCACCTGTTTTCAGATAAATTACCCATCTGGGGTTTTTTTTGACTTGGGGAAAGATGTTTACAAATAAGTGATAGGTCAAGATTTATAGGAGTCAGGAGACTTGATTCTTGTGACATTGGTTTTTGTTTTGCTTTGGGCAGTGAGTTGGGATATGGACAATGGTTTGAAAGACTTGCCAAGGGAGCAACACCCAGCTCAGTCTGTTCCAGCTCTTTGAAAAAGCCTGCCAGTTTTCCACCTCTTGAGAAGCTGAGAAGCAAGTGTAAGAAACTGCCTGAAACCCCTGTTACTGCATTTTTCCTGGAAATCCTGCCCAAGCTGAACTTCAACGTCGCCTGACAAGAACTGTTCTAGGAAGATCCCATTGACAGCCGTCTATATGTATTTGGGGCGCCAAACCAAAAAGGACATCTAACATCTTTTCATATCTTCTCTATTTTCTTCAAGAATTAGCAAGTATTTTGACCAACGTATTCTTTTTTCATTTTTTTGTACTGGAATCTCTTTATTTTTTCGGTTAACGTGTGTGTGTGTGTGTGTGTGTGTGTGTGTGTGTGTGTGTGTGTGTGTGTGTGTGTGTGTGTGTGTGTGTGTGTGTGTGTGTGTGTGTGTGTGTGTGTGTGTGGCTAAGGCAAAAGGGGAACTTTTATATTTCAATCTGTGTTAATGCTTTGCTACATTACTGGTTAAGAAACCTGGTTGCTGTGTTTTATTCTGGGATAAAAATAGAGTGTATGATTGACCGTATTGGGAAGTGGGAAAAAATTTAAATATATGTTGTGACCTGAGGAGAAGTGGAACTAAAATGAATAGCGCATTCTTCCCACCTTGTTCGTAACAACTGGCTAAACTATTTTTTCATTAACGAACACACAAATAAGCTTTACATTTTTCATTTTTTCCTTTTAGAAAGGCAAGACGTGTCTACAGACATTCCAGCATACCAAGCCTGAAAAATTTGCTCTCTCTGGCTGCACAAGTAGAAGAAATTATAGGCCAACGTTCTGTGGTACATGCTCAGATTCCCGTTGCTGTGTTCCGAACAAAGAAAAAACTGTGAAAGTAGAATTTAACTGTACTGATGGAGAAATTATCGTGTGGAAGATGATGTGGATCACATCTTGCAAATGTCAACAGGCCTGTATTGACTCAGAGGACATATTCTCAGATCTGAAATTACTGTAGTCATTCACATAGTGCACACCTTGATTGCTTGGATCATGAGTGAATTAGAGAACAGTAACAATTGTACCTTCAACAAGATCATGTCTTGTCCTTAGAAGAATGTGACTTTGCTTATACCATTTATGTGTTTATGCAGTTAAACTATATAGCAAAAAATCCTAAAGTTCTACAGTAACAAAATATTTAGGGAAGTACATCAAATGCAGCATCTCCCACAAGATTGAATATCATCTTCATTACACGAAGACCTATTTTGCTCTTTTGATATTTTGTAAAATGGTATTGACTTGTATAGTATCTCTGTTTAATTAGTTTCTCTGCATGAGTCTTTCTTTAAATTGAATGTCTGTTGAACTTTGTTCAGTTTAGCACAAATCCTCTCCTATAAAAGTCAATATATATTTTTAAAACTACAGGAAGATACAATAATAAACTTCACTGCTTCTGCTACCATATATGCTTCTTCATAAATAGGCTTCAAAACAGATATTTGCAATGGTTACACAGCTTTGAAATGAAAATATCTAACGTGTTACTACAATGAAGATGCAAATACTATATTCATATATCTATTATACTGCACACGTTGATACACAGATTTATTGTTCAGTTTACTAAATTTGATCATAACTAGTCAGTATTTAACAGTTGTTGAATAAGTCTTGTTTTATAATAAATCAATAATTTTGTTGTTTAAAGAAACCTGGTTGGCAGATTTTTTTTTCATTCTGAAACTAATATAGATAAATTATATAATTGGCTGTATTGGTAACTGGGTAAAACATTTAAATATATGTTGTGACCAGTGGAGCACTGGAACTAGAGAAAGATAGTGCATTCCTCCAACCTCGGTCATAACAATGAATACAAAAGGAAATGGGATAGGCACTTGAGGGCAATAAACTTACAGGGCTACAGGGATTGAGCCATGAATGGGACTGATTGGATTGCTCTAGAGAGCCAGCATGGACTCAATGGGACAAATAGCCTCCTTCTGTACTGTTACGACTCCATGTGCTGAATTTTATGAGCAGCTGCTTTGAAGATGGGGACTGCCTGTTGCGGAGCCGCCGTGATATTCAGTGCGGCCGCTCATTAGCATTGACGGACGTGCCGCCACCACCACCCCCCACCAAATTACGTGGCAGGGGCGTGGGACATTCGGCGCCATGATCGGCATTGGCTCAGCTGAGGAGCAGGTGCTGGGGCGCTATTTAAAACACCGCAGCACCTACTTTCTGACAGCTGCCAAATATGTACGTTAGATTATATTGTGGAAGTCAAAGTTTAGGATTAAGGATTATTTAATAGCTATCAAACCAAAGAATCTGCTAAAGCTTGGAGAAATAGAATTCAGCCCATGCTTCCTAATACCAGAGACACACATACTGGGAGCAAGAATAACCACTGGTGAATCTTTGACAGAAGTAACTGCAAATACTTACCTCAGCATAGAATATTGTGGATGCTGGCAATTTGGCAGAAAAGCAGAAAGTGCTGGAAATAGGCAGCATATCTGGCAGCATCTGTGGAGAGAGAAGCAGAGTTAACTTTCAGGTCTGTGACCAAGGTCACAGTGGTGGTCTCTCACTGGTGTCAGGAGCCATGTCTACAAGGGGTAGCCCTTGTCTCCAAGAAGCCACCCCTCCATCTGAGCCAGTCCAGTGAACAGCGGTGCCAGCTGGGACTGGCGCAGGCTGAAGGCGTCATGGCAGCTGACTGGAATGCGGGCACAGATTTGCATTAAGTATTTCCGGTGATTACATACTAACTGTACGTTGATTGAGTGGAAACCCTTACGGTTTACATATGCAGCTGGTCGCCTGGCAAGAGCCTTAATGGCCACATGGGTGCAATCTATGACCCCTTGCACCTGTGGGAATCCCACTTATTAACACACAGTTTGAAATAGAAAAGTATAAACATATACCCTTCTAAAATAACCTAACACACACATACACCGGTTCAAGGAAAAAAAAGAAAAATGAAAAAACTGGCTCTGCACAGATCAACTTTTTAAAAATACTTTGGCCAAGTTATTGTCAATTCTTGAAGAAAAGGGATAAGATAGGGAATGTTCCAGATGGCCTTTGGTCTGGTGTCTGGGTACACGTAGACAGCTGTCACTAGGATCTCTCTGGAGCAGTTCTGTTCAGGAGACATTGAGGAGTAGTCTTGCAGGTTTTTTGGGAGAATTACTGCATCAGTGGTTTCAGCTATCACACTGGATTCTCAGAAGATTTTCCAAAACAGGGGAAAAAAGATGGGTTGGGTAGCTTCTCTCTTAGCAGGCTACACATCAACTGAACTTTCAAACAGTCCAAGCCAAATCAAAAAGCCAAAACTTCTGACAACCATAAACCTAGACATGTGACATCTCAGTAAACACCAATAGCCAGCAAGCTTCATTATGTTGATTTTAGCACTGCATTGTCTCTTCCAGTAAGTGTTCTTTTTAAATCAAAAGTGTCCTTCCAGTAACCTTTTAAAGAAAAAACAAATTCAGGCATCTCCTCAGTCTTTCAAATGAACCAATTTTCACAATCTTTTAAACACCAGTCCTCAAAAAAAATTAATAATGAAATCACCTTCATGACATCATTCATCATCCCCGCTTCCACCACCCTTGTAGACAATGAGTGCCAGGTCATTACCACTCATTGCATAAAAAAAGTTCTTCCTCACATCTCCCCTGCATCTCTTGCCCAAAACCTTAAATCTGTGTCCCCTAGTCCTTGTACATCAGCTAATGGGAACAGCTTTTTTTTGTCTACCCTATCCAAACCTGTCAGATTCTTGTACACCACTATCAACACTCCCCTCAATCTCCTTTGCTCCAAGGAGAACAACCCCAGCTTCTCCAACCTAACCTCGTAGCTAAAATCCTTCATACCTGGAACTATTCTGGTAACTCTCCACTGCACCCTTTCAAGGACCCTCACATCCTTTCTAAAGTATGGTGACCAGAACTGGATGCAACACTCTAATTATGGCCTAACTAGAACTTTATAAAGGTTCAACATAACTTCCCTGCTTTCGTACTCAATACCTCTATTTATGAAGCCCAAGATACCATATGCTTTGCTAACTACTTTCTCAATACATCCTTCCACCTTTAAAGATCTATGCACATGAACCCCCCAGGTCCCACTGTCGCTGTACACTCTTTAGAACTGTACCATTTAGATTATGTTGCTTCTCCCTATCCCGAAATACTTCACCTCACATTTCTCTGTACTACATTCCATATGCCACTTGTCTGCCCATTCTGCTCACCTATGTCTTGTTACAGTTGATTCGTATCATCCTCACTGGCTGCTACACCTCCAAGTTTGGTGTCTTGTCTTTGCTCTTTTCCCAGAGCATGCATGTTTTAAACTGGCCTTGGGTGCAAATACATTTTCCCTAGTTAACCTTAGTCTTGCTGTTCTCTTTCTGTGCATGCATGGAAAGGCCTCTGCATCACTCTGCAATATGGTAGCTTTCCTGCATTTACTGTGGCAGCTCCTTGCCTGACCTGGATTTCTCTTCTTGGTGGCTGCAGCCAGTTCTTTGCTCGTGCTGCGTTGGTGGTTGCGTGAATTTGCCTTCCTTGTGATGGTTCAGCAGCCTCAAATTCATAGTTCCTGGCTGAGACTCAATCTTTCTCAGTTGTAAGAGCATAAGAAAGAGGAGCTGGAGTAGGCCATCTGGCCCTTCGAGACTTCCCTTCCATTCAAAAGATCATGGCTGATCTTCTATCTGAATTCCACATTCCCGTACTATCTCCACACCCCTTAATTCCCTTAGTACCAAAAACATCCAACAACCTCCGTCTTGAATAGACTCAATGACTGAGCATCCAGTTCTCTAGGGTAGAGCATTCCAAAGATTCACAACCCTGAGTGAAGAAGTTTCTCATTTCAGTCCTAAATGGCTGACCCCTTATTCTGAGACTGTGAACCTGTGTTCTAGATTCCCAGCTAAGGGAGACATTTTCTCAGCATCTACCGGTGAAGCCCTTTAAGAAATGTATTTGTTTCAATGAGATCACCTTCCATTTTTCTAAACTGCAGGGAATATAGGCCCAGCCCACTCAATCTCTCTATCCCAGGAACCAGTCTAGTAAACCTTTGTTGCACTCCCTCTCAGGCAAGTATGTCCTTCCTTAGGTAGGTCCAAAACTACACACAGTACATCAACAATGCCCTGAATAATTGTAGTAAGACTTCTTTACTCTTCTACTGCAAATACTTTGTAACAAAAGCTAACATACCATTTGCCTTCCTAATTGCTTCCTGTACCTATGTCAACTTTGAGATTCATGTACAGGACACACATGTCCCTCTGAATATAAACATTTGATTTGATTTATTTTGATTTAGAGATACAGCACTGAAACAGGCCCTTCGGCCCACCGAGTCTGTGCCGACCATTAACCACCCATTTATACTAATCCTACACTGATCCCAACCACATCCTCACCTGTCCCTATATTCCCCTACCACCTACCTATACTAGGGGCAATTGATAATGGCCAGTTTACCTATCAACCTGCAAGTGGTTTGGCTGTGGGAGGAAACCGGAGTACCCGGAGGAAACCCACGCAGACACAGGGAGAACTTGCAAACTCCACACAGGCAGTACCCAGAATTGAACCCGGGTCACTGGAGCTGTGAGGCTGCGGTGCTAACCACTGCACCACTGTGCCGCCCCAAAGTCTCCAAGTCTCTCACCATTCAAAAATATTTAGCTTTTTTATTTTTCTTACCAAAGTGGATAATTTCACACTTCGCCACATTGTATTCCATCTGCCATGTTATTGCCCATTCACCCAACCTGTCTATACCCTTCTGTAACCTATTTACATCCTCACCATTTACTTACCCACCTAACTTTGTATCGTCAACAAAATTGGTCACACTATACTCAATGCCCTCATCTAAGCCATTAATATAAATTGTAATTAACTGAAGCCCAAGTACTGAACCTTGTGGTGCCCTGCTAGTTACAGCCTGTCAATCCAAAAATGTCCAGTTTGTTCCCACTCTGTTTTCTGACTATTAATCAATCCATGCTAATATATTACTCCCAATCCCATGAACCCTACCTTTGTACAATAATCTCTTGTGTAGCATCTTACCGAATACTTTTTGAAAATACCAATACACTACATCCACTGGTTCCCCCTTACCAATTTTACTAGTTACATACAATTTACCTTCACTAATTTCTTCCTATTTACATAGCTATAGAAACATTTACAATCTGTTTTAATGTCTTTTGCTAGTCTACTTTTATATTCTCTCCTCTCTTTCCTTTTCAATTTCTAGGTCCTTTTCTTAATTTTAAAATCCTCTCAATTCTCAGGTTTACTTCTCTTTTTGACAACATTATATGCCTCTTTCTTTGATCTAATACTATCTTTAACTCCTTGTTAGTCAGGGTTAAACCACTGTTTTTGTGGGGTTTTTGTGCCTTAAAGGAATGCATATTTGTTGCAAATTATGTACTAATTCTTTAATAGCTAGCCATTGCTTGTCCACCATATTTGTTAGCCATCGGAAGACATTCTTTGCTCACACAGTCTCCAGCAAAGAAGCCCCATTCCAAATTTTACTGGCAAAATGTAGAAAACTTGTGGGCCATTTCAAACATAGCCCAGAGCTAGAAATATTTCAATCCATAAATGAACAAAATATCATACAAGATATTTATATTAGATGAAGTTCATGTTGCAGATGATTCACTGACTGCTTAGAAATAGATTCACAGTCATATTAGCTCTTTGGAAGCAGCCTACTCCTCCGGAATTTGAAAAATTCCAAAAGTTGCAAGTCCGATTAGAACCCTGCAGGTACGTCCCAGAGCTCCTTGGGGGAAAAAATGTTAATTTCCCACTCCGTGGGCTGCATTTTACATTCCTGCCGCCGAAATCAGCGGCAGACAGAAACAATGATGGACCGCCCACGCGGACCGCACATTGTGGAGCTGCCATGATATTCAAAGTGGCGGCTGATTTAAATGGCCGGGGCGGGCTGCCCCCCGGATGACTTGGAGGGGGCGGGCAGCCTGTCCCTGGCGATGGCATCAGCTGCCTTTGCGCAGACACTGATGCCATTTTAAAAGGGCTTTGAGCCCTATCGTTACGTTTAAATATTTGAAGAATGGATTTTAAAAGATTTAATTAATTGATCTCCCATACACCCCCAACAACTATAGATTTAATTCCTTGCCCTCTCCCTCCCCCCAAAATACTTATCTTGTGCACCTGACCTTCCCCACCCCCCACAAAGTTCATAAACTTTCAAAACTTTACCCCTTCCCACCATCCCCTCCACCAATGAAATTACTCTGACACTGCTCCCCCACACTGAAAAATTTACCTGCTCTCCCCTCCTCACCAGTGTTCCGCCTTGGATCTGTGGGCAGGGATCCAAAGGCGCAGGAGTACCGGCCACTGGCACCAATATTGCTCTGGGACAGACGACGGGAGTGTGATGGTAATCAATTCATTTATTTACATTAATTAACATATTTAAATTGGGCTCCCATCATCGAGTGGCAGGGGGACCGCCGCGAGGCCTTGCCGCCGCCAGCAATATGGGGCCAGGCCTTCCCGATGTCGAGATCCATGGCAGGCCTCTTCCGGAGGCATTTTCTGCCACCCACCCCACGATCCCTGACTTTGGGGGGTATGTAAAATTCAGCCCGGTGTTTTATTCACACTGTGCCATTTATTGCAAAGTTATGGCTGGCTCAGATGATGATCCAGCTAAGATAGGTTGTTCAGCTTAAGAACTCTTTCACTAGAGAATTAACTAAACATAAAGAAAACATCGAAGGCACATGGCTAAAGATAGCGATTGCGCTGGATTCAAGGTTTAGGAATCTGAAGTGACTTCAAAGATCCGACAGGTATGGAAGTTACTTCTTGTCTTGTCAGAAAGAAGTCTCAAAGGCAGCAGCCTGGTGCACACACTAAAGAAGCTGAACCGCCATAAAAGAAAATGAACCACCTCAGTGGTATCAGATTCACAGGACATAAAATAAATAAAGTGACAAATTCAACTAATACCACTTTGGATCATTATAAAGCAGAACCAGTTATCAGTGAGGAAAGTTTTCTGTAATGGTGATCAAAGCGTGTTGGGGCTTATTAAAGTTTAGCAAAGATGGCTATAATGGTGCAATGTGAATGCTTTTCTTCACTTTCAAGTCAGATTGCAAGTAACAAGTGAGCTGCAAAATCTCCCCCAAAACAAGCTTATCTGGCTAAGCAATTGGCAGCATAGAATCATACAGCATACACCAGTCAGCCCATCTTGCAAATGCTTCTTTGAAAGAGCAATTCAATTAGCGCCGCTCCCCATAGACCTTTAAGCTTTTCCTTTCAAGGTATTTATCTAATTGCCTTTTAAAAGTTACAATTGAATCTGCTTCCGCCACCTTTCAGGCAGTGTATTCCAGATAATCATATCTGGTCTGAATTTTTTTTTGGAAGATTTGTCAGCTGCATTGCTTTTTTGTTTGTAGCTATGTAAAGTGTACCAATTTTCCTTTTTAATCTGCACTTGTAGATATAACTACGTTTTTGATGTTCCCTTTGAGTTTTACTATGTAAATTACAAGTAAATTGTTTTTTTTCAATCTAGAGAGTTTCCAAGAGAATAGGAAAAGCTGAAAGCAGCATTCACTGCACTGTTTGGCATTAAGCATGCAAATTAACATTTGAAAATATGTGCATTAATTTCTTCTGAACCGCTTCCATTTTACTTGGGCAAGATTAGGTTATTTAGTAGTTTTCCTGTACTTTTGTTTCTATTGTTACGACCAGGTAAGAAAGGTGTCTAGGGGTCTGTTACGATCCTCACCTGGTCTTATTGTAACAGGGTTTAATTTTAAACACACTGTGTTTTGAGCTCCCCTTTGCGAATCCTTTTTCACAACTTTCCAATTATAAGGCAAAGAAATGAGCACAACCAGGTTTTCTTTGGTTTAAAGAAGAAAGATGAAATTTAGTAAACCTTAAACTTAAACTCTAATATGGTTAACACCTATGGATATATGACGCGTCCACACTAGCATGCACATGTGATACACACATGCAAACAGTGTCAGAAAAGTTAAGAACAGTTTGAGGCAATATCTTGTTATTGTTTTTCGAGCTTATTGTAGTCTTTGATTGAAGATATGGTCTTGCATTTCGTTGGGGGATCAGTATTCTGTTTAAACCTTGTTCATGTAGGAGATTTTTCTCTTTGTGTTTACATGTCTTCAATGGCTTCCGAAGCTGGTGAGAGCGAGATGAGGGTAGATAGGAGAGATGTTCTCAGTCCATGAGCACATGGCTTTCTGATCTCAAGTACTGTTTTCTCCAATTTAAAACTCTCAGTTCAAACCTCTGCAACAGCCAGTTAGTCATGTGATTAAAACTGGTCTGACCACTTCTGTGTATTGGGGAAGTAACTACTGGGTCCCCTTTGTTTCAACACTATTTGTTATGATGCAAATGTCTTTCCAGTCAGGGGCTTGCAATTTTTTAAAGTTTTAATGTTCATGTGGCAAAAATCATGTGTGCCTCAGTCTTGGCAGGTGGGGGGGTTTGCCCGACAGTATGAAGCACTTAATTGTATTGGCTAAATGGCTAATCAGATCTATTTACAAAGTAGACTAGCATGTATTATTTCCTATTTATTGAATTGACAAAAGTAGGGCTGAATTTTACAGACCCTCCCCCCCCAACATTAGGGGTAGTGGCGGAGGTGGGGGCCGTAAAATGCTTCTGAGAGACCCGCCACAGACCTTGACTGTGGGAAAGCCCCGCTGCATATTGCCGGCAACGGCGAGCGCCTGTGGCAGCCCACCCGCCTCTTGGTGATCCGAGGCAGAATACTGGTGGGGAGTGGGAGCAGGTAGGTTTTTCTAGTGCGGGGGGGAGCAGGGTCAATCTCATCTGATTGGTGTAGGGATGGTGGAAAGGGTTACAGTGCAGTTTATGAACTTTGTGGGGGGGGGGGGGGGGGGGGGGGGCAGGGAGAAAGCAAGTAATGCATTGTATGGTTATTGCAGGGGGTGGAAGAGGGGCAAATTAAATGTTTTTAAAAAATTTTGTAACCGCTTTCTTTAAATATTTTAATTAAATGGAAGGGCTCAAAGCCCTTTCAAAATGGAGTCAGCGCCTGTGCAAAGGCTGCTGATGCCATTGCCAGGGATGGACAGCCCACCTTGTGCACGTTATCGGGGTGGGCGGTCCGCCCCGGCCATTTAATTAAGCTGCCGCGCTGAATATCACAACGGCTCCGCGACGGGCAGACCACCATTGTTTACGTCCACCGCGCACCATAGATTTCAGCCCGTAGAGTGTGTCCTAGTCTTGAACAAGTAGATTATAAATCAAGCTCATTGTTTGCAATGGGTTATGTTAACTTAGCGAGGGTGGAATTAAAAAATATAGGTTTCAGTTTGGAAAGGATGCAATATATTATAGAAACTGGTTACATGAGAAAACAGCGTTGGAAAACAGGTCGAAAACATGACATTCTACACACCTGAAACTTGTACTCAGTAGCTTGATTGTCATAAATATTGTGTACTTAACTATGTTAATCTTCTCTACTGTGTGGTTGCTTTAGTGAGGACATAGTGGTATAATTTATATTAACAGTGGGATGGCAGCTGCATTGCACACAAATACACTTTTCCAAAATTTGTGCTCAAAGTGGAAGTGCATATTATCTATGGGTCAAATAATACTGAAAGAGCTATAGCAAAATGATTTTAATAGTAATATCAATACTAGAAAAAACAAACTAAATTCTTTGATTAAATAATATATGCACAAAACATAAAAATTGTATTGATGTGTAAATCCAAATTACTTTAAATAACATAGAAACATAGAACATAGAAAATAGGAGCAGGAGTAGGCCATTCGGCCCTTCGAGCCTGCTCCGCCATTCATTATGATCATGGCTGATCAACTATCAGTATATATATCCATCTTGCTAAACATTAATATTCCATTAAGCTGGAATACTTGTGAAACTATTATAGTAACCTCTGGTATTTCATTCATTCAAAGAAGTATGATGTGCAGATCATTTATGAAAATTATAAAAATTTAATTATTAGTATAAGAAAACAAGGAGACAAACAAAAATGAATGTTAATGAAATCCAGAAAGGATTATATTTGCACCCAAATAGTTTGCTTGGATGTTCCAATTTCATAGCATTGAGGAAAATAGTTCAAGAATTGGAATCCACACAATTCAGCATATTTTGAAGTTTAATTTCAATTCCTTGCAGTGCACTAAAATGGAATTAAGAGACCTTCAGATTGTTAAACTGTTGGTACTCGGAAGATATCCTTAAATGCTATAACCCAATAGCAGTATTTCTTTTTCTATTTCCAAATTTTCTCCGGTCCAAAAGGATGTTATTAATACTAGGCTGCAATTCTACGTACATTAACAGCCCTATGTTATATGAGTAAAGCCAATTACCATGTATAACTATACAAAATATCAATAGAACAGGAAACCATGTCAATATTCAATCATGGAAGATAGTATAGCTTATCCCTGTTGTATCTTCATGTGACATGCACAAATGTACAACTTCCACAATGGATCACACAACAGTTAGGAGTGGTGAGACTGACTGATTTTTCCTTTCCTAACAGACTAATATAGTGATTTTAACATTGTCGCAGGTGAGAATAACTTACAGGTGTGGCAGGGATTGAATTTAGGACTTTCTTGGCCTATCTACCATATTAGTATTCCACGTGGGATTACCAACCAACTCATCACAGAAACAATGGAAGTGTTTTGAAATAAATGTTGTAATAGTTCAGAAATACTGAAGAAAGCAAATTCAAATCTTGCAACAGGACACATTTTATATCTTTACATCTGGCACAGGCCAAGTTGTACAAGACCTTTCAGGACTTGAGCAACACATACTACTTTGTACATGCTTTCGATGTCTATACCTGTGCATCTGATCATTTCAATATTAGACAAAATTAAATTAATGCCGAGGCTCTTAGTTTAACAGCCTTTACTTTCGCTATATAATACTTTACATCGCAATGGAAAGACGGGCTGCACTGGTTACTGTTAGTCCTTTCGTAGCATCCAACTGGTTGTACTCCTCTATGAGGGATGACAAAGAATTGTTCGCTTCTGTGAAGCAGCTTTGTTCCATTCCATCCACATTAAGGTAATGGTGAATGTGAGCCTGAAATGTCAAATTTAGCATTGCTCATTATTAAAAGAATTAACAAACATTTTGTGACTGATAGCAATATCCCATCAATATGTAGTCAAATTGCATTGGAAAATGTAATTATGCTAAAAGAAATGCTAATGACAGGATTTATGAAGCAAAATTTGATTTTGCCTGTTAAATGGTAACCAGAGCTCCCCAAAAGAGGACAAGATTCAATCTCTCTTTTCTTTACATATACACTAGATGATCTCCAGTGGCATTTCACAGGCTGAACTGCAGTATACAATGTTATTATTCTATGCAATAATGTATTACCTGACATAGGAGCAGGAATAGGCCATTCAGCCCTTAAGCATATTCTACCATCATACCATCACAGTTCAGGTGGAGGAGACAGTGCTTGAAATCAGGATTTAGCAGCTGAGCAGGAAATATGGTTGGACAGTTGATGAAGTTTCAGTAAGTGGGGGGCTGGGGAGGCAAGCCTGTTCTTCCCTCTCCAGCTTTGACACAGGAGATCTAAAGCTGCATGATTGGTCCAAAGGCAGCTAAACCTGATCAGTTGAGTGAGACATGGATATTGCATGATTGATTGTCTAGAACACTATCAGATCAGATCAGAGATACAGCACTGAAACAGGCCCTTCGGCCCACCGAGTCTGTGCCGAACATCAACCACCCATTTATACTAATCCTACACTAATCCCATATTCCTACCAAACATCCCCACCTGTCCCTATATTTCCCTACCACCTACCTATACTAGTGACAATTTATAATGGCCAATTTACCTATCAACCTGCAAATCTTTTGGCTTGTGGGAGGAAACCGGAGCACCCGGAGAAAACCCACGCAGACACAGGGAGAACTTGCAAACTCCACACAGGCAGTACCCGGAATCGAACCCGGGTCCCTGGAGCTGTGAGGCTGCAGTGCTAACCACTGCGCCACCCTAACCACTGCGCCACTGTGCCGCCCTATAGAAAGTTATAACAGTACAAAAGCAAGTTTCTGGGTCATACTTACATGTGACAGACTAGAATTTAATATTCATAAAACCAGATTACAAATGAACAAGTAGAAAATCTAATCAGACATAACGGACATGACTTGTAATGAAAAACTACTGGAAACACTTGAAGACAACCAAGCAACAATGAATAGAAATAAACCAATGACATCATTCCAGATTTTTAAAATATCATTTGGCCATCAAATTGGACTGGAAATAAAGTGTGTACAAAAAATAGATAGAAATATTTAAACTAGCCAACAGAGCAACATTTTCTGTGTTTAAACCATATCTATCGACTTTATCTATTGGGAGGTCCGTGTCCCTTTGAAAAGCCTGAAGCTTGAGCTTTGGGAGGCTTTCTACAGCCATCAATCTCAACTAGGTAGCAAGCAACAATTCTCAGAATGCATGTACATGACTTGGATATAGCCAGTAATGTCAAAATTTGCTGACAACACAAAAATAGGAGTTAAGAGGAGAAAAGGAAGCTGCAAGGAAATGTCGATAGATTGTAGTAAAAAATATGAAATTTAATGTCAAAGAGCTTGAAGTAGAATAGTTTGGTAAGAAAAAAAAATTATACTTTGTAGATTCACCTCCTCCATCTACAGCAACAGGATATACCTCCCTAGCGATCACTCCCTTAATTAGTATCTAACCTCTTTCTGCCGTACAGCCAATTCTTTAACCACAATCAAGTTGAGAATTTACCTTTTTTTTGTAAAGTTTTACAAATCGATCCTTTAGATCCGTGAAGGTAGATTTAACACAGGTATTATTGGCTAGTGCCAGTAAGGAATGAGTGTGTCCCACTGGAGGTATCGAACAGAGACTTGTTTTCCAACCTTCTTGATTCCATGAGACAAACTGGAGAGAAGGTTTCAACCTGCAGTGAAACATATTAGTGTTATTCTCTCATCACTCGACTGAGAATGAGATTTGTAACTACAGCTTTCACAGAGGTCCAAATGCAAAGTTAAATAAAAAGCAGCTACTAAGTAATCATTGTGGCAAAATTGAAAGAAATCTTAAGAATTTGGTCAATATCTTCTCTAGGAGAAAAGATGCCTTCCCCTTTCTTATTTTTTTTTAAACTATCAAGATCTGATCACAAACTCCTAAAATTTGCAAAATTTAATTTTCTTCTTTTAACAAAACAATTTAACTTCACTTCTTTTCAAATGGGGAGAAAACAGTTGAAACTGAAAATTGCTTCAAGAGAAAAGAGCAATATCTAACTCATGGTTCACCTGGGTTTTTCACCTAAAAGCTATAATTTACATAATGTGTTATGAAAAAGCAAATTTAGCCATCGATTTAGATAAACCAGGAAGACCCGAGCTTAGATTCCTAGTCTGTGCTCCATCAGCCAATCTCAGGGACAGCAATGGTCTGCTGATCCTAACCGTCAAGGTTTTTGCAAGAAAAAGTGCGTTATTAACCTGTAGAAACAGAACTTCCTTTTTTGAAAATGTAATAAGTTTTATTGTGAATCTGTATTCCAAAAGTCTCTCTCTCCTCCCATAATGAATAATGAGTGGTTGTGCAAAGTACCAGATGGTGCTCAATCACCATGCAAACCAGCAACGAGTCAATGTTTCCTGAAAGGGTGGAAATTGGCATCAATTTGAAGAAAAAAAAGAAATAATCATACAGTTTTATATTTTTGCTCATCTCAATCTGTATCATTTATTTTTCAATCACCACCCATGGCTGTTTGTGCACACCAGTAGAAAGTGACAATTTAATTTAAAATATAGCATAATACAGCTTTAAAAATATGAAAGAATATGTATCCTATGAATATAATTCCTAATCTAGTATCAAATCCTGCCTTAATTTTAATGGTCAGTTGCTCGAAAAAAATTAATTTGACGAAAAATGAATTCATTTAATAATGAAGAACAAATGAAAAAAACAGTTACTTTAATTTAACATAAGGGGACAGCAAAAGATGTGATTTAGCATGTGCACACACATGCTTCCTTCAAACCTCTCAATGTTTCTTCTAAGATCAGAAATCTGAACATTTCCCCGGACCATCAGTGCACAGGCAAGGTACAAGTTATGTTTTGGGTCAGCATGCATCAACTGGTGATCCTTACTAAAAGCATCGGTGAACATCTGATCCAACCTGTTTAAATGAAGAAACAAACAATGGTTGGCTGGGATAGTTTGCTATATGTAGTACATGTCAAACTTAACAAATATAAATACATCTTCCTCAAATTAGAAGTCGTGTTAAACCTGCAGGACTGGGTTATAATCAGCAGCAATATACAGCACCATAACATCAGTACTGCTAGTTCAAAACTGCTATTGTGCAATGGCAAGGAAAAGTACATTATAAACCTGTAGATGCAGAATTTCCTTTTGAAAAAATTTAGTACATTTTATTGTGAATCGATATTCCAAAAGCCTCTTCTCTCGTTTTGTCTTCTCCCAGTTCAAAATGCTTGTATTTCTTGAAGGCACCCTTCTTTTGGACCAATGGTTGCGCTCTACAAACTAACTCCTTATAGAAAAATCTTTGGGAGGGCTTTCAGAGATCTTTGGTACATCTTTCATTTGTTAATCCTATGAAGAGGGAACATGAAAGCCTCTTTGATGGTTCAGCAGGTAAATGCACTACTGAGGTGCTACTTAATCACCTCAGGTTTGAATGCTCATCTGTGTTGAAATAGCTGATCCAAGCTGGGCTGTGGTACTGCAATTACCAGCAACAACCTGAGTTATTAGTTGGTGAGTTCCGAAGAAGGGTCACTGACCCGAAACGTTAACTCTGCTTCTCTTTCCACAGATGCTGCCAGACCTGCTGAGTGATTCCAGCATTTCTTGTTTTTATTAGTTGGTGACATCATCCAGAAGCACAAGCTCAGATTTCACGGGTTGGATTTTAAAGCCCCTCTACCGTCGGGAACGTTGGCAGGGGAGGCAATGAAGATTGGTGCAGCAGAGGTCTGCTACCGACCCTGACGGCAGTAGGCCCTGTACCGATCTCGGCGGCAGCGGCGAGGCCTCATGATGGCTGCCCGGCCGCTCGGCGACGGGACCCCTATTTCAATATGTAAATGAATTTATATACCTGCTTTAATGAAGTTTCCGTCGCCTCCTTTATCGCCGCACTGATCTTCTTGCAGGCGGCCGACAATGCCGTTCCTTTGAATCCCTGTTTGGGGAAATGTGGCGCGACACCTGTGGAGAGGAGGTTTTGTTCTCTGTGCAGGAAGGGAGGAGCGGGGTTACAACGCTGCAGATTGGTCGGGGGGTGATGGGAAAGGGTAAAGGACAAAAGTGCCAAACTTTGACAGGGGGAGTCAAATGTTCAGTATAGGAATTCTCGGGGGGGTGGGGGGGAAAGGGCAGGAATATTGTGAAATGCCATGGGGGGGTTGGGTAGATGCATGGAAAAGTCATTTCAATCTTTTTTGCAAACCTTTAATTTATCCGGCCCTTTAAATTTTAAATATACATTGAGGGCTGTTATCCCTTTAAAAATAGGGTCGGTGCCTACGCATTGGCGCCAGAAAGTGTTGCCGGCGATAGCTCGCCCGCCCCCTCCACGTCATCGTGGGGGGCGAGCGCCACGGCCATGCAAATGAGCCGCCGTGTTTGAAATCGTGACGGCCCCATGACGTGTTGCCTATGTGTGCGGGCCGCATTCTTTTACATCCGCCGCCTACTTTAGCAGCAGAGTCTTAAAATGCTGCCCATGTTGCTGGCAACATAACTTTACCCTTCCACCTCTCTTTTTTTTTTAATTTTAAGCCTTCACTTCAATCTCCAATTACAGACCTGACATCAAGTCTTGAACAAATGAATCAAAAGTTCTTCAAACTCATCGGCAAAACTGAAACCATCCTTTTTGACTCCTGTCAGCTCCTATGAGCATTTCTTCTCCATTCAGTCGGCATTCTCAATTGCTAACTTCTGAGTACCTTTATCTAGAGTTTAATTTTCTTCTTCATGTTAGGCCCGTCACTGAGAAGCATTTTTCTACCTTTGAAACACCTACCCCAAACTCCACACCACTAATTTGAAGAGTTCCATCTAATGGCTCAATATTTCTATTCTCCTATCTAGCCTCTCTCCTTCCATAAATTACAATTCATTCAGAATACTGCTACCACCTATGCACTTAATTACTCAGAGTTCCACATTTCTAACACCCCGGATCTCGCCAAGCTCCACTGGGCTCCCTTGATTCGAATTCAAAACCCTTTTCTTTACCATCAAATATCTCCTCAGTGGTACCACTCCATATCTTAGTGACCTCATTCAGCTCTACGCTCCTCTTGCAGCCTTTGCTTCTCAGGCTTTGGTTTATTACTTGTTCTCTGTCCTCTACATTCCAACATTAATAGCCATCCTTTCAACTATCACATACCTTCCCTCTGGAACTCCCTTTGCCTTACCTCCTCCCTTCATGCTATCAAGAATCTTCTCACTGCTTTTCCCTTCTCCTGCTCTTTTGATCCAACCTCACAATCCCATCTATTGGCTCTTTCCTTTCATTTGTGCATGTATGCAGTCAGTGTCTGACCCCAATCACCCACAGAAAAATATGACTTTGCAGCAGTATGAATTTTTCTCAAAAAGTGCTGGTGAAACTCCTACCTTCTAGTTGGGATGTTTACATCAGCCAGGGTGTATAAAGGAGTTAGACTAGAAACAAGGTAATGAAGCTGTGGAAATGGAACCAGGTTCATGGTGATCTCATTAAGATCCATATTGAGGGATCCTTCAAACCTGGCAGAACTGCAGTAAAAACAAGAGAAAATAAATTAATACAATTAACAGTCTACACAAACTAGGGCTATTTAAACAGTTGTTCAAAAGTATGTTCATCAGAAAAGATACCATCACATCAACTACAAGCACAAAAACATAAACAAAAACATAAAAACATGGGGCGGCACAGTGGTTAGCACCGCAGCCTCACAGCTCCAGCGACCCGGGTTCAAATCTGAGTACTGCCTGTGTGGAGTTTGCAAGTTTCAGGATTGTTTAAATAACCATTTTATTCAAAGCCAAAATGTCTCTGGAGAATTTTGAAGCACAGCCAGAGAATTGGCTGCAATGTGATGCTCTGTTATAGCACCAATTCAATAAAATAACATTTTAAAATTTTATTGTTATAGTTTCTACCTCAAAAGTCATTTATTAAGGCATTGAATATTATAAATAACCATCTGTGCAAAAAAGAACTTCAAAATTTCCTTCCTTCTTCTCATGACACTCCTGAGTGTATGCCCATTTGTTGCTGATTCAACTACTGGACACAACTATTTACCATTTCAAAATCATTCACAATTTTGAAGTCTTGAGATTCTCCCTTTAATCTCCCCCACTGGTTCCAGTAATAAAAGCCTCAATTTTGCAAGCCTTTCTTCATAACTGTAACCTCTTATTCCTAGTATCACTCTAGTGAATCTTGGTTGCATTCTTTTCATGGTTCTAATATCCTTCTTAAAGCAGTATTCTCAGAACGACATGCCGTTCTCCAACTGCAGTATAACTAACAACTTCAGCAAAATCAACACCACTTGGAACATAAGAAAATAGGAGCAGGAGTTGGCCAAATGGCCCATCCAACCTAGTCCACCATTCAATAAGATCATGGTTGAATTGCTACATCAACCCTACTTTTCCACACTGACTTTGCTTTTATATTCAATGACATTATGTATAAAACTCAGAATCCCATTTGCTCTTTTGCTGGCTTTTCTACCTCCGCTCCCAAGTTTAAAGATCTATGTAACCACATGGTACAATCTCTGTTTCTTCACCTTAAGTTTTACCATTTACAGCACACTTCACCACTCCGTTACCCAAATGTACTTCTTATTTCTCTGTAATGAGCTATATTATCACCTGTCTGTCCACTCTGGTAAACTACATGTTCTTTTGCATACTTCCTCAGTTTGCTGTTCTCCTTCATTTGGTGTCAGCAAACTTCAATATCATTCCTGCTGTGCCTTTGTCCGAATCACTTGTATAAATGAAACATAAAACAGATCCTAGCATAGATCCCTGGGGAACATCACAAAACACATTTTACCAATCCAACAAAAATCCATTTATCCCCACGTTTTGCTTTCTGTCCTTTTGCCATTCTTCCATCGTTGCAGCTATATAACCCCTTTATGATCATGTGCCTTAATTTTTCTAACAAATCTCTTATGTGGTACTGTTACGAATACTTCTTAGGTTCAGTGGCAGAAGTGGCTCCCATAAATGGTTTGAACATATTAAGGGAACTGGCTTACACTGTCCCATATCAACTGGCATGATGGCAGGACCTATGGATGTAACAACTGTATCCCCTTGTGACCTGAACCAGATATCACACATGTATTTTTTCAATATCTCAAAAGGAAACCAAGATATGAGGCAAGATGATTGTTAAACTGCTTTACTACACAGAACATTTATAACCAGATTCACTTAGTTCAATTGGTAAAATTTACCTTTGCATAATATAAAATAACAAGCATGTTACAATGCACACTTCAGTCAGACATCTTACTAAAATTAGACAGAATAACTCCTCTGTGTGGTGTCCGATAGCTCAGAGCAGAACAACTCCTCCCTGCAGTATGTTTTTTGCAACCTTCATTGTCTAACGTTCTAACATCACATGTCTTTCTTTCCAGTATCAGATTTTTTTCCATAGATCAGTACCCATCGCCCTACTCGCCACCCAATGCAAGAGTGGAAGCTACCAATCTAACTTGGCAATGAACCACGTCAAGTTCAACTGAATAGGATTTTCACAGCAATAATGGCCGGCATTTTACAAAGCTCCTAACTTCGGGCTCTGTGCTTGGGGCCGGGGGTCGGGGGGGTGGGGGGGGGGGAAGATCGTTCTGGTGAGGAAAGCTGGGTCCAAACTTCCCGGTGGCAGCGAGGCTCCATGGCGGCACAATCCGCTCCCCCACCCCCACCACTACTAGGCAATAGAACCTGTATTAAAATATTCAAATTAGCAGAATGCATACATTTAAATAAAATTGACACCAATCTTACTGTTGAACTGCGATCTTCTGAGTGGCAGCCATCACTTAACGTGCCTTCAATTTCCTGTTAGGGGAAAGCAGGCGCCGCAGTGGTGGGGAAAGGGGGAACAGGGTCAAATTTACATCATTAGTGCAGGGGATGGTGGGAAGGGTGACCTGTGCACTTTGTTCAGTTTGGGGGAGGCAAAAGGTCAAGTGTGGAAGGCAAGTGCTTTTGGGGAAGGTGGCTTATTGAGAAGGGGGGGGGGGGTGAGAAAGGGGCAGCAGATTTTTAATCAGTACATCAGTACAATGGTTGGGGTATAACTTAAAAAATTTAAATTAGCCGGCAGGGCTTTAAAAATAGCGGCAGCACCTGCGCACAGGCAGCTGATGCCAATGTCGGTGTCAGAGAGCCCACCCCCGCCATGTGATTGGGGGGGGGGGGGGGGAGCAGCCCGACCAGCATATCATTCTGGCTGCCGCAAGGAAGATCGCGATGGCATGGCGGCGTGCGGCCTGCCCGCTGCTGCTCCCAATAGCAGGTCCATAAAATCTAGCCCAATGAGTGTGAGTGGCTGCTGGAATGTTAAATTATTTGTGTCTGATGTATCCTGGTTGAGGTGTCCATCTGCAAACACAAAAACACAAGAAATAGGAGCAGGAGTAGACCATATGGCCCACTGAGCCTGCTCCGCCATCCAAAACGATCATGGTGGTCCTAGGATTCAACTCCATTTTCCTGCCTGCTCGCCATATCCCTCGATTCCCTGAGACACCAAAAATCTGTCTATCCCAGCCTTAAATGTATTCAACAATGGAGCAATCACAAGCCTCTGGTACAGAGAAATCCAACGGCTCACAGCCCTTCGAGTGCAGTAATTTCTCCTCATCTCAGTCGGCCCCTTATCCTGAGACCGTGCTCCCGTGTTTTAGATTCCCCGAGATGCAGAAATAATCTCTCAGTGTCGACGCTATCCAGCCCCTTTAGAATCTGGTATGTGTCAATGAGATCACCCCTCATTCTTCTAAACACCAGAGAATAATGGCCCAATTTATTTATCTCTCTTCATAGGGCAGGCAACCCCCTCATCCTAGGAACCAATCTAGTGAACCTTCGCTGCACTGCTCCAATGTAAGTATATCTTTTATTAAATGTGGAGAGCAAAACTGCACAGTATTCCAGATGTGGTCTCACCAAAACCCTGTACAATTGTAGCAATATTTCCTTATTCCTGTACTCCAATCCCCTTGCAATAAAGGCCAACATGCCATTTGCCTTCCTAATTGCTTGCTGCACCTGCATGTTAACTTTTTGCGTTCCTTGTACAAGCACACCCAAGAATCTTTGAATATCAACACTTAAAATTTTTATACCTTTTAAAAAATATTCTGCTTTTCTCTTCTTACGACCAAAGTGCATAACTTCACACTTCCCTACATTATACTCCATCTGCCGTCTTGTTGTCCTGTCACTTAACCTGTCTACATCTCTTTGCAGCCTCTCTGTGTCCTCCCCACAGCTTACCTTTCCACATACCTTTGTATCAGCAAACTTAGATACATTACTCTCTGTCTTCATCTAAGTCATTCATATAGATTGTAAATAGCTGGAGCCCCAGCACTGATCCTTGTGGCACTCCACTATTCACTGCCTGCCAAATTGAAAATGCCCCGTTTATGCCCACTCGTTGCTTCCTGTCTGTTAACCAATCTGAAAACTAATATGCATCTACATCTACCAGTCTCACTGTCCTGTGAATGTAACCCATTGAGAGCTAGGTTTAGCTCAATAGTAGAATTTTTGATGTATATTACCTTAAGGTCTCTTCATGGCAACTTAGAGACCTGTCACGTTTTGAGGTTCCAGACTATCAAACATTTTCTGAAAAGAGTACTCTCTTTATCCTGATCATGCTGTTTTTCTAAAAATAAAAAATCAATTAAATTGCTCAAGCTTGACTTGCTGTTTAATAAAAATCTTTGCTGACTATCCCTGAGCAATGTTTCCTATAAGCTGCACATGTACACAGCAATCGGGAATGTGCTGCCCATGGGACAAACAGGCAGGGCATAAGCGGGGAAAACCACAGTGCAAGAAACTGTCCGCAAACAACAAAGGGGTATTAGAGAGAACATTGTCCCTGAGTAGTTCAGGTCTTTTTAAGTGTTTGCTATTTTATTCTTTATTATGGCTCAAAGTTTACACACAGAGGTAAGGCATTACTGACCAATAGTTTCTTTGCTCAACTCATAGAGTCATAGAGTTATACAGCACAAAAACAGGCCCTTCGACAATCATGTCTGTGCCACCAATAAAGCACCTATCTATTCTAATTCAATTTTCCACCACTTGGCCCGTAGCTTTGTATGCTATGGCGTTTCAAGTGCTCATCTAGATACTTCTTAAATATTGTGAGGGTTCCTGCCTCTACCACAGTGTGTTACAGATTCCAACCACCCTCTGGGTGAAATTTTTTTTCCTCAAATCCCCTCTAAACCTCCTGCCCCTTATCTTAAATCTATGCCCCCTAGTTATTGACGCCTCCACTAAGGGAAAACGTTTCTTCCTATCTACCCTATCTATGCCCCTCATAATTTTGTATACCTCTATCAGGTCTCCCCTCAGCCTTCTCTGCACTAAGGCAAACAACACTAGCCTATCCAGTCTCTCTTCATATCTGAAATGCTACAGTCCAGGCAACATTCTGGTGAATCTCCTCTGCACCCTCTCCAGTGCAATCACATCCTTCCTATAGTGTGGCAACCAGAACTGGATACAGTATTCCAGCTGTGGCATAACTAGCGTTTTATACAGCTCTATCATAACATCCCTGCTCTTATATTCTATGCCTCATGTAATAAAGTCAAGTAACCCAGATGCCTTCCTAACCACTTTATCTACCTGTGCTGCTGCCTTCAGTGATCTATGGACAAGTACACCAAGGTCCCTCTGACCCTCTGTACTTCCTAGGGTCCTACCATCCATTGTATAGTCACTTGCCTGGTTAGTCCTCCCAAAATGCATCACTTCACACTTCTTAGGAGTAAATTCCATTTGCCACTGCTCTGCCCATCTTAGCAGCCCATCTATATTGTCCTGTAATCTGAGGCTTTCCTCCTCACTATTTACACCACCAATTACCGTGTCATCTGCGAACTTACTGATCATACCTCCCATAGTCACGTCTACATCAATAATATACCCTACAAACAGCAAGGGACCCAGCACCGATCCCTGTGGTACAAACTGGTCACAGGCTTCCAATTGCAAAAACAACCCTCGACCATCACCCTCTGCCTCCTGCCACTAAGCCAATTTTGGATCCAATGTGCCAAATTACCCTGGATCCCATGGGCTCTTACCTTCTTAACCAATTTCCCATGCGGGACCTTATCAAAAGCCTTACTGAAGTCCATGTAGACTACAGCAACTGCTTTACCCTCATCTACACATCTGGTCACCTCCTCGAAAAATTCAATAAAGTATGTTAGACATGATCTCCCCCTGACAAAGCCATGCTGAGATTTATCCTGTCCCTCAACATTTTTTTCCAATAGTTTCCCTACCACTTATGTTAGACTCCCAGCCTGTAGTTACCTGGTTTATCCCTGCTACCCCTCTTGAATAATGGTTCCACATTCGCTGTTCTCCAGTCCTCTGGCACCTCTCCTGTGGCCAGAGAGGATTTGAAAATTTGTGTCAGAGCCCCTGCTATCACCTCCCTTGCCTCACACAACAGCCTCGGATACATCTCATCTGGGCCTGGGGATTAATCCACCTTTAAGCCTGCTTAAACAGCTAATACTTCCTCCCTTTCAATGCTAATTTGTTCAAGTATATCACAATCCCCCTTCCTGATCTCTACACCTACATCGTCCTTCTCCATAGTGAACCCAGATGAAAAGTAATCATTTAAAAGCTCACCTATGTCCTCCGGCTCCACACACAGATTGCCACTTTGGTCCCTAATGGGCCCCACTCTTTTGCTGGTTATCCTCTTACCCTTAATGTACTTAGAAAACGCCTTGGGATTTTCCTTTAACTTGCTCGCCAGTGTTTTTTCACACCCCTCTTTGCTCTCCTAATTACTTTTTTTAAGTACCGCCCTACACTTTCTATACGCTTCTAGGGCCTCCGCTGTTTTCAGTCCCCTGAATCTGCCATAAGCTTCCTTTTTCTTCCCCCTTATCCAATCCTCTATATCCCTTGACATCCAGGGTTCCCTGGACTTGTTGGTCCTACCCTTCACCTTTATGGGAACATGTTGGCCCTGAATTCTCACTATTTCCTTTTTGAATGACTCCCACTGGTCTATTGTAGACTTTCTTACAAGTAGCTGTTCCTGGTCCACTTTGGCCAGATCCTGTTTTATCATATTGTAATTGGCCTTCCCCCAATTCAGTATCTTTATTTTCGGTCCATCTTTGTTCTTTTCCGTAACTACCTTAAATCTTAGTGTTATGGTCACTATCCCCAAAATGCTCCCCCACTGACACTTCTATTACTTGTCCGGCTTCATTCCCTAGGATTAGGTTCAGTATCGCCCCTTCTCATGTCGGACTTTCTACGTGCTGGCTCAAAAAGCTCTCCTGTATGCATTTTAAGAATTCCGCCCCCTTTAAGCCTTTTGCACTAAGACTATCCCAGTTAATATTGCACAATGATGTAACACTTTAGTGCAATTCCTGTTTCAAAGATTTATGGAATAGTATAGGTAGTGCCTCCGCTCTCTCTTTTTCAATCTCTTTAGTATTCTGGGATGCATGACATCTATGTCTGGTGACTTTTATATTTGAGTCTCAATAACTTTTCATTACAGCATAATTTTTGAATCCTTGTCTCCAATACTGGTTTTCCTACATCCTCCTTGGGTAGTCCTTGGTGCCATATAGATCATGATACAAATACTCCCTACTCACCATGTAATCTCTGAGGAGAGGCGATAAACCAAATGATACCCCTAGCCAACAAAACCTGGAAAGTTTCTTTCTGAACCATTTAGGTGATCAAAACCAACCCTGGAGACCATACTGACCCCAACTTGGATATCTTGTTGGAATACTGTAATTATTAATATATTAAATGATCACTCACCTGGTCAAATTGAGCAGCAGCTTAGCTACAATATTGTTCATAGCATCAAATGGTTTTTCCTGCCGTTTGACTTCAGTCTGACCAGAGGTCAGTGTACTTTGCAGTTTTATTTCAGATGCTAATCTACCAGAATTGGTCATCTGATTGATTTTGTTGACTATATCAACCAAGGACTAGTTTAAGAAAAAAAGACAAGAGTTTAGGGAATCTGCATTTTAATCTTTAGTTTCATATACAAAAAATAATTACATGAATGACAGATACAGGCCTCGATCTTTGTGGGAAGGCGAGGAGGAAGCGGGGGAGGGTTGTAGCGGCTGGGAAATGCTGAAAGTCAGGTAACCTGAAGGTTCTGCTGAATTTATCAGGAGCTCATTAAAAAAAAAGCAAACATTGTTTCCCAGCTGTAAACCAGCCAGTCTGAGATTGCTGTTGAGCAGGAAGGCTGAAGCCAGGGAGCAAGTGGGGTGGGTGAGGGGGGTGGGAAAAGGGGCAATTGGAGTCTGGGCTGGATGTCCTGGAAGTCGGGGTTGGGTGGGAAATCAGCTGAGGAAAGCAGGTTAGTTTGAGGGAGTCAAGGGAAGCACTCCTGCTCCTCCTGGCCCACAAGCAGTCCTATAAAGGCACTTACCTGCTGGACCTGGCATTGCTCACTTCTCTTCAGCTGTCAGGTTTCTCATGCCCTGGGAAACACAGCCCATAGCAATTAAACCTCAAAGTCTGTAAAAAGAAAAGAAAAATTGGGACTCACAGCCTCATCAACAATGAAGTGACTGTCCCCACCTCTGGAGAGCAGCTTAACTGCCGCCTCCCCAACCACCCTCCATAAAAATCAGAAGTGGAGGCAGGTTTCCGATTTTTGAAATTTTAACTCAACCCCCTCATCACCTGGGGTCCAGATATCATACAGCTTTTTTTGGAAATACTTGTAGAGTACAACTACAAATAACTATGTTATTATATACATTCTTGATTATGTGTACAGATAATAGTGCATTAGGAAGTCTGCGTTTTGTTCCTGGTGGTGGTTCCTTGCCAAAAGACAAATGCAGGAAGGATGTTCCCAATGGTGGGGGAGTCCAGAACCAGGGGTCACAGTCATAGTCATAGCCTAAGGATACGGGGTAAACCTTTCAGGACTGAGATGAGGAGAAATTTCTTCACCCAGACAGTGGTGAGCCTGTGGAATTCGCTACCACAGAAAGCAGTTGAGGCCAAAACATTGCATGTTTTCAAGAAGGAGTTAGATATAGCTCTTGGGTTTAAAAGGATCAAAGGATATGGGGCGAAAGCGGCAACAGGTTACTGAGTTGGATGATCAGCCATGATCATAATGAATGGCGGAGCAGGCTCGAAGGGCCGAATGGCCTATTCCTGCTCCTATTTTCTATGTTTCTATGTTAATCAAGCCACAGGTAACTATGACCCATAACTACAGAGATGAGCTCTAAAGGCAGCAAGCATTCATTCCTAGCAGTTCTATCAGCTGCCCTCACAATACAGATCTGGCAACTTTAAAAATCAATAAATATGTGCAATCATTGGAAGTGAAGAGACGTAACCTTTATTGGCCCTCTAGCTGCCATAGCATAATTGCTGTCAGGGGAATAATTTTGGTCATTTGACTCAAATATAGTAGTTTTGTTGTTTAATTCTCAGGATGTGGGCACCAGTGGCAAAACTGGCATTTATTGCCCATCCTTAGATGACCTGACTGTGTGGTTTGCTAGGCTACTTCAGAGGGCAGTTAAGAGTCACACCTATTGGGTGTGGAGTCACATATTGGCCAGATCAGGTAAGCAGGGCAGGACAGAAAACCAGTTATTTTTTTTTTTACAACAAACCTTCAAAGCTTCATGGTCTCTCTTTTTCATTGATAACAGCTTTTTATTTACGGATTTTTAAAAAACTGATATCAAATTCTCAAACTGCCATGGTGGATTTAAACTCATGTTGTTGGGATTATTAGCCCAGTAACATAACCACTACATTGCTGTACTCAGTTAGAGTTGCAGACAGTAGCTTTGAGCAAATTAGTTGATAGTGTAGGCACAGCTGTTCTATCTGATCTTGCTGTTAGAAGCCCAGCAATGGAGGGGAGTCTTGCCAAGAAATTTAAATTATCCTACAAATTTTAATACCCGCCAAGATGGTCCGCTTCATTATGGTAGGTACAGGTGACTCATCTCAATTCAAGGTCACTTAATTCAAATTATCTGATAGTACTTAAAAACAATGAAATAAGTTTACACTTGTATTTGTGACTTGATTCAAGTTTTTAAGTAGACTGCCAGACTAAAAATTGTATTGATTAATGCAAAATATGTAGTTAATAGGCTATGATTTGCTTTCAAAAACATTCATGCCTTTATTTACACAAAAGCATACTAAAAACACAGTAAGGAAAATAATAAATTTCAACAATGCCAGTTTTTAGGGACATGCAGTTAAGATCAGATACAAAATTGGTGTCATTTCAATATCAAATAAATGATTTCACTACGTAAAGGATCAGAATTCTCTGAAATAGTCAGATTTAGTGACTATCAGCCAATGAACATTGTCTTCTATTGCTGGCACCAATTTTAATATTTAAGTTGAAGTTTACACTGAGCATCTGACACTGTTATTAAGAATTAGGAGCGTTTTAGTTGTTCAGATTTTAACTGGAACGTTTCTTTTCCCCATCCCACCCCCATTTAAGTTCCAGGTTCACATCTTGTGTTAGACCTAGTTTTTTCAAGCTTTTCTCAACTTGGACTATTTTTCCTTGCATCCTTGTATATTAAAGAAATATAAATATATATCAAAATGCATTTTGGGAGGACTAACAAGGCAAGGGAATATACAATGGATGGTAGGACCCTAGGAAGTACAGAGGGTCAGAAGGACCCTTGGTGTACTTGTCCATAGATCACTGAAGGCAGCAGCACAGGTAGATAAGGTGGTTAGGACGTGCCTTTATTAGCTGAGGCATTGAATACAAGAACAGGGAGGTTATGATGAAGCTGTATAAAACACTAGTTAGGCCACAGCTGGAGTACTGTGTACAGTTCTGGTCACTGCACTATAGGAAGGATGTGATTGCACTGGAGAGGGTGCAGAGGAGATTCAGCAGGATGTTGCCTGGACTGGAGCATTTCCAGTCTGGAGAGTCTGGATAGGCTAGGGTTGTTTTCCTTAGAGCAGAGAAGGCTGAGGGTGGACCTGATTGAGGTAAACAAAATTATAAGGGGCATTGAGATAGATAGATAGATAGACAGATAGATAGATAGAAATAGAGATAGACAGAGAGATACAACACTGAAGCTGGCCCTTCGGGCCACCGAGTCTGTGCCGACCAACAACTACCCATTTATACTAATCCTATATTAATTCCATATCCCCTACCACATCCCCACAATTCTCCTACCACCTACCTACACTAGGGGCAATTTACAATGGCCAATTTACCTATCAACCTGCAGGTCTTTGGCTATGGGAGGAAACTGCAGCACCCGGCGGAAACCCATGCGGTCACGGGGAGAACTTGCAAACTCCGCACAGGCAGTACCCAGAAGCGAACCCAGGTCACTGGAGCTGTGAGGCTGTGGTGCTAACCACTGCGCCGCCCATTGACAGGATAGATAGGAAGAAACTTTTTTCCTAAGAGGAGGGATCAATAACTAGGGGGCATAGATTTAAGTTAAGGGGCAGCAGGTTTAGAGGGGATTTGAGGAAAACTGTTTTCACCCAGAGTGTGGTTGGAATCTGGAACACACTGCCTGAAGGGGTGGTAGAGGCAGGAACCCTCACAACATTTAAGAAGTATTTATATGAGCACTTGAAACACCATAGCATACAAGGCTACGGGCCAAGTGCTGGAAAATTGGATTAAAATTGATAGGTGCTTGATGGCTGGCACAGACACGATGGGCCTGTTTCTGTGCTGCAAAACTCTATGATTCTAAAGAAGTTTTTGTTTGCTTTTTTCTCTTATTTGATTACTTGTTGGCTGCATTTTCCTATCTTTTTCCTTCTATAGCCTTTGTAATATAAGCTTAGTACAAAAGCAAAATACTGTGCAAGCTGGAAATCTGAAACAAAAATAGAAAATGCTGGAAATATCAGCAGGTCTGGCAGCAACTGTGCAGAGAGAAACAGAGTTAACGTTTCAGGTTGATGACCTTTCATCAGAAACATTACCTGTATTTTGCTCTCTTATAGATGCCACTTGACCCAAATATTTCCACCATTTTCTGTTCTAATATGGGCACAGTTTTGTAATAACTACAAGAGAGATGGATTTAATTCCTGGACTATTTTGAGCTCAGAAACTAGTAATACTGTCAATTTGGCACTATTTGCATGCTGAAACAAAACTAAAGGTCAAATCTGACAAAAACACTGATTTGTATGATGATATTAAAGAGGAGAACATATTTTGCAATACTGCTCACATAAAAGAGGTACACAGCATCATTCATAGACGAGGCTGCCATTGGACATAGTTAAAAACTTTCAAGTAAAATGTTCAACAATCCAAATCAAAAATAAAATGTTGTGAATAAAATAAATGAATCTAAATAACAATATATTCCTCAAATGAGGAATGCCTCAATTTAAAGTTCTCATTCTTGTGTTCAAGGCCGCCCATCTCTGTAACTTCTTCCAGCCTGACAACTCTCCAAGAACTCTACGTTTCTTCAACTTTTACCTTACACAAAGCCCATTCCTTTTGTTCCACCATTGGTGTCCATGCTTTCAGTTGTCTAAACCCTCAGCTTTGGAATTCTCTCGCTAAACTTAACCACTTCTCTCCTCCTTTAAGCTGCTCCTTAAAACCTACCTCTTTGACCAAGCTTTTAGCCACCTATCCGAATATGTTCTCTTTGCCTCAGGGTCAATTTTTTGCTGAATTACACTCCTTTGAAGGACATTGGCATGCTTTCCTACTTTAAAGGAACTATATCAATGTAAGTTGTTTGTAATTACATTTATTGTTGAAAGATGTATCCTGAAAAATTCTTGTGCATACCTGGTTTTCAATAGGTAAAACACAATCTGCATGCTCAGTCAGCTCTTTCATGGCAAGAACACTGTTATAAGGGGAGGTGATAACATCATCCTCGGCAGAAGGGTAGACAGAAGTAACAAATCTGTAGACTTCTGGAAACTCGTCCTCTAAAAGGCTCAGCACAAAGGTACCCAGACCAGAACCAGTCCCTAAAAACAATTTCTGTTAAAACATCTCAATTTAGATTAGAAAAATGTTTATGCTACTGTTGCTCAAAACAAATTATCCAAGATTCAACTAAGGTAAACAGATGCATAACTTTGACTTATGCTTGCTGACAGGTTCAGAGGTAGAGGACAGAGCGAAGGGATAAAAGGAATAATATCTAGTTGGTGAGATGCAACAAGTGGTGTTCCCCAGGGATCTGTGCTGGGCTTTAGCTTTTCACCATATATAATCAATGGCTTGGATGAAGGAACAGAGCGCTGTAGATCCAAGATTTCAAGTGACATTAAAGGAGGCATGTAAGTTGTGTAGATGGGAACATGAAGTGAGTAGGGAAAAATATGGCAGATGCAATTCAATATTGGGAAGTGAGAGGTTATCTATTTTGGACCCGAGAAGGACAAATCTGAATATTTTCTTAACGGTGAGAGCTGTGAGAAACAAAGAGATTTAGATGCCCAATGTACACAAATCATTAAAGTTAGTGCAAAGGTACAAAACACAATCAAAAAGGCTTGTGGAATGTTCACTTTTATCTCAAGGGGTTGAAATTCAAAATTAAGGAAGCAATGCTTGAGAGGTACAGAACCTTGATAAGTCCGCTTCAGGAGTATTGCATTCAGTTTTGGGCACTGCATCTTAGGAAAGCAAAGTGGCCTCGGGGAAGGTATAGGGCAGCTTCATCAGGCTTAAAGGGTTAAATTATGATGACAAGTTGCATATATTTGGTCTGTATTTCCTTGAGTTTAGAAGGTTGAGGGGTGATCTAATCAAGATATTAAAAGGATGAAGGGATTCAATAGGATGGGTACAGAGAAACTATTTCCTATGGAGGTAAATCCAGAGCAAGAGGGCACAATATTAAAATTAGAGCTGGGCCATTCAAGAGTGAAATCAAGCAGCAATTTTTCATGAAAATCTGGACCTTGCTTCTGCAAAAAGCTGCGCATTCTGCATTAATTGATATTTCCAAGACGGAAATAAATACATTTTTGTTGGGAAAGGATATCAAGGGTTACAGAGCAAAGGTGAGTAAATTAAGTTGGAGGTACAGATTAGCCAGATCGAACTGAATGGCGGAAAGGTTGGACAACTGTATAGCCTATTCTTATTCCTATGTTTCCATCAAAGGTTTATATTTGTTGTAAAAGGTAAAAACACTCATTCAACTATATAGTCAGAGCATAAAATTTTTTTAACTCCAGTTACTTGCTTTCTTTAGTAAGTTCAGATAGTTAAAAATTAGTAATTTTGTTCCAGTCGATAATAATCAATTCAAAATAGGAATCGACAGTGTGCTGAGGAAGGCTTTATGAAGAGATAGTACTCACCTCCACCCATTGAGTGAATTAAAAAAAAACATTGCAAAGAATCACAGTGCTCAGCTGTACGTCGGAATACTTCTAGAGTTTGGTCCCGGTACTGACAGCCATATTGTTTGTGCCCCACTGCCCTATGAGAAAAAAAAATCAGAAAGTATACATGAATTACCAGAATTGTGCACATCAGCAAAACAATTGTTTTCCAGTTTCCTGGTCCCAACCGCCTCCTCTTCACGATGGACGTCCAATCGCTCTACACCTCCATCCCCCACCAGGATGGTTTGAGGGCTCTCTGCTTCTTCCTGGAACAGAGGCCCAACCAGTCCCCATCCACCACCACCCTCCTCCGCCTGGCTGAACTTGTTCTCACATTGAACAACTTCTCCTTCAACTCAACGCACTTCCTTTAAGTAAAAGGTGTTGCTATGGGTACCCGAATGGGTCCTAGTTATGCCTGTCTTTTTGCGGGATATGTCGAGCATTCTTTGTTCCAGTCCTACTCAGGCCCCCTCCCCCAACTCTTTTTCCGGTACATTGATGACTGTATCGGTGCAGTTTCCTGCTCCCGCCCCGAACTGGAAAACTTTATCAACTTTGCTTCCAATTTCCACCCTTCTCTCACCTTTACATGGTCCATCTCTGACACTTCCTTTCCCTTCCTCGACTTCTCTGTCTCCATCTCTGGGGATAGGTTGTCTACTAATATCCATTATAAGCCCACCGACTCCCACAGCTACCTCGACTGCACTTCTTCACACCCTACCTCCTGTAAGGACTCCATTCCATTCTCCCAGTTTCTCCGTCTCCGACGCATCTGCTCTGATGATGCTACCTTCCATGACGGTGCTTCTGATATGACCTCCTTTTTCCTCAACCGAGGATTTCCCCCCACTGTGGTTGACAGGGCCCTCAACAGTGTCCGGCCCTCACCCCTTCCCCTCCTTCCCAGAACTGTGACAGGGTTCCCCTTGTCCTCACTTTTCACCCCACCAGCCTCCATATCCAAAGGATCATCCTCCGCCACTTCCGCCACCTCCAACGTGATGCCACTACCAGTCGCATCTTCCCCTCCCTTCCAGTCAGCATTCCGAAGGGATCGTTCCCTCCGCGACACCCTGGTCCACTCCTCCATTACCCCCACCACCTCGTCCCCGTCCCATGGCACCTTCCCCTGCAATCGCAGGAGGTGTAATACCTGCCCATTTACCTCCTCTCTCCTCACTATCCCAGGCCCCAAACACTCCTTTCAGGTGAAGCAGCGATTTACTTGTACTTCTTTCAATGTAGTATACTGTATTCGCTGCTCACAGTGTGGTCTCCTCTACATTGGGGAGACCAAGCGCAGACTGGGTGACCGCTTTGCGGAACATCTCTGCTCGGTCCGCAAGCAGGACCCTGAGCTTCCGGTTGCTTGCCATTTCAACACTCCCCCCTGCTCTCATGCTCACATCTCTGTTCTGGGATTTCTGCAGTGTTCCAGTGAACATCAACGCAAGCTCGAGGAACAGCATCTCATCTACCGATCAGCCACACTACAGCCTGCCGGACTGAACATTGAGTTCAATAATTTCAGAGCATGACAGCCCCCCATTTTACTTTCATTTTTAGTTATTTTTTCTTGCTTTTTTTTTTAAAACATTCTTTTTTACATTTTTTACAATCTTTTTTTTGCATTTATTTAATTTCATCTTAGTTTGTTCAGTTTGCTTACCCACTGTTTCTTTTCAGGTTTGCACTTGCTGCTGTTCAATATTCAGTGTATTAACACCTAATCTGTACTAATGCTTTGTCTTTCAACACACCATTAACATATTGTTTGCCTTTGCTCCGTGACCTTTTGGTCAGCTATGTGACCTGGTCCAATCTAGACCTCCTTTGTTATCTCTTGCCCCACCCCCACCTCACTTGCTTATAACCTGTGACTTTTCTAATATTTGTCAGTTCCGATGAAGGGTCACTGACCCGAAACGTTAACTCTGCTTCTCTTTCCACAGATGCAGCCAGACCTGCTGAGTGGTTCCAGCATTTCTTGTTTTTATTTCAGATTTCCAGCATCCGCAGTATTTTGCTTTTGTTTTCCAAGTTTGTCAGACTTCAATTCAAAATTAATTTTGAAAGTGTTGCATGAACTTCTTTACGATCGAACTGTAGAGTATTGTGTCCAGCTTTGGTCTCCTCACTTAAGAAAGGATATAATTGCATTGGAAGCATTTCTGGGATGAGGAAAGCTTGGACAGGTTGGGTCTGTATTGATTGGAGTTTAGAAGAATGAGAGGTGATCTTATTGAAACATACAAGATCCTGAGGGGACTTGACAGGGTGGATGGTGAAAGGATGTTTCCCTTTGTGGGAGAGACTAAAACTAGGGGACACAGTTTAGAAATAACGGGTGTCCCATTTAAAACAGAGACGAGGAGAAATTTTTTCTCTGAGTCATGAGTCTGTGGAACTCTCTTCCCCGGAGAGCGCTGGAGGCAGGGTCATGGAATTTTTTTAAGACAGAGGTAGACAGATTATGAACAAACAAGGGAGTTAAAGGGTATCAGGGGTAGATAGGAAAGTGGAGTTGTGTCACAAACAGATCAGCCATGATCTTATAGAATGGCAGAGCAGGCTTGAGGGGCTGAATCGCCTACTCCTGCTCCTAGTTCGAATGTTCATATGTATGTACAGAGAAAATTCAAAGGCACATCCCAAAGATAAATCAAGCAACTTCCAGAACTTCTATTTAACTGTACATCCTACAGTGCAATCAGTTACCAGTTGCCTTTCTTAGCATGCTTCCAATTTTCTAGAAATTCGGGAATCAATATAATGAACATAATTAATTTAGAAGCAATTAAAAAAGGTTAATAATTGTTGGTATACGTTGTCAGAAAAGTTTATAGAAATTTTGCTGAAGCTTTATAAAGTGCAGCTCAGACCACATTTAGAATTACTTTGCACAATTTTGGTCATCATATATCAAAAGGGATATACATGCATCAGAGAAGATATAGAGAAAAGCAACAAGAATGATTTAGTCTTTAAGGACACAAGTTACAAGAAAAGATTACACAAGGTCTAGAGAGAAGAATTTGTGTTGGAGGGGCGGGAGGGGGAATAACCTCATTTAAGTATATAAACCATTAAATTATGCACATAAAACATAAAATTATTTCATGCTAGGTCAGGCTAAGAGAACAAAAATATAATAAATGTAGTTTTTACTTATCTAAGTTAACAGAGATAATCAACAAAAAAAAAATCTTAATTCAAAGGGTTTACCAGGCAAATAGGACAGACAAAAATATTATGAGCAGTAGGCTGGTTGAGTTACAGAATAGAGATTTGATGGGATGGGATTTGATGGGTCCCATAGCCTTTACTCATCCTTGATCTTTTCTTATAGTTTGCATGTCTTTTCTTACCAATTATTACCAGAACCAGATACATCTGTTATAAGTTGTTTACTGTCAAAAACATCCCTCAATGGTCCCTGAAGTAGTTCATTAACGACACCTTCTTCCATATCAATGAGCACTGCCTAGAAGACAAAAAAAAACTTACAGGAAATTCCATTTCCACATAAATTTTCACATAGAAATTCAATCAGATCCAACCATCATCCGGATAGATTCAAATGATTACATTTAGAGGACATTAAACCACGACAAATGGATAAGGTAAAATTTAAATTGCAAAACTAAAACTTCTACCAATACAAAATTGAAACAACAGTGTATCTTCTTTCCATCCCTCTCCCAACGGTAGCAGTATTCCTACACAAAATTAATACCACATCAAGAAATGCCTGCAGTCTAATGGGCAATTACTATTTCACTGCTAAGTTAGATTACTGTTATAGCTGAGACCAGAGCGAGAGAGAAAACACAGCAGGAGCAGAGCTTTAAAAAGCGCACCAAAAGGAACAGAGTCGGAGACCAGAGAGCAAGAGCGAGAGCGAGAGAGAGAGAGAACAGAAGCAGCAGCGGCGAGAGCTTGAACAGTGGACCTGCTTGACCAACAAAAATCGAAGTGTGACATCACAGGAGAGCTGGTAAGTGATTGGTGGGTATTTCTTCCGTGTCTCTTTTTTGTTTTGGCCAAGTGATTTAAATCAAGACAGGTCATTACATTTAAATAATTCATTTAAAAAAAAAAGATCCAAGTTAATTAATTAAATAGAATAGAGATGGCTGGGCAGGCGATGTGTTGCAGCTGTCGTATGTGGGAGATGGTGGATGCCGGTGCAATCCACGATGACCACATCTGTGGCAAGTGCTGGCTGCTCGAGGACCTTTGGCTCAGAGTTGATGAGCTGGAGTCCGAACTGCAGACACTGCGATACATCAGGGAGGGGGAAGAGTTACATGGACACTGTGCTTCAGGAGACAGTCACACCCCTTAGATTAATTACATCAAATTTGGACCGTGGTCAGGGACAGGAGGGCGTGACTGCGAGTGAGGCAAGTATTGGAACCAGAATTTAACTTTGGAGGAGCCTCCGTCACTGCCCTTATCCAATAGGTACGAGGTTCTTGTTCCCAGTGTGGACGAGGGTACACACTGCAGGGAGGATGAGTGAACTGACCACAGCACCGTGGTTCAGAGCGCCATTCAAGTGGGGGGAAAAAAGAAAAATGTTGTAGTCATAGGGAATAGCATATATTGGGGAATAGATACTGTTCTCTGCAGCAAAGATAGAGAGTCCCAAAGGCTGTGTTGTCTACCTGGTGCCACGGTTAAGGACATCTCTTCTGGGCTAGAGAGGAACTTGGAGTAGGAGGGGAAGGATCCAGTTGTTGTGGTCCACGTAGGTACCAATGACATAGGTAGGACTAGGAAAGAGGTTCGGCTGAGGGACCATGAGCAGCTCGGGGCTAAATTAAAAAGCAGAACCACAAAGGTAATAATCTCCAGATTACTACCTGAGCCGCGTACAAATTGACGTAGGGTAAATAAAATTAGAGAGGTAAATGCGTGGCTCAAAGATTGGTGTGGGAGAAATGGGTACCGATTCATGGGACACTGGCACCGGTACTGGGGAAAGAGAGAGCTGTTCTGTTGGGATGGGCTTCACTTGAACCATGCTGGGACCAGTGTCCTGGCGAATTGTATAATTAGGGTTGTAGATAAGGCTTTAAACTAAATAGTAGTGGGGAGGGTTCAATTGAAGGGAAGTTTAAAAAGTCAAAAAGTAACGAGAGAGCAGAGGTTCAGGGTAGTGAAGGGACATTCATTAATCAGCGTGACAGGAAGGGACAGAGAATATAAGCATAAGAGTACAGCAGAAATTAGAACCAGAGTAGGTAAAAAGTCAAAGTGTAAGGCTCTTTATCTGAATGCACGTAGCATTTGTAACAAGATAGATGAGCTGACAGCACAAATAGAAACAAATGAATATGATTTGACAGCTATCACAGAGATGTGGTTGCAGGATGACCAGGACTGGAATCTCAATGTTCAAGGATATTCGACATTCCGGAAGAATAGGCAGAAAGGAAAAGGAGCTGGGGGAGCTTTGTTATTAAAGGAAGGGATCAGTGCAGTTGTGAGTAATGATATAGGTGTAATAGATCATGATGTAGAATCAGTTCGGGTGGAAATAAGGAATAGCAAGGGAAAGAAATCACGAGTGGGAGTGGTCTACAGGCCTCAGAGGAGTTGCATCTCTGTACGAGAGAGTATTAATCAGGAAATAATGGAGGCGTGTAAGAAGGGCACTGCAATTATCATGAGTGATTTTAATCTGCATATAGACTGGACAACTCAAATTGGCATGGGTAACACGGAAGAACGAATTTGTAGAGCACATCGGGGATTGCTTTTTAGAACAATACGTTGCAGAACCTACCTGGGAACAGGCTATTTTAGATTTGGTAATGTGTAATGAGGTAGGATTAATAAGAGATCTCGTAGTTAAGGATCCTCTAGGAGGAAGCGATCATAACATGGTGGAATTTCAAATTCAGCTTGAGGGTGAGCAACTCAGGTCTCAAACCAGTGTCTTCAACTTAAACAAGGGCAATTACAGAGGTATGAAGAAAGAGATGTCGAAAGCAGGCTGGGAAAATAAACTAAAGGGAAAGTCAGTTGATGAGCAGTGGCAGACTATTAAGCAGATATTTCATAACATTCAGCAAAATTTATTCCGGTCAGAAGGAAGGACTCGATGAGAACGATGAACCACCTGTGGATAACAAAGGAAGTTAAGGAGAGTATCAAATCAAAAACAAAGGCGTACAAAGGGGCGAAAGTGGTAGACCAGAGGTTCGGGAATTTTTTTTAGAAACCAGCAGCAGATGACTAAAAAAACTAATAAAGAGGGAGAAAATTGATTGAGAGTAAATTGGCAAGAAATATAAAAACAAACAATAAGAGCTTCTATGGGTATATAAAGAGGAAGAGAGTAGCTAAAGTAAGTGTGAGATCCTTAGAGGAGGAGACTGGGGAATTAATAACAGGGAATAGGGAAATAGCAGATAATTTAAACCAATATTTTGCATTGGTCTTCACGGTGGAGGTCACTATAAACATCCCAACAATAATAGATGAGCAAGGTGTAAATGGGAGGGAGGAACTTGTAACAATCTTGATCACGAGGGAAAAGGTGCTTGACAAGCTGATGGGACTAAAGGCAGACAAGTCGCCAGGACCTGATGGCCTGCATCCAAGGGTTTTAAAAGAAGTGGCTGCAGAGATAGTGGAGGCATTGGTCGTAAGATACCAAAACTCACTAGATTCCGATAGGGTGCCAGTGGATTGGAAAACCGCTAATGTGACGCCCCTATTCAAGAAAGGAGGGAGACAGAAAGCAGGAAACTTAAGACCAGTTAGCTTAACATCTGTCATGAGGAAAATGCGAGAGTCCATTATTAAGGAAGAAATAGGAATATTTAGGAAAACATAATGTAATCAAACAGAGTCAACATGGTTTTATGAAAGGAAAATTATGTTTGACAAATTTGTTAGAGTTCTTTGAGGATATAACAAGCAGAGTGGATAATGGGGAACCAGTAGATGTAGTGTATTTGGATTTTCAGAAGGCGTTCAATAAGGTGTCACATAAAAAGTTATTGCACAAAGTAAGAGCTCAGGGCGTTGAGGGTAATGTGTTGGCATGGATTGAGGATTGGCTAACACACAGAAGAGAGAGAGTTGGGATTAATGGGTCTTTTTCAGGTTGGAAAGCCAGAACTAGTGGGGTGCCACAAGGATCGGTCCTAGGGCTTCAACTATTTACTATCTATATCAATGACTTGGAGGAAGGGACAGAGTGTAGTGCATCCAAATTTGCAGACGATGCCAAAATAGGTGGGAAGGCATGTTGTGATGAGAACACAAAGAATCTGCAAAGGGATATAGATAGGTTAAGTGAGTGTGCAAAAACTTGGCAGATGGAGTTCAATGTGGGAACGTGTGACGTCATCCACTTTGGTAGGAAGAATAAAAAGGCAGATTATTATTTAGATGGCGAAAGACTACAAAATACTGCAGTACAGAGGGATCTGGGTGTTCTTGTACATGAAACACAAAAAGTTAGCATGTAGGTGCAGCAAGTAATTAGGAAGGCAAATGGAATTTTAGCCTTTATTGCTAGGGGGTTAGATCTTAAAAATAGGGAAGTCTTGTTACAACTATACAGGGTGTTGGTGAGGCCACACCTGGAGTACTGTGTACAGTTTTGGTCCCCGTATTAAAGGCAGTTCAGAAAAGGTTCACTAGGCTGATTCCTGGGATGAAGGGTAGTCTTATCAAGGACGGCTAAACAGGTTAGGCCTTTATTCACTGGAGTTTACAAGAATGAAAGATGATCTTATTGAAACATATAAGATTCTAAGGGGGCTTTGACAGGGTAGATGTGGAGAATATGTTTCCACTAGTGGGGGAATCTCAAACTAGGGGACATAGTTTCAGAATAAGGGGGCACACATTTAAAACTGAGATGCGAAGGTTTTTTTTCCTCTAAGAGGGTGGTGAATATCTGGATTTCTCTACCTCAGAGAGTTGTGGAGCGAGGTCACTAAATGTATTTAAGGAGGAGGTAGATAGATTATTGAAATCTCAGGGAGTCGAGGATTATGCGGAGCAGGGCCAAAAGAGGAGTGGAGGCCTGGGACAGATTAGCCAAGATCTTATTGAATGGTGGGGCAGGCTTGAGGTGCTAAATGGCCGACTCCTGCTCCTATTTCTTATGTTCTTACGTTCTTTCTCTATTATTATGTATGCAAAAAACTTACCCGAGCTTTGAGATCTCGAATTATTCCTTTGGGAAGATTTATACCATCTCCATCAGTAGATCTGTAAAACAATGGATCCATAAAAATAGGTAATTGTTTTTGGAATAAATAAATCATTCAAAAGAAAATTACATCACAATAGCAAAACTGCCCAAAAGGGTTTAATTTACAACATTTTTAAAAATTATTCATTCAAGGGATGTGGGCGTCGCTGGCCAGACCAGCATTTATTGCCCATCCCTAATTGCCCTTCAGAAGGTGGTGGTGAGTTGCCTTCTTGAACTGCTGCAGTCCACGTGGGGTGCTGTTAGCAAGGGAGTTCCAGGATTTTGACCCAGCGAAAGTGAAGGAACGGCGATATAGTTCCAAGTCAGGATGGTATATGACTTGGAGGGGAACTTGCACGTGATGGTGTTCCCATGAATTTGTTGCCCTTGTCCTTCTAGTTGGTAGAGGTCGCTGGTTTGGAAGGTGCTGTCTAAGGAGCCTTGGTGCATTGCTGCAGTGCATCTTGTATATGGTACACACTGCTGCCACTGTGCGTCGGTGGTGGAGGGAGTGAATGTTTGTAGATGGGGTGCTAATCAAGCAGGCTGCTTTGTCCTGGATGGTGTCGAGCTCCTTGAATGTTGCTGGAGCTGCACCCATCCAAGCAAGTGGAGAGTATTCCATCACACTCCTGACTTGTGCCTTGTAGATGATGGACAGGCTTTGGGGAGTCGAGAGGTGAGTTACTCAGCACAGAATTCCTAGCCTCTGACCTGCTCTTGTAGCCACGGTATTTATATGGCTACTCCAGTTCAGTTTCTGGTCAATGGTAGCCCCCAGGATGTTGATAGTGGGGGATTCAGCGATGGCAATGCCATTGAATGTCAAGGGGAGATGTTCATTGCCTTGCACTTGCGTGGCTCGAATGTTACTTGCCACTTATCAGCCAAGCCTAGATATTGTCCAGGTCTTGCTGCATTTCTACATGGACTGCTTCAGTATCTGAGGAGTCACGAATGGTGCTGAACATTGTGCAATCATCAGCGAACATCCCCACTTGTGACCTTATGATTGAAGGAAGATCATTGATGAAGCAGCTGAAGATGGTTGGGCCTAGGACACTACCCTGAGGAACTCCTGCAGTGATGTCATGGAGCTCAGATGATTGACCTCCAACAACCACAACCATCTTCCTTTGCGCTAGGTATAACTCCAGCCAGCAGAGGGTTTTCCCCCTGATTCCCATTGACTTTAGTTTTGCTAGGGCTCCTTGATGCCATGCTCAGTCAAATTCTGCCTTGATGTCAAGGGCTGTCACTCTCACCTCACCTCTTGAGTTCAGCTCTTTTGTCCATGTTTGAACCAAGGCTGTAATGAGGTCAGGAGCTGAGTGGCCCTGGCGGAACCCAAACTGAGCGACACTGACCAGGTTATTGTTAAGCAAGTGCCGCTTGATGGCACTGTTGATGACACCTTCCATCACTTTACTGATGATTGAGAGTAGGCTGATGGGGCGGTAATTGGCCGGGTTGGACTTGTCCTGCTTTTTGTGTACATGACATATCTGAGCAATTTTTCACATTGCAGGGTAGATGCCAGTGTTGTAGCTGTACTGGAACAGCTTGGCTAGGAGCGCGGCAAGTTCTGGAGCACATGTCTTCAGTACTATTGCAGGAATATTGTCAGGGCCCATAGCCTTTGCAGTATCCAGTGCCTTCAGTCGTTTCCTGATATCACGGAGAGTGAATCGAATTGGCTGAAGTCTGGCATCTATGATGCTGGGGACTTCAGGAGGAGACCGAGATGGATCATCAACTCGACACTTCTGGCTGAAGATTGTTGCAAATGCTTCAGCCTTATCTTTCGCACTGATGTGCTGGGCTCCCCCATCATTGAGGATGGGGGTATTTATGGAGCCACCTCCTCCAGTTAGTTGTTTAATTGTCCACCACCATTCACGGCTGGATGTGGCAGGACTTCAGAGCTTCGATCTGATCCGTTGGTTATGGGATCGCTTAGCTCTGTCTATCGCATGCTGCTTACACAGTTTGGCATGCAGATAGTCCTGTGTTGTAGCTTCACCAGGTTGACACCTCATTTTGAGGTATGCCTGGTGCTGCTCCTGGCATGCCCTCCTGCACTCTTCATTGAACCAGGGTTGGTCTCCTGGCTTGATGGTAATGGTAGAGTGGGGGATATGCCGGGCCACGAGGTTACAGATTGTGGTCGAGTACAATTCTGCTGCTGCTGATGGCCCACAGCGCCTCATGGATACCCAGTTTTGCATTGTTAGATCTGTTCAAAATCTATCCCATTTAGCATGGTGGTAGTGCCACACAACACAATGGAGGGTATCCTCAATGTGAAGGCGGGACTTCGTCTCCACAACGACTGTGCGGTGGTCACTCCTACCAATACTGTCATGGACAGATGCATCTGCGGCAGGCAGATTGGCGAGTGCGAGGTCAAGTATGTTTTCCCCTCTTGTTGATTCCCTCACCACCTGCTGCATACCCAGTCTAGCAGATATGTCGTTTAGGACTCAGCCAGCTCGGTCAGTGATGGTGCTACCGAGCCACTCTTGGTGATGGACATTGAAGTCCCCACCCAGAGTACATTCTGTGCCCTTGCCACCTTCAGTGCTTCCTCCAAGTGCTGTTCAACATGGAGGAGTACTGACTCATCAGCAGAGGGAGGGCGGTAGGTGGTAATCAGCAGGAGGTTTCCTTGTCCATGTTTAATCTGTTGCCATGAGACTTCATGGGATCCACAGTCGATGTTGAGGACTCCCAGGGCAACTCCCTCCCTACTGTATACCACTGTGCCGCCACCTCTGGTGGGTCTGTCCTGCCGGTGGGACTATCTCTTTACCACACCATTGGTCGATACCATTTGAAGCTTATTGTCAATCACCAAGGCAACAAAATATTGTGGACTTCGCAATATTTTCAATTTTAAACGCTTTATGCAAAATTACATTACTTACCTTGTATCCACATTTCGAAAGAAATTACTGAGTGCTTCATCATAGATCCCTTTCTAAATTAAAAAGAGAATTAATCAATTTTCTCCATAAATCATTTCACAATGATACTGGCAACGAAGTTCAACACATCTATGATAAAATCTAAATCCCTCGTCTAAGTACTGGAAACAGTAAACAAACCTAGATTAATAAATTAGTATTTGTATTAAGGTCAAAATATCAAGATCAGGAAGCGTATAGCACTTAATTTGTTGAAAACTCTTAAAGGGGTGTCGAGCAAGCCACTATTTAATTTACTAATCATGCTATGTTGGAACCCAAAACCATGACACACTTGGCTGCTGTCTGCTTCTTGTGGCATTCACTACAGAACTGTGAATCTCTTTCAGCCCTAAATTCAAATCACTGCAAATTTTCAGAACTAAGCATTGAAATATTGGCCTTTATAATTTTGAAAGCACATATCCTATATTTGCTACCTGAAAAAAAACACAAAATTAAAGCCTTTGGCATCAAACATCACACACTGGGCTGGATTTTAAGGAGCCCTCGACGTCGGGATCCGGGGCGGGGAGGCCTGAAGATGGCCCAAGATGAGGCCCGCCAGGTACCTCGCTGCCGGCAGGGCCTGGCCCTATCCTCCCGGCAGTGGCGAGGCACCGCAGCCACCTCCCTACCGCTGGGCGACGGGATCACAAATTAATATTTAAAATCAATTTAAATAATTAATGGAAATAAACTTGCGTCGCCTCCTGATGTCCCGCTGCGATCCTCGGCCCGGTGGCCAGCATTCTTTCCAGGGAAACGAGGCGCTACACTGGTGGGGAGGGGGAAGGAGGTAGGTGTCTCAGTGCAGGGGGTGGAGGGGGAGGAAAACGGGGTCAAATTATCATGGGTGCAGGAGACGGTGGGAAGGGTTGTAGTTTAAAGTTTGGACAGTTTGTGGGGGCGGGGGAGGTCAGATGGTAAAGTTAAGTGCTTTTTGGGGGGTGGGGGGGGGGGAGGCAAATAATTAATTTAATTGTTATGGGTGGGTGGGAGAGGGGTAAAAATAAGTGTTTTTAAACTTAATTTAATTCATTCTATCGTTAAATATTTAAATAGGCCAGCAGGGCTAACAGCCCTTTAAAAATGGCATCAGCACCTGCGCACAGACAGTTGACGCCATTGCCGGGGACAGACAGTCTGCCCCTCCACGTGATCGGGGGGGGCTGCCCGCCCCCGCTATATAAATGAGTCACCGTGCTTGGAATCACGGCGGCTCTTTGGCGTGAGCCCGCTTGGGCAAGACGCCATTTTTGAAGCTCGCCGCCATCCAGCCCATTAAGTCTGTTGGTTGCAGAAAAATCAACTGTCATTTTCTTTTCTGGGTCTTTGCAGAGTTGCCACAGAAGGCAATCATTTGAAAGACTGCAATAACATTCATACAAGGTAAACCCATAAAATTCACCATAAATCATGAACGTTGCCTATACATTTGATTCTATGGTATTCCACATTTCTGCACTATTGCTTCTTTCTAAATCTGGGACTCACTTTTCCTGTCCTTTGTTCTCCATTTCCTGTCCTCAAGTCTGATCTTGGGCACCTAATGCGCATACATGCATGTATTACTTGAAAAAAATATACATTTTTAAAAAATTGACCTTCTGTTTTTGTGATCACTTTTCCACATGCATTTCTGACTTTTGTCCTACTGTAGTAACTTACTTAGATCGAACATGTGCGATCATTCCCAAACTTCAACATCCTCTAACTGTGCATTCTGTTTATTCCTATTTTTTGTTCACTGTGACAGATTGCATAAAAGGTGGGCTTGTATTGTGACTTGAAACTACATCGCCATTCCTTCAATGTTGCTGGGTCAAAATCCTGGAACTCCCTCCCCAACAGTAATGCTGGTGCACCTACACCAGATGGACTGCAGTGGTTTAAGGCAGCAGCTCACCACCAACTTTCAAGGACAATTCGGGATAGTCAATAAATCTTGGCCTTGCCAGCAACAGTCACAATCCAAGAATGATTTTTTTTTTAAAAAAGGAGGCCCTTTCCCATGTTTGTTTTTGGGCCTATCGCTCCAAAATTAACTTTATTCCCGACCCGAACTCCCACCCCACAACCTTCTCACAATTGCCCTTCAACCCCTTCCCACCATCCCCATAGCCAATAAAAAGTGTTTTCCCTGCTCCCCCACCCCTCTGGCCCTGATAATTTTATTCCTCCCCTTCCCCACCAGTGTCTCACCTCGGAACTCCGTAGTTCCGAAGGCGCGCGAGTTGCGATTGATGGCCATTAAATTAGCTGTAAATATTTTATGCAGTTAGTGCTTATATTTCAATAAAATTTCATCAACAATCAATGCAATGGCAGCAGAGTTCAGTCATGTCTCGACCAGAAAAAAATGCTTTACTTGTTGATGTGTTTTCTCTACTGAGACAGCTATAATTTCAATATTTGCTTCATGGAACTGTAAATTTTAAAGTAATCCTTTGTCTTGATATTTGAGGTAGCCAAAATATAAAACTGATAGTTATTGATTTTGATCTTGATCTGTAAAAATATCCAGCGCTTGCTCCTAGAGCTAATAAAATAAAATATGACCACAGCACCAGGTATACAAGGAATAATTTGTCATGTTATTTTATTCACCAAATATACCATTTGTATTTGATTGGACTTGATTGATAGTTCTCTATTGGGATGCCAATAGATGGGCAAATATAGTTGGGAGCTTTTTCTGTAATTTTTTTTCCAACTCAGTCTTTAATTGCACCTGCATGTGCCAGCTGGACTCTTATGCATCAACTCCATTGCCCAGCATCATGCAAACAACACATTGGGCTGAATTTGATCAGCGCACTGCGCTCAGCATCGGCAGCTCTGAAAGTGGCGACCTTCTGACACGATACTACGCACGGGGGCTGATTTAAGTGGAGAGGGCGGAGTGGCCACCCTCGATGATGTAGAGGGGGCAGCCGCCGCATCCCCGGCAACGGCGTCTGGTGTCATTGCGCTGGTGCCGACGCCATTTTTAAAGGGCTTCAAGCCTTGAGGAAATTTGAATTTTTAAAAGACACAATGTTTAACATTGCAATTAAAAAATTTAATAAAAGCTGGAGGCCCTTTCCAACCCCTCCCCATGTTTGCTTTTGGGCCTATTGCTCCAAAATTAACTTTATTCCCGAACCGAACTTACCCCACCCCCCGCTCCCCCAACCTGCTCACATTTGCCCTTCAACCCCTTCCTACCATCCCCACAGCCAATAAAAAGTGTTTTCCCTGCTCCCCCACCCCTCCCGCCCTGATAATTTTATTCCCCCCCCTCCCCACCAGGCGAGAACCTTGGAACTCCGCAGTTCCAAAGGCACGCGAGTTGCGATTGGCGGCCATATAATCGGCGCGAGACGGCCCCCGCCAGCAGGTAAGTTCATTTGCATCGAAGGCCACACCGAGGCCCCCACACCGCCGGTAATATGCGGCAGGCTATTCTCGATGTTGGGGGTCAAGGGGCCGGTAAAAGTCAGCCCATTAAGTCTACAAGCATTGGTATTCTCAAAATTCATTTTTTTTAAATTCTTTCACGGGATCTGGGTGGCACTCCTAAGGCCAGCATTTGTTGCCCTTCCTTAATTGCCCGAGAAGGTGGTGGTAAGCTGCCTTCTTGAACCGCTGCAGTCCATCTGGTGCAGGTACACCCACAGTGCTATTACGGAATGAGTTCCAGGATTTTGATCTAGCAACAGTGACGGAACAGTGACATATTTCCAAGTCAGGATGGTGTGTGGTTTGGAGGGAAACTTGCAGTTGGTGGTGTTCCCAAGCGTCTACTGTCCTTGTCCTTCTAAGTAGAAGAGGTCGCGGGTTTGGGAGGTGCTGTCGAAGAGGACGTGGTGAGTTGCTGCAGTGCATCTTGTAGATGGTACATAGTGCTACCACTGTGCATCAGTGGTGGAGGGAGTGAATGTTTAAGGTGATGGATGGGGTGCCAATCAAGCGGGCAGCTTTGTCCTGGATGGTGTCGAGCTTCCTGAGTGTTGATGGAGCCACACTGGAGAGGGTGCAGAGGAGATTCACCAGGATGTTGCCTGTGCTGGAGCATTCAGCTATGAGGAGAGACTGGACAGGCTAGGGTTGCTTTCCTTAGAGCAGAGAAGGCTGAGTGGTGACCTGATTGAGGTATACAAAATTATGAGGGGCATAGATAGGGTAGATAGGAAGAAACTTTTCCCCTTAGCGGAAGTGCCAATAACCAGGGGACATAGATTTAAGTTAAGGCACAGGAGGTTCAGAGGGGATTTGAGGAAAAATGTTTTCACCCAGAGGGTTGTTAGAATCTGGAACACACTGCCTGTAGGGGTGGAAGAGGCAGGAACCCTCACAACATTTAAGAAGCATTTAGATGAGCACTTGAAACACCGTAGCATACAAGGCTACGGGCCAAGTGCTGGAAAATGGGATTAGAACAGATAGGCTTGGTGGCCTGCGCAGATACGGTGGGCCGAAGGGCCTATTTCTGTGCTGTAAAACTCTGACTCATCCAAGCAAGTGGAGAGTATTCCATCACACTTCTGACTTGTGCCTTGTAGATGGTGGACAGACTTTGGGGAGTCAGGAGGTGGGTTACTTGCTGCAGAATTCCCAGTCTCTGACCTGTTTTTGTCGCTACAGCATTTATGTGACTGGTCCAGTTCAGTTTCTGGTCAATGGTAATCCCCATGATGCTGCTCGTGGAGGATTCAGCAATGATAATGCCGTTGAATGTCATGGGGAAATGGTTCCTTTCTCTCTTATTGGAGATCATCATTGCCTGGCACTTGCGTTGCACAAATGTTACATGCCACATATCAGCCCATGCCTGAATGTTGTCCAGGTCTTGCTGCATATGGACACGGACTGCTTCAGTATCTGAGGAGTTGCAAATGGTACTGAACATCATACAATCATCAGCGAACATCCCCACTTCTGATCTTATGACGGAGGGAAGGTCATTAATGAAGCAGCTGAAGATGGTTGGGCCTAGGACACTACCCTGAGGAACACCTGCAGCAATGTCTTGGGGCTGAGACAATTTGTCTCCAACAACCACAGCCATCTTCCTTTGTAATAGGTATGAATCCAACCAATGGAGGGTTTTCCCCCAATTTCCATTGACTTCAGTTTGGCTAGGGCTTCTTGATGCCACACTCGGTCAAATGCTGCCTTGATATCCAGGGCAATCACTTTCACCTCACTTCTCGAGTTCAGCTCTTTGGTCCATGTTTGGACCAAGGCTGTAATGAGGTCTGGAGCCGACTGGCCCTAGTGGAACCCAAACTGAGCATCAGTGAGCAGGTTATTGCTGTTAAGTGATGCTTGACAGTAGTGTCAATGACAGCTTCCATCACTTCGCTGATGATCGAGAGTAGACTGATGGGGTGTTAATTGGCCAGATTGGATTTGTCTTGATTTTTATAGATAGGACATACCTGGGCAATTTTCCACATTGTTGGGTCGATGCCAGTGTTGTAGCTGTACTGGAACAACTGTATAGGTATAAGTTTGAAGGATATATTTAAGCTCTTAGGAATAGATTGCACTGCTTGTTTTATCTGTTTTTTTCTGCTTTTGTCTGATTACCTTACTTGTAAGTGAATCTATTAGTTTTATCCTGCACTGTACAAATCAAAATTTTACTGAATGGACATGTGCAGATTAAAAAAATCTCTAGTCCACGCAAAGCAGTTGAGCGGTAGTGAATCGATGACAAAGCATGAAACTGCAGAAGCAGTTCTAAGCTTTCTGTACTTTGAATACACAGTATTGTTTGCTAACATTTTCACTCTCCTCTCTGAAAGTCATCATCTCACATTGGGGTACAGTCCCATGGAATCCAGGTATGCTCCAATACCTCACCGAAGTGATGTATATGCCGATTTCCATTTTCCCACTTCGTAAATCATAAATATTTCCGCATATTTACCTTATTCACATTTGCATGCTCCCGTAAAACCAAGTCCCAAAATCTGCAGCCAACCTGATTGCCACATTGGCCAACTAAAAGGAAGAGTGAAAACATAAGATTCTGTTTGCAAAAACATAAGATTCTGTTTGCAAAAACATAAACAGCTTTGTAGAGTTTTTTTAAATTCCCATAGCAATCTATACTTATTCAGAATAGTGGGTGGGGAGGGCAGAGAGGCAAAGCAAGTAACATAAAATTCTCTTTAAAGTAATATGTCTATAATACACTCATTGTAGCATTAAGTTGACCGATGTTGTAGTTGGAGAATCTGAGTCGTATTGCATTACAAGACCTATCCAAGTACAGAATCATAGAACCACAGAAAGAGACCAGTCGGCTAATCGTGTCTGTATCAGCCGAAAAAAGAAGGTACCCAGCCTAATCTCACTTTCAAGTATTTGGTCCGTTGCCCTGCAGGTTACAGCATTCCATGTGCACACATTGGCTCCTTCTAAATGAGATGAGGGTTTCTGCCTCTAGCACCCTTTCAAGCAGTGAGTTCCAGACCCTCACCAACCTTTGGGTGAAAAAAAAACTTTTCCTCATCTCTCCTTTCATCCTTCTACCAATCACTTTAAATCTATGCCCCCTAATCACTCTAATGACCTCTCTGTTAAGATAAATAGGCCCTCACAATTTTGTACATTTCAATCAAATTTCCCCTCAGCCTCCTCTGTTCAAAGGAGAACAACCCCAGCCTATCCAATTTTTCCTCATAGCTGCAATTTTCCAGTCCTAACAACATCCTCGTAAATCTCCACTGTACCCTCTCTACTGCAATTATATCCTTTCTGTAATGAGGTGACCAGAACTGCACACAGTAATCAAGTTGTGGCCTAACTAATGTTTTATATAGTTCCAGCATAATCTCCCTACTCTTATACTTTACACCTCTGCTAATAAAAGGAAAAGAATTCCATATGCCTTCTTAACCACTTTATCGACCTGTCCTGCTACCTTCAGGGATCTGTGGACATTCACTCCAAGGTCCCTCACTTCCTCTACACCTCTCAGTTTCCTCCCATTTATTGTGTATTCCTTTGCCTTGTTTGACTTCCCCATATGCATCACCTCACACTTTTCTGGGTTAAATTCCATTTGCTACTTTTCTGGTAATCTGACCAATCCAGTGATATTGTCCTGCAGTCTACAGCTATCCTCCTCACGATCAACCATGCAACCAATTTTGTGTCATCTGCAAACTCCTTGATTATTCCCCCGACATTTACCTCCAATCATTAATGTATACCACAAAAAGCAGGGGACCTGGTACTGAGCCCTGTGGAACCCCATTGGAAATAGTCTTCCAGTTGCAAAAACACCCGTCAACAATTACCTTTTGTTTCATGCCACTGAGCCAATTTTGTATCCAGCTTGCTACATTCCCTGGGGGATCCCACGGGCTTTTTTTTTTAAACCAGTCTGCCATGTGGGACTTTGTCAAAAGCCTTGCTAAAATCCATGTAGACCACATCAACTGCACTACCCTCATCAATCCTCCTTTTTACTTCCTCATAAAATTCAATCAAATTAGTTAGACATGACCTCTTAACAAATCCATGTTGACTATCGTTGATTAATCTGTGCCTTTCTAAGTGGCGTTTATCCTGCCTCTCAGAATTGATTTCAATAATTTGCCCATTACCGAGGTTAGACTAACTGGCCTGTAATTATTTGGTCAATCCCTCGCACCCTTTTTAAACAAAGGCACAGTGTTAGCAGACCGCCAATCCTCTGGCACCACACCTGTATCCAGTGAGGATTCAAAAATGATGGTCAGACCCTCTGCTATTTCCTCCCTGGCTTATTTTAAAAGCATTTCATTTGACCCTGGCGATTTATCCACTTTCAAGGATGCTAATCCCCTTAATAGTTCCTCTCTCCCTATGTTTATCATATCCAATACTTCACATTCCTCCTCTTGAACTACAATGTCTGGATGTAAAGTATTCATTAAGAACCATACCCACATCTTCAGCCTCCACATATAGGTTACCTTTTTGGTCTATTTTGGGCCCTACTCTTCCCTTCATTATCCTCTTATTCTTAATGTATTGATAAAACATCTTTAGGTTCTCCTTGATTTTACTTGTCAATATTCTTTCATGCCCTCTCTTTGCTTTCCCAATTTCCTTTTTGTTTTCACCCCTCCACTCCTTGCAGCTTTTTGTAGCATTGAGCTCTCGGTGTCTGACATAAGCTTTCCTTTTCTGTCTTATCATACCCTGAAAGCTCCTTGACATCCAGGGATCTCTAGATTTAGCCGTCCCGCCCTTTTCCTTTGTGGGAACATATTTACTCTGAAACCCCTGAATCTCCTCTTTGAATGCCTCCGTCTGCTCTGACACCGATTTGCCTTCAAGTAGCTGTTTCCAGTCCACTTTTGCTAAGTCACTTCTCAGTTTAGTAAAATTGGCCTAATCCCAATTTAGAACTTTAACTCCTGTTCTATCTCTGTCCTTTTCCATAATTATATTAAAACCAACTGAATTATGATCACAACCACCAAAATGCCCTCCCACTGCCACTCCTTCCACCTGACCAGCCTAGCAATGCCCACATCCCCCAAACGAATAAAAAACTAAAGCCAAGTCCAGAACTGCGCCCTCTCTTGTTGGATTGGCTACATACTGGCCAAAAAGATTCTCCTGAATGCACCAAAGTACTACTAACATACGCTAGCAAGTGTGTTTAATGAGCGAGTGCTGCATACTCGTAGTCTGGTGGTAAAACTCAGCTTCACTGGGTATGCAGACTGGCACATGACAAAATAGGATCCAAACTAGAAAACGTTTCAGTATTTGCAAATTATGCAAAAACCTACCCAGTTAAACTCATATTGCATCATTGGTCACATGTCTGCGTAGTCCACCAAATTATAACAAATAAAAATAGCATTATACTTCAGGCTACACTGATTATTTTACAGATCATACTACATAATGCAAAGTATGCAGTCAGGAATTAGCCATTTATTCCAGTAAGAAACAATCCATTTGGAATAATATAAGAAGTAATATGAATCATCAGTATAAGGCAACTATGTGACCTTGCAAAATTTGTCATTCAGGTGTCTAGGATGAATCAGATTACCAGGAAGGTGTGTTCCAACTGTTTGCCTCTTTTGCGAGACCTACTGCACACCCAGGTGACCTTAGAATGAGACTGTGTGATTCCCACCAGTTTGAGTGACGCTTTTCATGACCATTCAGCACCAATGAAGGCACATCACTACATCTTAATTAATTAATTCAGAAGCACTCACTGATATCACTAAATTTACATTTTACTAGTTTGAACCTGTGTCCTGCTCCTGTTGTTTATTTTAAAGTAATATTGCCAATTAACCTTTTCCGTATCATTTACTATCTTTTATACATCTTTAAGAGCATCCCCTCATGATGTTCAGAATCTGATGTCTCTCCAATCTTTCTACATGATTCAGACTCCTGGCCCTTCTCAGCACTGCATCCAGTGCTTGACTGTCTGTTGTTCTTTTTAATAACCAGACTGCACACACTAGATTTTGGATCATCTGCAAATGTGACCAATTTGCACCGAGTTTCTGAAGCCATGACATTCATACAAACTGGAAGCAGCAATGATCCCCATACTGAAACCTGGGACACCCTACTTTTGTCCCAAGCTTGACATTACCAGTCTATTATTTTCCAACCTTCTAATTTCTTATCCATAACCAAAATTTTCCCTGTATCCCCAAAACATTGAGTAAACTTTCACATGAAACTTTATCAACTTCTGTTTGGAAGACTGTGTACACAATGTAGAGGTTACCAGTCAACTTGGATTGTCATTTCCTACAAGAATTCCAAATGGCAGATCTTAACCTTCTAAATCCATGGTGCCTGCTGTATAGATAATCCACAAGTGTACTTCTGATAATGGATTTCATTATTTTATATGGAATTGAAGTAGTTGCCAAGTTCTGAAGAAGGGTCACTGACCTGAAACATTAACGCTGCTTCTCTCTCCACAGATGCTGCCAGACCTGCTGAGTATTTCCAGCATTTCTTGTTTTTATTTCAGATTTCCAGCATCTGCAGTATTTTGCTTTTATTTTAGTTGCCAAGTCTGTTTTATATGCTATTTTTGTATCTGGATATCACATTAGCCTGTTTGCAACCTATCTTCCCAGTATGCATTAATTCCTTCATAATAATCATCAGTGCCTCAGAAAATTTCTCACTTTCTCTCAACACAATGAGAAAAATATCATCTATCCCTATCATTAACTTTAATACATTGGCTCGGATTTCACAGTGGCAAAGCAACAACACTTACCACTCACCTTGAAAAAAACCACTCTAGTGATCCCTGTCACATGAATTTCCCCTTTCCCAACTTTATTTTGAATCTGGAGCCAAGTCAAGGGGGTCTCCAGGCAGCCAGTAACAGGGATGTCATCCAGTAGAATAAGCAGCCAATCATATTGAAGTATTGAAATGCAAACCAGGAAGTAAAATGCACAGATTATCCTTCACTTTTCATTAAATTTTATAGATAAACGCAATGATTGGGATATACACATAGATTAAGGTTGAAACTGAAATATCATAAACTTTGTAAAAAAAATTATTAAAATGTGAAATGTTTTAGTGGAGAAATTTAACATTCCACAAATATAAAATTAGTTTTCCAGGGTTAGAGAGATTTTTCAGTCGTGATTATGAAGTTAGTCCACCGTTAAAAACCCAGGTAGACCTTATGCAACAAAGACTGGTCGCATTTGCGACCAGTTCAAACTGGCCTTGGGAGCCAAAGTTAACCAGGGCAAGAGCGAGGCCATGTTCTTTGGGAACTGGGCTGACCGATCCTTTGCCCCTTTCACCGTCAGGTCAGACTACCTGAAGGTGCTGGGGATATGGTTCGGAAGGGCTGGGGCGTACACCAAAACCTGAGAGGAGCGAGTAGCCAAGGTACAACAAAATTTGAGCAGCGATCTCTCTCCATTGTGGGTAAGAACCTGGTCATCAGGTGCGAGGTGCTCACGTTATTGCTGTACGTGGCGCAGGTCTGGCCCATACCCCATTCCTGCGCTGTGGCGGTCACCCGAGCTATTTTCCGCTTCATCTGGGGATCTAAAATGGACCGGGTCCGGAGAGACACGATGTTGAAACCTCTAGATAAGAGCGGGAAAAATGTACCCAACGTGGCCCTAATCCTGATGACCACCTTCGTGTGCGGCTGCATCAAGCTGTGTGTAGACCTCCAGTACGCAAACTCCAAGTGTCACTATGTGCTGAGGTTCTATCTGTCCCCGATGTTGCGAAGGATGGGTCTGGTCACATTGCCGCGGAACGCGGTCCATTTGGACCGTGCCGCACCACTTATCCTTTGTGGAGCAGTTTCTGCGGGAAAACACCTTTGACCACCGATCCATCAGGCAGTGGTCTGCACGGAATGTCCTCAAGGCCCTACGGGAAAAGGAGACGGTGGATCCTGTCGGATGGTTCCCCGAGCAGACCGCCAAAGTTATTTGGCCTCATCACCAGAACTTTCAAACAACCACCAAGATGTAGCTTGGCTGGTGGTGAGAAGATCCCTCCCCATCAGATCCTTCCTGCACGCCCAAAGTCTCGCCCCCTCCGCGCAATGCCCATATCTTCCTGGAATGTGTCTTTGCAAAGCAGGTGTGGAAAGAGATGCAGTGGTTTTTGTCGAGGTTCACCCCAAGCAGCTTTGTAACACAGGAGTCTGTGCTCTACGGGCTGTTCCCAGGGACGCACACCGAGACAAACATCAACTGCTGCTGGAGGACTATCAATTCGGTGAAAGACGCCCTTTGGTCTTCCCGAAACTTGCTGGTCTTCCACCGCAAAGAGTTGTCCATCACCGAATGTTGCAGATAGGCACATTCCAAGGTCCAGGACTACGTGCTGAGGGACGCACTAAAGCTTGGGGCAGCCGCAACAAAGGCTCAATGGGGAAAGACCACAGTGTAAGGTCCCCCCACCAAGCTGAACGGAGGGGCTGGATCCATGGGAAACCCCTCAAACTGTATCGGAAAAATTTTCATTTGCTGTAAAATGCAAAAATGTTAATGGCATGACAAATGAAATGGAAGGGTTGTGAGGCAACTCATGATTGTAATGAAGCAAACGGACCTCCTTTGCACTGTTAGTAATTTTTGACTTGGTGCTGTTTGAAACTGGTAATGTAATTTTTACAGATTTTTATGAATAAAGTATATTTTGGAAATAAAAAAAAGAGATACTTTTCCAAGGGTTTTTACAGTGACTAATAGCATAAGAGTGGAAGTTTTCATCAGTTCAGTGATTTCTAACTGATTGCAGTCTGGGGAAACTTGCCGCAAAAATCCGGGCTAATTAACACATTTTTAGTTGCTGGGGCGTTCGCCCTGTTTTGGCGGTATCTACCCCCAGGAAATGGGCACCTGCAACATTATTGTTGTTGCTATGGCATTGGGTCCATACCCAACATGGATCACTCCACTGACCCAGGCAGCATTGAATGAGACCACTACACTAAAAAAAACACTTTCCAAAAAAAAAATCAGACACCTACAGGAAGACTGAAATGCTTACCTTGTACTAGCACAGACTGAGTCATATTGAAGGGACCTCTCACTCTGTCCCTCTCACTCTGTCCCTCTCTCTGGTTACTATGGTTTCCCGGGTGTTCTTTTACCGCCGGCTTGTGAGTTTCGCGCGCGGCGTTTCCTGGAGGCGACGTCACTTATGCCTGACGTCACGTTCCCATGGAAACGGGAAGCTGGGCGGGGACGGGGCGTGTGACGTGCTGGCTGGGATTCCCAGCTCGTGAAGACTGTGTGTGCCCGGAGCACGCGCGGCGCCTGTGCACTCAGGGCAGTCAGCAGGGTGAGGGGAGATTTCACTGCTTTCATAATTCATTACCAGTCTGTGCCAATACTTAATTGATCTATTTCTATGATAATTCATGCGCAATTATGTTGATTCGAATTAGAATAGGTTGTAGCAATTTTGTGTGAGCTGCCTCCCTCCCCCATAACGATACTAATACTTAATGAGTTAGTGGCTGTATTAAAGTGACTCTGACTGAGGGACGTAAAGCTCAGCATTCGCTTCCTTTCCCATGATTTTTGCCACGTTGGCAATGATGCCATCCATGTCTGTTTTTTCGTAGCCTCGTTTCTGACTTTTTGGTCCAAACTGCTGTAATTTCACTGTTGTGACATCGGGGATATAACATCAACAGAATGGCGGATAGGTAAGTGGCTGTTTGAAAATAGTTTATAAATTGAGAGCAACGTGAGGCAGCACCATTTTATTAAAAAAATCGAATTCATTTCTCCTGATTCCTTCGGTAGGTGGTGGGAAGGTTGGATTCAGCACAACATCGCGACGGCAAAAGCTAAGGTAAGGCGCTTTTTAAAATCAGATTTCCTACACAGCCAAGTGGAATGATGCAGTAATTCGTCAGATAGTTTGATTTTGATCAAATTAATTTTGTTAAGGATTCAACGTTGCCCATTCCACTATACATGATTGAAGAAGCTGGGACTGTTATCTGTGGAGAAGGGAAGCTTAAGAGATTTGATAGAGGTGCTCAAAATCATGAGGGGTCTGGACAAAGTAAATAGGGAAAAAAATTCCATTGGTGGAAGAGTCGAGAACCACAGGACACTAAGGTGAATGGCAAAAGAACCAAAGGTGACATGAAAAACTTTTTTTATACTGCGAGTGATTAGGATCTCCAATACACTGCCTGAGAATGTGGTTTCAGTAGTGGCTTTCAAAAGGAATTGGAGAAGCACCTGAAGATTTCCAGGGCTACGGCGAAAGGGCAGGGGAGTCGAACTAGCTGAGTTGCTGTTGCAGAGAGCTGGCCTAGACACGAAGAGCCAAAAAGCCTCCTTCTGTGCTGTAACAGTTCTATGATTTTTTTTATTCATTCAGGAATGTGGGCGTTGCTGGCTAGGCCAGCATTTATTGCCCATCCCTAATTGCCCTTGAGAAGATGGTAGTGAGCTGCCTTCTTGAACTGCTGCAGTCCATTTGGGGTAGGTATACCCACAGTACTGTTAGGAAGGGAGTTCCAGGATTTTGACCCAGCGACAGTGAAGGAACGGCGATATCGTTCCAAGTCAGGATGGTTTGTGACTTGGAGGGGAACTTGCAGGTGGTGGTGTTCTGATGCATTTGCTGCCCTTGTCCTTCTAGTTGGTCACGGGTTTGGAAGGTGCTGTCTAAGGAGCCTTGGTGCATTGCTACAGTGCATCTTGTAGATAGTACACACTGCTGCCACTGTGCGTCGGTGGTGGAGGGAGTGAATGTTTGTAGATGGGGTGCCAATCAAGAGGGCTGCTTTGTCCTGGATGGTATCGAGCTTCTTGAGTGTTGGAGCTGCACCCATCCAGGCAAGTGGAGAGTATTCCATCACATTCCTGACTTGTGCCTTGTAAATGGTGAACAGGCTTTGGGGAGTCAGGAGGTGAGTTACTTGCCGCAGGATTCCTAGCCTCTGACCTGCTCTTGTAGCCACGGTATTTATATGGCTATTCCAGTTCAGTTTCTGGTCAATGGTAACCCCTAGGATGTTTAATAGTGGGGGATTCAGCGATGGTAATGCCATTGAATGTCAAGGGGAGATGGTTAGATTTTCTCTTGTTGGAGATGGTCTTTGGTGGCACTTGTGTGGCGTGAATGTTACTTGCCACTTATCAGCCCAAGCCTGGATATTGTCCAGGTCTTGCTGCATTTCTACACGGACTGCTTCAGTATCTGAGGAGTCACGAATGATGCTGAACATTGTGCAATCATCAGCAAACATCCCCACTTCTGACCTTATGATTGAAGGTAAGGTCATTGATGAAGCAGCTGAAGATGGTTGGGCCTAGGACACTACCCTGAGGAACTCTATAGGAACTACAGATTCTATAGTTTCTGCTGACAGTTATCATTTTGTATGTATCCCATAGTGTCGCACACCTAAGTTGGAAAATATGGTGTCATATACTATTTATCCGAACTATCTGTTACTTATCTCTCCTTTTCACCACTTAATTTTCTATCTATTTGTCTTTTTTCTTTACCTGCCACATCCCCTACCTCCCTACCTGAAAGTAAAGGAGCCAATTGGGTGATGGCTGATGGCCCTCAGCAGCTCCCTTACACTGACCTTTTAATTTCCTATCACTACTCCTTAATCTTTTAACAATCCCTTAATTTCTGTATCCTTCTGCCACTGGAAACAATTTGTCCTTATTTACTCTACCAAAACTCTTTATTACTTCCAACACCTCTATCAAATCTCCCTTGTTTTCCTTCAAACAGAGGAAGCTGAGGGGTGATTTAAATTGAGGTGTACAAAATTGAGGGGCCCTGATAGAGTAGACAGGAAGGAACTGTTACCTCTAGCAGAGAGGTCAGTTACCAGGAGGCCACAGTTTTAAGGTGATTGGTAGAAGGATCAGAGGGGACATGAGGAAAAACTTTTTCACCCAGAGGGTGGTGGGTGTCTGGTATTCACTGCCTGGATCAATGGCGGAAGCATTTAAAAGGTACCTGGAATTGTACCTGAAATGCTGTAACCTGTAAGGCTATGGACCAGTTGCTGGAAGGTGGGATTAGATTGGGCTGCTAGTTTTTTCAGCTGGCGCAGACATGATGGGCTGAATGGCCTCTTTCTGTGCTGAAACTTTTTTATGATTCTCCCCTTAATTTTCTCTGCTCCCAGGAGAACAATCCCAATTTCTCTAGTCTGTCTATCTAGCTGAAGCTTTTCATTCCTGGTAACATTCTAGTAGATCTCCTCTGTGCCTTCACTGAGGCCTTGATATCCTTCCAAAACTGGTGCCCAGATGTGTCCACAATACTTCAACTGGGGATTAAGTGTTTTTAAAAATATTTTTTATTTTTATTTTAGAGATACAGCACTGAAACAGACCTGCCGGCCCACCAAGTCTGTGCCGACCAACAACCACTCATTTATCCTAATCCTACAGTAATCCCATATTCCCTCCCACCTACCTACACTAGGGGCAATTTACAATGGCCAATTTACCTATCAGCCTGCAAGTCTTTGGCTGTGGGAGGAAACCGGAGCACCTGGCGAAAACCCGCGCGGTCACAGGGAGAACTTGCAAACTCCGCACAGGAGTACCCAGAATCAAACCCGGGTCCCTGGAGCTGTGAGGCTGCGGTGCTAACCACTGCGCTACCCTATTTACCGTAACTTTATTGGTTTTGTACTCTACTCTATTGATAAAGCCAAGGATCCCGTATGCCTTTTTAACAGCCTTAGCAACTTCTTGTGCCACCTTCAAAGCCTTGTGTATGTACACCCCAGGTCATTTTGTTCCTGAACTCTGTTTAAACTCGTCCATTTAGTTTATGCTACCTCTCCTCATTCCAACTATCAAAATGAATAATTTTACAGTTTTGTGTTAAGCTTCATCTTCCATAAGAACATAAGAAATAGGAGCAGGGGCATGTGCTTGCTTCCCCATTCAATAAGATCATGGCTGATTTTCTAAATTCCACCTTCCGTCCAATCCCCGTATTCCTTGATTACCCGACTGTCCAAAAATCTATCGATCTCATCTTTGAATATACTCAATGCTGAGCATCCACTGCCCTCTGGGGTAGAGAATTCCAAAGAGTCACAACCCTTTGAGTGAGGAAATTCCTCCTCATATCAATCTTAAATGATCAGCCCCTTTATCTTGAGACTATGTCCCCTAGTTCTAGATACTTCAGCCAGGGGAAACAGCCTCTCAGCATCTACCCTGTCAAGCCCCCTCAAATCTTATATGTCAATGAGATCACCTCTCATTCCTCTAAACTCCAGAGAGTATAGACCCAATCTACTCTACCTCATCCCAGAATTCAATCTAGTGAACCTTTGCTCCACTGCTTCCAAGGCAAGTATATTCTTCCTTTAGATAAGGAGACCAAAACTGTGCACAATACTCCAGGTATGGTTTCACCAAATCGCTGTGCAATTGCAAGTCTTCCTTACTCTTGTACTCCAGTCCCCTTGCAATAAAAGCCAACATGCTAGTTGCTTTCCTTGATGAACAAAATGGAAAAGGAGGAGGAGTAGCCTTGATAAAGGCAGTAGGGAGAAAGGATCTTAGCTCCAAGAAAATCTAAAAGTAGAATCAGTTTGGGTGGAGCTAAGAAACAGCAAGGGGCAGAAAACGGTGGTGGGAATTGTTTATAGGCTCTCTAACAGTAGTTATAGTGTAGGGCAGAGTATAAATCAGGAAATTGAGACATTTGTAATAAAGGTAATAGAGTAATTATGGGGGAAATTAACATTCAGATAGACTGGGCAAATCAAATTTGCAGTAATAGTCTGGAAGGTGAGTTCATGGAATCCATACAAGATTGGTTCCTCGACATACTGATCTAGAAAACTGAGGGAGCAGGTCATTTTGGATCTCATATTATGCAAAAAAGGGTTAATTAATAACTTTGTAATAAAGGGGCCTCTAGGGAAGAGTGACCATAATATGATAGAATTTTATATTGAGTTCAGAAGTGATCTAGTGAACTCCAAAACTAGGGTCTTAATTCGAAACAAAGCAAACTATGTAGGGATGAGACTTGCTGGTCTTCCAGCGCAAAAAGAGTTGTCCACGACCGAATGTTGCAGACTGGCACATTCCAAGGTCCAGGACTACGTGCTGAGGGACACACTAAAGCTTGGGGCAGCCGCAGCAAAGGCTCATTGGGGAAAGACCACTGTGTAAGGTCCCCCCACCAAGCTGAACTGAGGGGCTGGATCCATGGGAAACCTTTCGAACTGTATCGGAAAAATTTTGTGTGCTATAAAATTTTGTGTGCGTGACAAATGAAATGGAAGGGTTGTGAGGCAACTCAGGATTGTATTGGAGGAAACTGATCACCTTTGTACTGTATGTAATTTTTGACTTGGTGCTGTTTGAAACTAGTAATGTATTTTTTACAGATTTTTATGAATAAAGTATATTTTGGAAATAAATTTAAAAATGTAGGTATGAGGGTAGTGTTGACTAAGGTAGGTTGGGAAATTACATTTAAAAGATATGATGGTAAACAAGCAATGGCTAACATTTAATAAAAGAAGATACATAATTTGCAACAAATATATTCCTTCAAACACAAAAAAACACAAAAAATGCTATAAGTGGTGCAACTGTGGCTAACACGAAGATTTAAAGATAGTATTAGATCAAAGGAAGAGGCTTATAATGTTTCCAGAAATAGTAAGCCTGAGGACTGGGAGGATTTTAGAATTCAGCAAAGGAGGGCAAATAAATTGATGAAAGAAAATATAAGAGTAGACTAGCAAGAGACATAAAAATTGTAAATGTTTCTATAGGTATGTAAATAGGAAGAGATTAGTGAAAGCAAGCGTGAGGCTATTAAAGGTAAAATTATAATGGGAAATGAGGAAATGGCAGAGACATTAAACAAATACTTTGTATCTGTCTTCACAGTTGAAGACAGAAGATCATTCCAGATATTACAGGAAATCAAGGGTCGAGCGAGAATGAGGAACTATAAAGTAGTAGTACTGGATAAGTTAATGGAACTAAGTGGCAACACATCTTCTGGACCTGATGACTTGCATCCTAGGGTTTTAAAAGAAGTAGCTGCAGAAATATTGGATGTCTTAGTTTTGATCTTCCTAATTTTTTTAGATTCTGGAACCCCTCCAAATGATCTGCATGCATCACATCTGTGCTTTCTGCCCTACATTGGTTCCTGGCCCAGCAAGTTTTGCTTTTAAAATTCTCATTCTTGTTTTCATATCCTTCCATGGACTCAGCCTCCCTATCCCAGTAATTTCCTACAAATCTATGCGATCTCTGTGCTCCTCCCAATTCTGGTCTCTTGCACACCCCCGATTTTTTTTTTTCGCTGTGCGATTGCTGGCCTTGCCTTCAGCTGCTTAGGACTAAAGCTCTGTCAAATTTCCTCCCAGACCTCTTTGCCTCTCCTCATTTTAAGTCACTCTTTAAAACCTCCTTCTGTGACAAGCTTTTGGTCACCTGTCTTCATATCTGTGTTAAATTTTGGCAGACAACAATCCTGTGAAGCGTCTTGAAATGTTTTACTACATCAAAGGGAACTATATAAATGCAAGTTTCTGTTGATGACAACTCTTAAAATGTAGCTCACTGCTGCTTGAATGGCCTGGAGCTGCTGTTCAGTATTGCTTTGGCATGAGCAAATGACTAGGATGCGCAACACAAAAGAGCAGAAGATTAGTAGAAATTCATAAGCTGAGACAAGATTTCTATCTTCATATTCCCTGCTTCTGGTGCAGCATCTTTGCCGTTGATCTCGGACAGCCTCCTCAAAGAGGGTTATGTAGTTAGATTGGTGGTGTCCTCTTGCTATTTGGCTTCTCCCCCTCTTGTTTTTCAGACTCTTCTCCAGCAAACAGAGGTGAGTGTTATGAAATTGCCAAGGTCAATTTCATTTTATAGGGAGAATGGCATGTTAGGATGTGAGGTGAAGAGGGTGCATCTGTAAAGGGTATCATTTTTCATAATGAATCTTCATGGGAAGCATTCAAGATAATGTAAGACTAGGTAAGAGGTACCTGCATATATCGTATCTGCTTGACACGTACCATTGTGATAAAATAACACTAGATTTGTCTATCCTGTTGGACCTGGTAAGGTAATAAAATTTCTGTCTGTGTTGCAGCCACATCAGCTAAATGCTTCCATTTCTGTTATTGTTTGTGTTTATGTAGTCATGCGGCAGTAGCCATTGGAGGGGCAAAAGAATCTCATGTATTTGCTCCAGCAAGATCTCAATTACCATGTCTGAAAACCATGTCACCCTACTGCTAGCATGACAATTTGTAGAAATGGTTTAAAATTTATGGCCTTTGCCTCTTTAACCAAACAGGCTCACAGTAGCATATGGTTTCCTACTCATTATCCAGCATTATTGATCCCTGGAATTTGTTCACATGTTGCAAGTTAGGCTGAATCAGAAACCAAGGTAATTTTAGCATAGTTGTTTCATGTGTACTAAGATTGCACTGTCATCACGTACCCAGATAGAGGCTCCATAGGAAAATCATAGCTCTGATCTTATAGGAACAAGAAACAGTTGTATAAGTTTTTTGGCTTTTTGATGGCATTGCCATCCTGTCCACTGGTGGAATAAGAATGTTGGCAATGTGTCTACTGTTCAGTAAGAACAACTATACTCCCTGCAATGATTTCAAACTTGTGTATGATGGGATTAAAGCTGCTACCTTTTTATATTTTTTTGAATTCATAGTCTGCGAAAGCTGTGGAGTTTTTGACACGCGATCTGGCTGAATTCACTCAGATTATTCAACATGATACTGTGACTACGCTTGCCGCCACAGCTTTAGCATTCAAAGAGAAACTAAATGTGAGTTTATACTTATTATAATTTAGACTATAAACCAAGTTCCTGAATCCATATCTGTTATTAAATGTACTATTTTGTTTGTAAGAAAGAATAAACATGTTCAGATAAAGCAAGTGGAAGTCATCAAGTTCCTTTAAGGGAACTTGTTTCTGTTTGCTTTAATAACATATAACATAACCTTTATATATACTCCCATTTTTTAATGGTTTTATACTCCCATTATTTAGGTCTTTGCATGACAGCAGTTTTAGTTCTGTTGAGATTTCAGCAAGTAAACTAATGTGGTTATGGTACAGTTAACAATGTTTTCCAGTAACATAAGATAAAATATCTTTTTTCAGTATTTGTGTTCCAGCAACATTGTAATTGAAAATTTATGAATTTGAGAGTTAAAATGTGGAATGATATTTAATCTGATTCCAAAAATGTTTGCAGAACCTTTCGGTTATCAAGTTCACTGATTTCCCTGGGCTTACTGAATTTGCTGGACCATAAGACACACTGGGGTGGGGGTGGGGGGAAGTTGCCTAAAATTTCCATCCATCTTTGTGGTCTGAAGATTATACCAAAATATATTTTTTTAAATCCTGGTGCATCTTATGGTCTGGCAAGTACAGTACATAATCTTAAACTCTCAAATTAAGTTGCTGTCATTTCCTCCCCCACCCCCATGTTCAAGTTGAACACATTACTTACAGACTGCAGAACTATACAGGATTTATTTTGGTGCTCATCTTCTCTTCTAGGTTGAGGAACACACAGAAGGAGGTCAGGCATTCAGCAAGGGGCTTTCAAGCTTGCTTGGAGCTATCTCTGATGCATTTGCTCCGACAGTGGAAGAATCTGTCCCTTCTTATGTGAAAACGGTAAAGGACATTCAGATCAGAATTAGCGAACCATACGATGGTGCTAAGGTATCTACAATATTGGCATACAATAGTCAAATGTGAGTGGAAGAACAAAAGTTACTTAAGAAATAGTTACCTTTCTTTTTAACATTTTTATTTCATAGGTTCGGCTCTGTAACCTTGAGGCTGATCCTGCAACATATTGCAGTAAACCAGATGGTAAGCTGAAACAAAATGCTGTAATCTGTTAGAGAGCTGCAAGCAAAATTGCTTCTAAAGTATTTGGTTTCCATATTCTAACTTTTATGCACTGGATCATTTTACATAGTGACTCATCATAAATGCTTCAATTGTGTTCACTTATTGTGTCTGTACTGATCGATTACATACGTCATGGCTAGAAAGCTACAAATTACTTCACTCACTAAACTGCTATTCCTTGTAGCTGAAGTCAGATCTAAAGCTTAAATTCCAGTCTATTCCTAGTGTGTTTCAACTGTTTGCCATTGGGCAAAACTAACTTAAATAGTGCAGGACACTTGCTTCTGTAGTCGTGAAGCTCTCGAAAGATTTAGATGGTTAGGATGCAGGATTATTAAAGTTGTTTTGTTTGTCAAGCAACATGACCCACTGATGTAGGGAAACATGGCATGTTTGTTTATTCTGTATCTGTTGTAGTGATTGCATGGACCCACTCAATTCATAACTGTACACTGTTGACTTGCATGTAAAATAAAGCAGCTTAACTATTTGTATTCAGCCCCATCTTGCCACATATTTTTCAACCTGCCTTCAAGAAGAACAGCATACATGAGGGCATATGCAAATGACACAATATCCAGTGTAGATCACAAGGATGTGCTATTGCATGGTTCGATACAGTGCAAGATGCCCCTGAAATTGAGGCGCTCAGACTGTCGTTTCTATAGAAGTGTCTGAAAAAGAATATCTAAAGCAAGACCCAAATTTGTGTCAGTGTTTCTACAGAATGCATTGTGCCTGATTAAGTATATTTAATGAGAAACACTCTAGCCCACCTCAATCAAGAATAAACAAAAGAGAACTCCAATTGGAATATGCTCACAACCAGCTAATGGAATGTCAGAGACTATAAGAGAAAAGCACATTGGAAAAATGAAGAGACTGGGATAAAACAAAAATGTGGGCAGAATAAACAAAAGAAAGATCTAGCAAAAGTATGACAGAAAAATAAATCAAAGACAGAAAGAGGAGAATAAAGTGAGACAAACAGACTGTTACATTCTTACTGCAGTCAAGAATGTAGTATTGGTGCTATTGCACAACAATACAAATGGGAGCCATGTTTTTACTGCCTGCTCACTTCATTGAATTGGAGAAGACAAGCCTCCACACATCTCAAATGTGTGCAAGAACTGCTGCTCCTGTTAGTAGTCTGATTTTTTTTTTTTGATCCAAAATAGTAAACAAGGTGATCCGTTCCTTTCAATCATCAAAGACCTACAATTTTAATAAGATGTTTAATTGACATTATAAAATGTATCCATGATAACAGCATGGATGGAAGTGGCTGTCCAGAATTTAGTTATCTTTTTGCTCAGGCTTAACACCAGTTGCTTTTATATCACAGCCAATACCTGACCTTCATTTTCAAGCATGTTGCATAGTTACCAGGAGAGACAATTTGGCTACTCTAATGAGACCAAAATATATTAATGTTTCAGAATAGATGCATCCATGGTAATAGGACAACAAAGTGCAGATAGGTTGTTCCCTCTGCCCTGTGTGATAGACAAGACTTGCCATTTTCACCATATTTATAATTGTAGTACAAGGCAATTCCTTGGATATTCACCTGACTTGCACATCTGAGATTTGGCTAACATTGAAATTCCTGGCTTCAGCCTCCTCACATCACAGAATCACAGAATTCACAGAAGGAGGTCATTCAGCCCATAGTGTCTGCACTGGCTCTCCGAATAAGCAATTCATCTGGTGTCATTTCCCCGTAACCCTGCACGTTCTTCCTTTTCAGATAACCGTCTAATTTCCTTTCAAATGCCTCAATTAAACTTGCCGTAACCACACTCTCAGGCAGTCCGTTCCAGACCTTAACCACTCACTGCGTGAAAAGGTTTTTCCTCATGTCGCTTTTTTGTTTCTTTTGCCAATTACTTTAAATCTGTACCCTCTCATTCTTGATACTTTCACGAGTGGAAACACTTTTTCCCCCATCTATTCTGTCCAGACCCCTCATGAATACCTCTATCGAGGCATCTCTTAGCCTTCACTTCTCTAAGGAAAACAGTCCCAACTTCTCCAGTCTATCTTCATAACTGAAGGTCTTCATTTCTGGAACCATTCTTGTGAATCTTTTCTACACTTTCCAATGCCTTCACATCTTTGTCCAGAACTGGACGCAATGCTCCAGCTGAGGCTGAACTAGTGTCTTGTACAAGTTCAACATAACTTCCTTGCTCTTATTTGCTATGCTCCTATTAATAAAGCCTAGAATACTGTATGCTTTATTAACCGCGCTCTCAACCTGTCCTGCCAGCTTCGATGACTTATACATATATATACCCAGGCTCCTCTGCTTATGCGCACCTTCTAGAATTATGCACTTTATTTTATATAGTGTGTCCATGATCTTCCTACCAAAATGAATCACTTGACATTTATCCATATTGAACTTCATCTGCCACTTGTCCACCCATTCCACCAACTTGTTTATGTCCTTTTTGAAGTTCAACACTATCCTCCTCACAGTTCACAAAGCTTTCAAGTTTCATATCATCCACAAATTTTGAAATTGTGCTCAACACCAAAGTCTAGGTCATTAATATATATCAGGAAGAGCAAGGGTCCCAACATTAACCCCTGGGGAACTCCATTACAAACCTTCCTCCAAACCGAAAAACCTCCATTAATCACTTTCTGTTTCCTGTCACACAGCCAATTTTGTATCCATATTGCTACTGTCCCTTTTATTCCATGAACTATAACTTTGCTCACAAGTCTGTTACGCAGTACTCTATCAAATGCCTTCTGGAAGTCCATGTACACTACATCAACAGCATTGCCCTCATCAAACCCCTCTGTTACCTCTTCAAAAAATTCCAGCAAGTTAGTTAAACACTATTTTTCCCTTGACACATCCGTGCTGGTTTTTCTTGATTGATCTGCATTTGTCCATGTCCCTATTAATTTTGTCCCGAATTATTGTTTCTAGAAGTTTCCCCACCAGTCCTCTATCACCACCTGTGAGTCTAAGGAAAACTGGAAAATTGTGGCCAGTTCTTCTGAAATTTCCACTCTCACTTCCCTCTATCCTTGGATACATCTCATCCGGTCCTGGTGCTTTTATCAACGTGGCTCAGCCTCACTTGTGCTTTGAAAGTGCCTAATGAAAAAATCAGTACATGTGATGTCCATTGGCCAAATATTTAGTGAGTAGCTTGGTCTAACCTGCAGAAAACATTTTTCTGTAAATTAGAATATTCAAACTATTTCCAAAAAAATTGAATACTGCATTTTAAAGATTGCTTGTTTTCAGAGAATTAGTTGAATTGGCTCAATTTTTTTTCTTATTCTATGTAAATATTTTGTGTCTGCAGAACAATATAACTTCTGGTTGTTGAGCTTCAGCTTGGAAGATGAGAAGTGCGCAATATCCGATCTCTTAGTCAATAATCCACTAATAAGAGATCTTTACACAAAACTGGTATAATTTTCAAAAGTGTTTATCGTGAATTAAAATAATTAGCTGAGATGCATACAACTATATATATACATGCAAATAAAAACAGAGTGCTGAAAATACTCGGCACGTCAGGCAGCATCTGGAGAGAGAAGCAGAAAGGTCTGTTCTGATGAAAGGTCACTGACTTGAAATGTTAGCTCTGTTTCTCTCTCCACAGATACTGCCTAACCTGCTGAGAATTTCCAGCACTTTCTGTATTTATTTCAGATTTCCAGCATCTGCAGTATTTTGCATATATATAAGCCTGATTTCATTATTATTACTTTGCATCTGTGTGAAAAAAATTATTGTGTAGCAAAAGCAAATTCTCCAAATATGCTGCAGAAAATATTTAAAAATTCAGTTTGAAAAAACATATTTAAATTTTTAATATGGTATCTAGTAAATTTGGAACATTGTTGTTTTTCAGCAAAAGTTCTATTTTTTTTTCAAGGATTAAACTTGTAATCTCACTTCTGTGAAGGAATTGAGCTATGTTAATTTAAGCAAACCTTTTAGTTTCATGTAACTTGAGAAGCATTGTTTTATTAATAAACACTACTTTACATTTTTGCTATAACATTTATTTGTATTGTGTATTCCTAACTGGCTATATTGTTGAATTTGCCCAATTTTTTTTTTTGTTTTTCACAGGTTCCTTCTGAAGTTAATCATGTTGACTTTTGGTGTCGGTATTTCTATAGAGTCTATCAGTTTCATCAGGTCAGCACTGGATTGACATTTTCTGGGCAAAACAACAGTAAAGAGCCACAGTATGGGCACCAAAATTAATTTCAGCATCTCTGGACAGTGATGGCAGGGTGGAGGAGTGAAAGTAAATAGGATTCTCCATCTAATAACTGCTGTGAATGCCCTTTTAAATGAATGTTGTGGTCATGCTTGTTTGTGACATGTCTCTGGCCAAATAGCTAGTTACACCTGGGGATCTCTCAGAGTAAGGTTGATTATCAGAAGATCATCATTTGTGAAAATGTGCTGTACTATGATTTGCCTGTTTCAAGAGAGAGAAAGGATAGGGACAGAAAATCAGAGACTAAGGAAAGAAAAGGGGATTTGAGAATGGGGGGGAATTCTCCTATTGGTGAAACTCGGGGACAACAATTCTACTAAATATTCTACTGAATATTGTGTTTCTGTAGCTAAGATCATTTGTAGCGTAACTGCCACTTCCACATAAGTGACGTTGATTATTTTTCTTCAAATAGCACTATCATATGGGCAGAAGTCAGCTTATGATGCTAGCAACATGATACCAAACTGTTCTCTCCCAGGTAATTCCACAGTCTCATTATCTGTAGGAGCAGGAATGTTGAGCGTAGCAGCCCTATTTCCGACCCATGTTCCTTCCAAGTGACCATCTCCACTGCCACCACCCCCGACCCCCGCCACTGAGACTGTGAGATAGCAGAACCAACCTTCATGTTCACTTGTCTTTAATATTTATCACTGCGGCGCAGTGGTTAGCACCGCAGCCTCACAGCTCCAGCGACCCGGGTTCTGTTCTGGATACTGCCTGTGTGGAGTTTGCAAGTTCTCCCTGTGTCTGCGTGGGTTTCCGCCGGGTGCTCCGGATTCCTCCCACCTCCAAAGACTTGCAGGTTGATAGGTAAATTGGCCATTGTAAATTGCCCCTAGTAGGTGGTAGGAGAATGGTGGGGATGTGGTAGAGAATATGGGGTTAATGTAGGGTTAGTATAAATGGGTTGTTGTTGGTCGGCACAGACCCGGTGGGCCGAAGGGCCTGTTTCAGTGCAGTATCTCTAAATAAATAAATAGAAGTAGAGATAAAGCCATGCCAAAATTGAGCTAATTGGAACACTGCATTTATAATTGTGGTCATTGCTAGCAGTTTTCTGAGGGTCCAAGCAGTGCTGTTTGCATCAAGTATAAACAGTCTTTACTGATGAAACTGATTGTTGTACAGGCCAGCAATTCAGATCTATCATTTCTGGACATAACAGACTTTCTGCAGATGTAAGTAGGGTCGGGTGAGCAACAAATTGAAGTAGAAGAGCTTCTGCAATATATAAAAAGGCATGATAGAAAATTGTAATCTTATTACTTTTTTTAACCATTGTGTAGGAGGAAGCTAGGAGAACAGCTTTAAAAGAAAGAGCAGAACAAAGCACATGCTCTGAGGACCTTAAATGGGAAGAAGACGAAGGTATGGGACTACAGTATAAACTCCTTCGTCCATTCTGGTGATCTGTTCAAGTAAATCTTGTGTTCATAGATAATACAGCTCAGAAGGAGATCATTTGGCCTTTGAATCTGCACTGTGTTGAACAATACAATTGAAAAATGAGACACTATCCAAAAATAAGCTAATCAGTGGTTTCAGTCTGTGTAACTCATGAGCACCCAAGGTTCACATTGGTCTGCTTCACTAGTTTTATTTTTGACTGTACCACTAACTAATAAACCCTACATTTTGGCAAAGTAGTGATTTTTCTTTTTACAGCATTCAGGATTAATTTGATACCACTTTCCTGCTGAGTTGGATAAATCAGTAAAATCTATTTGTTAAATAACTATTGTATTTCTATATATCCTACCTTTTTTTAAATACCAACAAAACAGATATAATTGTAACTTTCTGGTCTTGCCTTAAAATTCAATCTTCGGTTGGGTACATTAATATTGCAATGAACTAAGGAATATGAATTCTAAATTAACTTTTTTTTTCTTTTCATTTTTGGCCCTTTAGATGAGTGGGAAGGCACAAGTGCTGCTTGTAGTCCCAGTGATCTAAATATAGTAACTAATGATAGGCATAGTAGAACACTTGAACAACCAGGAAAGAAAGTGGAAGAAACCAGCTTGAGAGACATCGCGACAAGTCTTTCTGAAAGCATATCAAATGAAATCCAGCCACTTGCATTGCTTACCATTGAGGACAATAAAGGAATCCAATGTAAACCTCCCACAGGGGAAGCTATCCAGATGTTGGAAGCGTTTTTGGAAATTGAGAGGAGGTGTGAAAATAAAAGAATTGTGGAAGATGACTTGTTTTATAAACAATTTGCAGATGAGGACAGAAGTATTGGTACAGACACTCCAGACTCACAAGAGTACCACATATCCACTTTACAGCTGAGAAATCATGATGGTATCCATTTACAATCTGATACTGTTCAAAATGCAGTAGTAAAATTAGCCATTAATGTAAAAGAAGCCGATTCTTCAATGGGTAAAGAAGGTGAGTGTTGTGCTTCAAATTATATATTAAACTTAACTGTGTTTCTCATAGTTTTTTTTTAATTTTCTTATTCTTTTCTGCCAGTATTACCCCTTTTCTCCTGAAAGTATTAGCTGCTTGCTTCAGTACAGTTTGATTGGCACCAGTCACTCTCTGGTACCTAGCATAAGTGACTATTCTTCAAATTTGCATCTTTGTTGGTAAGTGCCAGCAAGCTGTTTGACCATTGAGCATCACAGAAGATTCTAGCACATCGTCAACATTTTGCTCTCCAGCTTGGTTGTAGTCATATTAGCATGGATAGAGGGTTGGTTAGCTAACGGGAAGCAGAAAGTAGGGATGAATGGGTCATTTTTGAGTTGACAAGCTGTTAATAGTGGAGTGCCACAGGGATCCATGCTGGTACCTCAACTATTTACAATCTATATCAATGATTTGGATGAAGGGACCGACTGTGTATGTAGCAAAATTTGCTGATGACACAGACATAGGTAGGAAAGTAAGCTGTCAAGAGGACATAAAGGGCTGAAATTTACCAGCCTTCTGATGCAGGGGTTCTGGCGGGGGGGCCTGGAAAATTCTTCAGGGAGAGGCCCGCCACGACCTCCAATGGCTGGAAAGCCCAGCCGCATTTTACTGGCAGCAGCGAGGCATTGTTTATTATTTAAATATTAAAATTAATTCAAATAAATGCAAAGTAACTCACCTTGACCCGACGGCCATCTCACTCCGATATTCCTGCCAGTGGTCGGAACTCCCACGCGGTCAGATCTCCATTTGGAGATCCGCAGTGTGACACTAGTAGAGTGGGGGGGAGGAGTGAAATTTTCAGGACAGGTGGGGGGGGGAGCAGAGAAGGCTGAGGGGATGGAGGGAAGGGGTTGAAGGGCAAAGGTAACTAAGTTCGGGGGTGGGGGGAAAGATCAGCTTGGGAATAAAGTTTTTATTAGGTCCAAAAATAATGTCGTCATTGGGGAGGGGGAGTGTGGTAGAGGGACTTTCAGCTTTGACAATTGTAAAAAATTCAATAAAAGAAATGTAACTTTAAAAATGTAAATTCGAATGAAGGGCTTGAAGCCCTTTGTAAATGGCACCAGCGCAGCGGCACCAGTTGCCGGGGACAGAGCAGCTACCCCCTCTGTCATCAGGGGTGGCCATTCCGCCCCCTCCTTTTAAATGAGCCCCTGCATGAAATATCGCGGGGGCTCAGCGGTGCACAAGTTGCATATGTGCCACGCCTTCTTTCAAACTCGCCACCGAGAACAGCGGCAGTTATGAAATTCAGCCCAAAGAGTCTACAAAGGGATTTAAAAGCATTGGGGAGACCAAATGCAGATGTGATCAACATAGGGAGAGAGGAAGAATTAACAGGATTAGCATCCTTAAAAGTTGATAAATCACCAGAGCCAGATGAAATATACCCTAAGCTGTTAAAATAAGCAAGAGAGGAAATAGCAGAAGGTCTGACTATCGTTTTCCAGTCCTCACTGGATACAGGTGTGGTGCCGGAGGATTGGAGAACTGCTAATGTTGTACCTCTGTTTAAAAAGGGAGCAAGGGATAGACTGAATAATTACAGGCCAGTCAGTCTAACCTCAGTGTGGGAAAATTATTGGAATCCATTCTGAGAGACAGGATAGACTGGCACTTAGAATGGCACAAGTTAATCAAGGATAGTCTGCATGGATTTGTTAAGGGAAGATCTTGTTTGACCAACTTGATCAAATTTTTTTTGAAGAAGTAACAAGGAAGATAGATGAGGGTACTGCAGTTGATGTGATCTACATGGATTTTAGCAACGCTTTTGACAAGGTCCCACATGGCAGACTGTTTTTTTTTAAATACATAAAATCCCATGGGATCCAGAGAAATGAAGCAAGGTGGATACAAAATTGGCTCAGTGGCAGGAAACAAAGGGTAGTTGTTGATGGGTGTACAACACTAAATCGAAATGAACACACTCAACAATCACTTTTCACACTCATTCAATTCCAAACAACTTCGAAAATTGATTTCTGTAATGGGTTATGAATTCAAAATACCAAATCTCTTTCAAAATTCCCTGTCCCGATGTCAAGGAACACACACCGGTTCAACTAATTCACAACCAAAACATGACTCAAGGTTCCCACAAAATATACACTTGTAAAAATGGAAAAAGTAACAGACTCATTCTCTCCTCATTAAGGCCAGACAACAAAGAGTTAACGACAGTCAGTTTTACAGAACGCAAGTTGTACAGAACACAAGCCGTACATCGCAGACATTCAATTCATTCGCGGAAGCTTCCAACATTCTCACATTCAAATCAAAGACACAGTAACTTGTTTTTACTCTAAAACATACCTATCTTTAAAACACATTTTTACCGTGGCGCTTCTGCGTCTTTCTCGAGTGGGCAAACGGACATGGGTCGCCTTTCTCCAGAGGACATGATTTACTTGTCCCCGGGGGCAACCCTTCTTCCTTACAAGCCGTCGAGCCCATTCTTCCTTCTACTTTCTCAAACCCTAGTTCTTTTCTATGAATCAAGCAGCATTAAAACGAAAGAAAACAAACAAGACACAAGAAAACGAATAGACACAGTAACACAAACAAAGGACGAACCACACACGAGACGAACAGGTGCAGTCAATGTTGGGATCAACAGAATTTTTAGAGTCTTTTGGTTTCCCCCTTCAGTAATCGGTATTCCTAATTTAAGGGCGTTTTCTTGCCAACTTGATAGGAGGATTCTATATTTTTTTCTCCTGACAATATTGTCTCCATAATCCAATTAATTCTTTGGCCCTATTGCCTTTATTTTGTTTCCAGATTTTTTCTTGGGGTTTTTTTTTAATTACTTACAAGTCTTTTGTCCCCCTTAAGGGCCATTGGCTTCCTAATTTCTTATTTAAGGCTGCCGATAATTGTCTGAAGTCTTTCCCTTTATCCGGATATTTATCACACAGTACTCTCTAAACAGTTTCCCATCTTCACAACTATTATCACAAACTATAATTACAACTATTATTACAAACTATTATTACTTACAAATTATCTAAACAGTTACTCACAAAAAAAAATAAAACCTTAATCTCAGTCGTTCTAAAACAACCTCGCATAACCTTCAGTCGTAGTCAATACGACCTACTTTAATTCTACCTCAGTCCCATCAGCCGTCCTCTAAAGAAACAGACTGAACCTGAGTGTCAGCCGTTCTAAAACGACACTGACTTTAATCAACCTTCAGTCGTAGCTTAATACGACCTACTTTAACCTTAACCTCAGTCGTACCTACTTCGACTGACCCTTATCTTTTCTAATCCGCCAGACTGATCATTGATCTCGTCCAGACAATCTTACCTGACCATCAGCGAGTGATCAAACTTTTATCGGACTACGGGACAGAGGAAAACCGACATGGTCATATATCAACTACTCACGTCGGGGGCCAGTTTCCCCTCTCTCCGTCCAAGACTAGTCTGATTCTGATTTCGCTGATGATCGGCGGTCGTCTGTTGAGATCCCACTTCTGACACCAAAATGTTAATCTGAGTTCTTTTTGCCTTCAGTCTGGTTCAGTAAATATACCGAGTCAGGTGTGTAGGTAAAATCAATTACTTTATTTGCGCATTTAGCCGGCTGACTTACTCTAATACACCGACACTGACTCCACCCAGAGTCTGTCTGGCCCACTAGAGTAAGTGAAGTTTTTGATACAGGTACTACTGTTTATACATTAAGATTCATGCTACACCCCCTTGTTTAACCAATCAGTGCGGTACAATTCGACTTCACCCACGTGGTGACATGCAGTACATCTGTTACTGAGGTTACAATACACTCCATTCTCAATACATACTTGTTACTAATAAAATATTGTTTTGTACCAGCAAGATAAAACAAAGTGGACAAGCAAGCTAATTAGCAAGAGCATAGGAATCATCAATAACCATTCTGGTCTCACTCCCTACATGGATCATGAGTTTTGTCTCTACCTTGTGACAAGTAATTGCGGAGCATCCTGCTATCTCTATTAGGTTTACATTCCTGAGTGTTTCGTGCAGTCTGCAGCTACAAGTAGTGGCAGCTCACGAAGATAAGAGGGGCCTAGCACTCCTTATCACTCACACAGGGATGGACATCATTTGATTCACAGGAGTCCATTTGTTCCAAACCACAGGGAGTCACACAATCAGGCCATAAAGAACAGATGTCCTTGCAATTACCAGTGTCGGCTAGTCTTTACAGTCTCACACGCTCTGCCTTTACTTTTAACTATTTCATTGTGGTTTCTGCCACTTAAAATCAAAGCTCAGCAAAGCTACTATTCCTAACTTGGCTATATTTCCCATTAAGCATAGTGCCATGCCTTTCTGCTCACCTCCACACTGGGTCCCCTGATTTTTGTGGTTATATATTAACCATTTGGACGTAAATGTAGGGGACATGATAAAGAATTGTGCAGACGACACAAAGATTGGCCGTGTGGTAGATAACGAGGAGGATAGGTGTAGGCTGCAGGAAGATATTGATGGTCTGGTCAGATGAGCAGAAAAGTGGCAAATGCTATTCAACTTGAGGAAGTGTGAGGTGATGGGAAAATGCTGAGAAGTGTGGAGGAAGTGAGGGACCTTGAGTGAATGTCCACACATCCCTGAAGGTAGTAGGACAGGTTGATAAAGTGGTTAAGAAGGCATATGGAATCCTTTCCTTTATTAGCCGAGGTATAGAATACAAGAGCAGGGAGGTTATGATGGAGGTTACGAGTTATACCAATGTATAACTCATTGGTTAGGCCACAATTTGAGTACTGTGTGCAGTTCTGGTCACCTCATTACAGAAAGAATGCAATTGCACTAGAGAGGGTACAGAGAAGATTTACGAGGATGTTGCCAGAACTGGAAAAATGGAGCTATGAGGAAAGATTGGATAGGTTGGGGTAGTTCTCCTTGGAACAGAGAAGGCTGAGGGGAAATCTGATTGAAATGTACAAAATGTTGAGGGGTCTGGATAAAGTGGCGGTGAAGGGTCTATTCACCTTAGCAGAGGGGTCAGTTACAAGGGGGCATTGACTTAAAGTGATTGGTAGAAAAATTAGAGGGGAGATGAGGAAAATCTTTTTCACCCAGAGGGTGGTGGGGGGTCTGGAACTCACTACCTGAAAGGGTAGTTGAGGCAGAAACCCTCTAATCATTCAAAAAGGAGTCTGGATATGCACCTCAAGTGCCGTAATCTGCACGGCTATGGACCTAATGCTGGACAGTGGGATTAGAGTAGGTGGATCGTTTTTTGGCCAGCACAGACTCAATGGGCCAAGTTGCCTCTTTCTGTGCCTTTAAACTTTCTGTGATTCGAACACCTTAGCTCAGTCGGAAAACAGGACCCTGAGCTTCTGGTCGCTTGCCATTTCAACACGCGCCACCCTGCTCTCATGCCCACATCTCTGTCCTGGGCCTCCTGCAGTTTTCCAGTGATAATCAACGCAAGCTTGGGGAACAGCACCATATTTTCTGATTAGGCACGCTACAACCTACCGGACTGAACACTGAGTTCAAAAATTTCGGTGCATGACTGATACTTTTTAAAATTTTTATTTTATGTTCCCTTTTTTTCACCATGTGTCTGCTTACTTTTTTTCATGTTCTGTGCTTTTGGCTAGGGCTGCTCATTATTCTGTCATTAACACTCCCTCTGCACTAATGCTTTGTCTTTCATCACACCATTAGCGCACACTCTTTGTCTTTTGTCCCATGACCTTGTCAGTTAATCTCTTGTTCTCTTTCTTCCCCACACCCACTTAACTCGGCTTAAAACCTACTATTCTATTTCTAACCTTTGTCAGTTCTGATGAAAGGTCACTGACCTGAAACATTAACTCTGCTTCTCTCTCCACAGATGCTGCCAGACCTGCTGAGGTTTTTCCAGCTTATTCTGTTTTTATTACAAAGAGATTTAGATAGATTAAGTGAGTGATCAAAAGTTTGGCAGATGGAGTATAATGTGGGAAAATGTGAACTTGTCCACTTTGGCAGGAAGAATAGAAAAGTGGTATATTATTTGACTGGGGAGAGACTGCAGAACTCGGTGGTACAGACAGACCTGGGTGTCCTGGTACATGATTCACAAAAGGTTAGTATGCAGGTACAGAAAGTGATTGGGAAGGCAAATGGAATGTTGATGTTTATTGTAAGGGGAATCGAGTATAAAAGTAGGTAAGTGTTGCTACAGCTGTACAGGGCCTTAGCTAGACAGCATCTGGAGTACTGTGTACAGTCCTAGTGCCCTTACTTAACAAAGGATATAATTGCAATAAAACAGTTCAGAGAAGGTTCACTTGACTGCTTCCTGGGATGAAGGGGCTATCTTATGAGGAAAGGTTGAGCAGGTTGGGCCTATACCCATTGGAGTTTAGAAGAATGAGCGTGATCTTCTTGAAACATATAAGATCCGGAGGGGTGTGACAGGATGGTGCTGAGAGGATGTTTCCATTTGTGTGGAAATCTAGAACTTGGGGACACAGTTTAAATATTATGTGTCTCCCATTTAAGACTTAGATGAGAATTTTTTTTCTCTGAGGGTCGTTTAGTCAATGGAATTCTCTTCCCCAGAGAGCAGTGGAGGCTGGGTCATTGAATATATTCAAGGCTAAGTTTTTTGAGATTTTTGATCGACAAGGGAGCCAAGGGTTATGGGGGGGGGGGGGGGGGGGGGGGGGGGGGGGGGCAGACAGGAAATTGGAGTTGAGGCCACATTCGGATCAGCCATGATCTTATTGATCGAGGGGCTGAATGGCCCACTCCTCCTAATTCTTCTGTTCTTGTGTATAATTGTGTTTAGTCATTTCTGGATAGCAATCAAGAGTGGGAACCATGGTTATTTTTCCTCTCCCTAACTCAAGAAGGCTAAGACCACTTGTGGATTGCATCTACAACAGGTAGGTTGGTAAGGGTGACGCGAAGTAAGTTTTTCGCTCATGATTGTTCTCTTTTATCACCTGCTGCAGACCCAGTTTGGAAGCTGTGTCCTGCAGGATTGGGTGGGCCAGCTCGGTCAGTAGTGGTGCTACTGAGCCACTCATGGTAATGGATGCTGCAGTTCCCCACCCAGAGCACATTCTGTGCTCTTGCTACCCTCCGTGCTTCCTCCAGGTGGTGTTCAACATAGAGGAGCACTGATTCAACAGCTGAAGGAGGGTGGTATGTGGTAATAAGCAGGAGGTGTCCTTGCCTATGTTTGACCTGATGCCATGAGACTTCATGGGGTCCCATGTCAATGTTGAGGACTCGAAGGGCCATCCCCTGAATGTGTACCACTGTGCCACCACCACCTGTGGTGGGTCTGTCCTGCCAGTGGGACAGGACATACCCAAGAATGGTGATGGCGGAGTCTGGGACATTGGCTGTAAGGTATGATTCAGTATGACTATGCTTGATTAATTTGTGGAACTACTCTCCCAATTTGGCACAAGTCCCTAGATAGTAGTGAGAAGGACTTTGCAGAGTCGATTGAGCAAAGTGTGCCTTTGTTGTTTCTGGTGCCGAGGTCGATGCCAGGTGGTCTGTCTGGTTTTATTATTCTTTGACTTTTTTCATAGCGGTACAACTGAGTATCTTGCTAGGCCATTTTAGAGGGCAGTTAGGAATCAACCACATTGTTATAGGTTTGGACTCCCATGTAGGCCACACTGGGTAAGGATAGTAGATTTCCTTCTCTAAAGGACTTTAGTGAACTAGATGGAATTGTATGACAATCCAGTAGGTTCATGATCACTGTTACTGATACTACCTTTTTTATTCTACATTTTTATTTAATTAATTGAATTTAAATTTCCCAGCTCCCATGGTGGAATTTGAACACGTCTCTGAATCTTTTGTCCAGTCCTCTGGATTACTAGTGCAGTAACATAGTTGCTATGCTACTATACTCATGGTAACTGTGATCTTCCCATCTGAAACTCCCTGTTTACATTGGGTGACACACCCATTTTTTTGCTCATTACTGCTGATACAGTTCTATGTCAGCCTAAATGCCACCACTGCTTGCCCACTCCATTTCAGAAGACGTTGAGGCATATGTTGAATTTTGAGGCCTTCACCTTTGCATATTGTATCTCATGCCCAATGAGCCCCCTTTTTGTTCTGGTTTCCCAGCACTGAGCTAGGAACCCACACAGATTATTTTGTGCAGTGCAGGGAATATTAATATGAATGATAGAGGGGGATGAGAGGAAGAGGTATGGATGAAAAAGCAAGGGAGTGGGTAAAGTTAGGATGGGTGCAAGGGAGGGGATAGGCCAAATGCAAATATAAAACAGGAAAACGAGCTGAAATTTGTGCTCTTGTGTTGAGCAGGGGAGGGAGCAAGGGGGTAGGAGGGGGTGCAGGAGGGATGATTCTTGAAGAAAGATGATAATTCAGCTAGTGGTGATTCGGAGAGCATTCAGTAGGGTTGATGTAGGGTAGGGAGCTATAATAGAGGGCATGGAGTAATGGGGGAAGGTTAGAGGGGCAATGGTAGTTTAAACTCCCTAATACTTTTATAGTCCTGATCTTAGCATTGGTTTTCCATTAAGTACAGCTCTTCTGGTTTTTGTTCCCTGTCTTGATTTCATGATTTAAGGGTACATTTGCACTACACGTTTAGCATTGGCGTTAACACTTTGTGCTAGTGCCAAACAAAAATGCAGTGTAAATCATATGTTAATTAAGGCAATGTCCTTCTGCTAGGCTCTGGTGTCAGATCAGTCCTGACTCCAGATTCTGATTGCATTTATTCTATAACTGTAGCGTTCGTGCAAGGAGCACTTCGTGTTTTCTTTAATCTCACATCTGGTATTCATGTGTATTTTTTTACTGCCACTCTAGTATGTTTCTTTTAACTACTACTGCTGTTTAGTCTCACACCAGATATTTGAGTTTTTATTTTAGTCCCATTTAAGCTTTGGTGTTTTTAAAATACTCCTATCCTAATTATAAAACAGCATATTGCCTGACTTTTTGTCAATATCATGGTAGATTCACTGGTGTGCGTGTATATTAAAAATGTCACGTCATTTCTTGTGTTCGGATTTTGTCACTCCTGGGGAATGCCTCATTTTTGTACTTGCCTTCTAATGCTGGTGAAGCTGCTACTCCTCCATACTTCACCTTCTGGCTCATGTTTTTCTAGCTGCTTCTCCACAATGATGCCTTTTATAACTGTATAATTCTCTTAATTCTGCTTCCAGTAATAAATTACAGCATAGATCTGCCTACCACCATGATGTGAAAAAGACACAGGGTTTAATTCATCGTTTTTTTGAAAAATTTTGTGAAACCAGAAATAGCCTACCATTTTGACTCTGCTAAATGCAAGAACTTTGCTGATGTGTAGATACAATATTTATGCTGGCCCAAAGGGCTCACTATTGCATTTGGCTTTTTATCATATAAAGTCTATATTTGATGGGGGTAATGAACCTACTTAACTCTATCTGTCTGAAATTCTTTTTTAGTTTGCTATTTAGTGGAGATAATCTGTTTACTTTAAACCTTTTAATGTTAATGCCTCCACTAAAATAGTAGAAGGGATGAATTTCAGAGGAACACATCAAGGATCTATACACCATATAATTTGAGACCAAAGTTTTTTAAATCAAAATCTAATCTTTCTGTAGATCTGTAACAGACTTTTTATTTATTTAGAGATACAGCACTGAAACAGGCCCTTTGGCCCACCGAGTCTGTGCCAACTATCAACCACCCATTTATACTAATCCTACATTAATCCCATATTCCCTACCACATCCCTACAATTCTCCTACGACCTACCTACACTAGGGGCAATTTACAATGGCCAATTTACCTATCAACCTGCCAGTCTTTGGTTGTGGGAGGAAACCGGAGCACCCGGTGGAAACCCACACGGTCACAGGGAGAACTTGCAAACTCCACACAGGCAGTACCCAGAATCGAACCCGGGTCGCTGGAGCTATGAGGCTGCGGTGCTAGCCACTGTGCCGTCCCTTATACTGATATAATAAGAATTATTATACTGATATAATAAGAGCTGACTAATGCTTTTCCTTTCTGTACTATATATTTTTTCCACTAATTAAAATTACACTGCAGTTTTATCTTGCATAATTGAAACCAAGGTAAACCTCGATCTTTAGACTGCAAGCTTGGAGGAATTCTGAGCCCCCAATTACTCAATGTGACACTGTAATCTCCAATATTACAGAAGCAATGCCCATCAGATGCTAATAACGTTACTGTAATAACTGTATAGACCTCTGACAGCTCTTTATAACTAATTTTTCAACATTTTGAAACATTTTGTTTTTGCTCTCATTGGCTGAAAATTTAATTGTAGTTTTTTTTTAAGCTATCAATGTCTAGTAGTTTAAGTATAGACATAGCCATAGACATAGTAAGGATGACCAGGTTCATTTAATTAATCTCAACGTATTAAGCACAGGGACAATGACATGGAATAAGTTGCATTATTTATGATACAGATGAACAGGATAGTTCAGTGGTGAGATCTTTTTGTAGACTGTCAAGTTTATTTTTGGGTGAACTCTATTGCTTAGTAAGATGCTCAAAAGAGATAACAACTAGACTGGTGCTCACAAGAAAGACAGATGAAAGCTGAACATGTTTTGGAGGACTAAATAAGAGGCTTTTATAACAGAGTGCTGCAAACTGTGACACCAATTTTAGTCTTGTTACCACCCCATTTATGCCTATAAATGGGACAATAGTGTGATTAGTATTGCAAAACAAAATGCCAGCGTAGTGCTGGAATCTAGTTTTTGTGTGGCTTTCCATTTTAGATCGCCAATGTTGTTGCCTGAAACAGTTGGGGGCCCAACTGAACTATTGAAATGGGGGTCAGTTGATGTAACTAAGACCTCCAGTGATTTTTCAGGTGAATTGGCGCTGTTACCACTACTTCCTCAAACTGCCCACAAATCGGGGGCAGTACAGATTATGAACCTCTCTAAGGTAAGGGGACCTTGGTAGGAGGAATAGATGTGCAGAGTATTTCTTAAATGTTAAGAGATTAGAAAGTGTAGATATACAAAGGGACCTGGGCGTCCTCGTCAATAAATCACTGAAAGCTAACATGCAGGTGCAGTGAGCAATTGGGAAGGCTAATGGTATGTTACCCTTTATTGCAAGAGGATTTGAGTACAGGAGTAGTGAAGCCTTGCTTCAATTATGTAGAAGCTTGGTTCGACCACACCTCAAATACTGTGTGCAGTTTTGGTCCGCTTACCTTTGGAAGGATATTATTGCCATAGAGGGAGTGCAACAAAGGTTCACCAGACTTGTTCCCGGGATGGCGGGACTGTCCTATGAAGAGAGATTGGGGAAACTGGGGTTGTATTCTCTAAAGTTTCAAAAGATGAGAGGTGATCTCCTTGAATCCTACAAAATATTTAAAGGGATAGACAGGGTAGATGCAGCTAAGATGTTTCCCCTGGCTGGGGAGTCTAGAACCAGGAGACACAATTTCAAAATATGGGGGAAGCTACTTCAGAGAGAGATGAGGAGAAATTTCTTTACTCAGAGGGTTGTGAATCTTTGGAATTCTCTACCCCAGAGGGCTGTGGAGCTCAGTCATTGAGTATGTTTAAAGCAGATATTGACAAATTTCTAAACACAAATGACATAAAGGAATATGGGGATAGTGTGGGGAAAAAGGCATTGGAGTGGATGATCAGCCATGATCATATTGAATGGCAGGGCAGGCTGAATAGACTGAATGGCCTACTCCTCCTGTATTCCTATGAGCATTCTAGCATTATATGGGATACTCACCTACTGTCATTTAAAAGCTTGGGAGACATTTTGTTCATAATTTATAGTGGTTCCTTTCTTAAAGCGGTTTGTAGTGACTCTACAACCTTTTGAAATCTCATTGGGTACGAGCAACATACTTTCAAAATGGGCACCTTTTCTGTTCTGGCCAAAGGAAGAGGAATTTCAGAATCAGGTAGAAGGAGCACATGAAGCTGCAGGGAAACCAGCAAGAAAGAGGCCAGCTCACAGGAAGTTTTGCCCTCCCAGCTGCATATGTAGAAAAAAATACATGCACCTCTGTTTAACAGTGCATAGGAAGGCTGCAGTTTTCTCGGGAAGCTGTCAGTATTGTGTCACTTCCTGCGACCAACCGCCACAACAAGCATGTTGCCTTTTGTAGTCAAGGTTACTATGGCACTGAACATCTTTGGATGCAGCAGAAGGTAGTCTGCTACAGGGATTACGCAGACATGGCTGCAGGGTGACCAAGGATGGGAACTGATCTTCCCGGGCCATTCAATATTTAGGAAGGACAAGCAAAAAGGGAAAGGAGGTGGGGTAGTGTTGTTAGTGAAGGAGGAAATCACTGTAATAGTGAGGAAGGATATTAGCTCCACCCATACAGATTCCACATGATTTTCCAAGCCAAGAAACACCAAGGGGCAGAAAATGTTGGGGGTTGTCTATAGGCCCCCAACAGTAGTGGAGATGCAAGGGATGGCATTAAACAGGAAATTAGAGATGCATGCAATAAGGGTACAAGGGTAATCATGGGTGACTTGAATCTACATAATGATTGGTCAAACCAAATTAGCAATAATACTGTGGAGGAGGATTTCCTGGTGTGTGTATGTGATGATTTTTTTAGTCCAATACGTTGAGGAATCAACTAGAGAACAGGCTATCCTAGACTGGGTATTGTGCAATGAGAAAGGATTAATTAACAATCTTGTTGTGTGGGGTCCCATGGGCAGGAGGTCTAGTCTGGCAGACATGTTCTTCAGGACTCTGCCAACTGGGTCACTGGTGTTGCTAGCAAGCTACTCTTGATGGGAATTGAAGTCCATCCAGAGTATATTCTGTTCCCTTGCTACACTCGGTGCTTCTTCCAAGTGGTGCTCAACATAGAGAAGCACAGGTTCATCAGCTGAAGGAGGGCAGCAGGAGGTTTCCTTGCCCATGCTTGACCTGATGCCATGAGTCTTCATGGCATCCAGAGTTCATTTTCGGGACTCCCAAAGCAACTCTCTCCTCAATATATACCACTGTGCCGCCACCTCCGCTGGATCTGTCCTACCATTGGGACAGAACATATCCAGGGATGGTAATGAAGGAGTCTGGAATATTGGATGTAAGGTATGATTCAGTGAGTATGACTATGTCAGGCTGTTGCTTGACTAATCTGTGGGACAGCTCTCCCAAATTTGGCACAAATCCCCAGATATTAGTGTTGATTATGCAGTGTATGCCTTTGTCGTTTCTGGTGCCTAGGCTGATGCTGAATGGTTTGTCCGAATTTATTTGTCAAATTTCCTGTAGCAGTTTGATACAACAGTGGCTTGCTCGGCCATTTCAGAAGGCAGTTAAGAGCCAACCACATTGCTGTGGGTCTGGAGTTATAAGTAGGGTAAGGATGGCAAATGTTCTTCCCTGCATGATATTAGTGAACCAGATGGGTTTTTTATAACAATCTGGTCATTTCATGATTTTCATTACTGAGACTAGTTTTTTTTTTAATTCCAAATTTATTTATTTATTGCATTTATATTCTACCAGCTACTGTGATGGGATTCGAGCTTGAGTTCTTGGAGCATCAATCTGGGCCTCTGGATTAGTAGCCCAGTAACATCACCACTATGCTACCATTCCCTTAGCACTTGCAGTAGATATTAAATTGAAGCCCATGCATTAAATGATTCGAACTATTCAACTAAGACATCGGGCAGGCAGTGTAATTGCGCCTCCAGTCCAATGTCTACACAAAGTTTAAAAAATTGGCTTCAATGTTTGTTCTCCTCTTGTTGAATGCAGTTGTATTTTTTGGATCGATATATGTTACTCTTATATGGTGGAAAAGGCTGCTGCTTAATTAGTCTAAATCCACCTGCAGGAGATGTATCTTTGCCAATCATTAAGGCTCAAATTAACTCAAAATAGTGCAACCAACAGGAGAAAAACTAACATGAATAAGTTCTCAGACAGGAAAAAAAATGGCCCAGGTCTTTTGTAACTGAAGAATGGGATTTTGAAGGTTGAAACTGGCCATATGTTGGCTACACCAGGGTTTATAGGATTGAGTAACCTTCCAGTTATAATAGTTGTGACTGGCTTTTAACAGTAAGAATCTATAATATTGATGCATATTTAGAAACTCTCCTCAATGATTTGCTGAATTGTGTTTTATGGACTTGGGTTTCATGGTTTTGTTTTTTTGCAATAGAAAATTGCGTTGAAAACTCGGATGAAGATCTTGATCTGGACATGACTGAAGAGGAAATCCAGATGACTTTATCTCGAGCTGAAGCCTTGGGAGAGGTGTTTGTTTTGTTCTGCAATGATTTTCTGCCTTGGTGATTACAGGTTGCAAGGTGGCCACTGTAATACAATTAAAACATTCTTTTTCTTTTGCAGCTTGAATCTGAAGAGTGGGATGATTGGGTATGTGAACAGAAGTGAACTCTTGACATCCAAACTATTACCTACAATATTTGTTGCACAAAAGCTTAAGTAACTGGGTGCTATGTCACAAGCTGTTGCCATTATTTGAGTGCTGCATTAAAAGAGACAGTTAAGTGTTTATGGCCACATGTCTCTGCTAAATTTATAGCATCTCAAACAACAGTCATTTTTACAATGATGTGCAGTTTTATGAGGATTAAAGACCTGCCTTTGAACATAACCTATACCTAATAAAGAATGTGAAATTTCAGTGATAGATGCTAATACTGAATAAAATTCTGGTAGCCTTGCTCTAATCCACACTCTCATAGCACAGCAGAAAATTGACTGGCTTTCTTTTAAAAGTTGCAAGAATAAGACTGAGGATGATCCAAAAATTGTGCATTATGCAATCAATAGCCCCAGTAACCCTGTGATCATAAGAACACAAGAAATGGGAGCAGGGATAGACCATCCAGCCTGCGAGCCTGCTCTGCCATTCAATAAGATCATGGCTGATCTGTTTGTTTTTGACTACCTAGTAGATTGAAAATCTGTCTAACTCAGCCTTGAATATATTCAATGACCCAGTCTCCACTGCCCTCTGAAGTGGAGAATTCCCAATATTAATGACCCTCAGAGAAAGTCCTCCTCATTTCTGTCCTAAATGGGAGACCCCTTATTTTTAAACTGTGTCCCACAAGGCAAAACATCCTCTCGGCATCTACCCTGTCAAGCCCCTTCAGAATCTTGTGTTTCAATAAGATCACCTCTCATTCTTCGAAACTCCAAGAGCATAGGCCCAACCTGCCCAACCTTTCCTTGTAAGACAATGCCTTCATCCTAGGAATCAGCCTCATGAACCTTCTTTGAACTGCTTCAAATGCAAGTCTATCCCTCCCTAAATAAGGAGACCAAAACTGTACACAGTGCTCTAGGTGTGGTCTCACCAATGTCTTGTACAGTTGTAGCAAGACTTCCCAACTTTTATACTCCACCCCCTTGCAATAAATAACATTCCATTTGTTTTCCTAATTACTTGCTGTGTGTGCATGCTAACATTTTGTGATTCATGTACAGGGATACCCATATCCCTCTACACTGCAGCATTCTGCAGTCTGTCTCCATGTAAATAATCTGCTTTTCTATTCTTCCTGCCAAAGTGGACAACCTCACATTTTCCCACATTATACTCCATTTGCCAAATTTTAGCAAAGAAGACATTGGTAACTTGTGTTAGAAAAGATTGCATAGCAAATTGGTTTCTCTATGGCCCTGTCTTATAAAAGTTGAGAGCTGTGGTCATTTTCTGTGCCACAAGCAGCAATACATGCTGTGATTCTTGCTTCCTGATCTGACTGCAGTAGCAAACAGCTTCATGACTCAAGCACAACCTCCAAAGACAGAGCTCCTAGGAAAGGTCTTTGTGCACATATCTTGCTGGATGGGTGCTGCTAAGATAGTGTAGCTTTTTTTCTGGTGCTACCAGATAAATCCGCCTTCCCTTACAGCTTCTTGCTGCTTTTAGCATTTCCTGAAATTTATGTGACTGTGCTTTTCAGATGAAAATCCAGTGGGCCTAGGTCCTGACAACACATCCTTACCCTTGCAAAAAGACAAATATTGATTTGCACCCCCTCACAACCCAGGAATTTTGGGGCCTTGGACTTCAATTACTCCTGTTTACGATGCCATCAATGATTTGCTAGCATTGCATTAATCTTGCATCTACCTGCACTTCCTGTCCACAAAATTTACTTCCTGTTGTAATGAGTCACTTTTTTTTTTATTTCAACATTTGAACACTGCTCATGCCTCCAGTCTTTTGCAGACAATCACCTCTCATCCAGCAGCTCATTGAGTAAAGGAGGAAGCAGAATGCTTAATTGCAATCTACAAGAGGAAAGGGCTTCACAACTTGCAATTGCCAGTATCAATTTCACTAGACCAGTCTTGCAGTAGATGTGAGAGATGGCTAAGAATGGGAAATTGTGGCTGCAAAGTGTGTCGTCCTCCATAGCATAATGCTGTAATTCAACAAGCTGAACTATTTACTACAAATTTTGATCAATGTTCCCAAAAAGGCAAAAATAATTATCTTGTATGTTCGCTGTGCTAGTGGTTGGGTGGACAGTTTTTGTGTGTGAATGCAAGAAAAGATGAGTTCATTTCTTTGTTTTCAAAGCTTAACTACCTTGCTGCCACCTCTAAGTCTTTAACTGACTAAGATTTATTCCAGCTTCCAGTCATGTTCTACCCATATAATAGTCATCAAAACCTTTAGCAAATTTATTTGTCAGTCAGCTATCCATCAATATAAAAACAATTACTGCATTTATATGGTCCCTGTTCATGCCAATATTTCAGTGTGCTTTGCGGTGTTGCAAAATGGAATATTTTTCTATTTATGGCATGCTGTTCCAGTACTGAATGTTCAGTCAGACCCAGCAGGGTGCAGTGTTTAAGCTACTACTTTTTGTATGTATCTTTTTCTACTGACCAATTTTTTGGCTTCTCCAAATTTATGCTAATTTGTAAGTAATTTTGTGCATTGGGACAGCCAAAATTCATTTCGTCCAACACCCTGAAACAGTGAAACATTTTCTGGCCAGCTTGCCACAAGCTGCCCATACATTGCTGCAAATTGAATCCTATTCGATTTATGAGCAATCAGATGCAGGTATGAACACATCGCTTAGATTAACTTTTTTTATAATAAACTATGTTGGAAGTGAAGCTGAAAAAAGTAAACTTTTTTTTCTCATGCCCTTTGGTTTTTGGGATTGCTTCCAATGTTAAAGCTATATACTTTTAAAAGTTGAAAATTCCCATGTGATTGAGAAATATTATGGCGAGAATGTCCCCTGATCCCTCCAGGATCTTACAAACTCAAATATCCAGTCACGTAACCTTGAAAAGAAGAATTCCTACGTGAAGCTAGTTCTATATCAAATCTTGATCAACTGTCCCCCAAAAAGACCAAAATAATAGCCACCTACATTTACTGAAAGTGTTTAGGTGGGTGACTTATCTTTTCTTGTATTCAGATACATGAGTTTGTACTTTCTTTGGTTTCAATGCTGCAAAAATAGTGCTGAATGTTAGAACATACATAGAAAACTCAACTGGCAACAGATAATGTAGGACTTGTTCCATTAATGGTAAATGTCCTTTGAAAGCAGATCTTAATATCCAACTCATCCCTATTTTGTCTATGTCAACCAAATGTATATATTAATTTATAAAGTAAGAAAACTCAATAAAGAGAATTAAATGACTACAGTCTGTTTTGAAAATGCTACTGGCATTAGTGCAGTATATCTTTATTTGACTAGTGAGCTACATATCACTAGGGAAGTGCTACAATAACCTGAAGTTTTTCAGAAAACTCTCGTGACATTTTATGAGTCACTTATTATTGTGCTTTATCTTAATGGGTTTCCATTATTTATAAAATCATGAACAACTTCCTTTTCTATAGGACCTTCAACATAGTAGAATATCCCAAAAAATTTCATTGGGGCATTATCAAACAAAATTTGACTGAGCCACAGAAGGAGATATGGGACAGATGATCAAAAGTTTAGTCAAAGAGGTATGTTTCAAGGAGCCTCTTAAAGGAGGCGAGGGGCGAGGTTTAGGGTAAGAATTCCAGAGCTTAGGGCCCAGGCAGCTGAAGGCACGGCTGCCAATGGTAGTGATTCAATCTGAGATGATCAAGGGGCTGGTATTGGGGGGGGGGGGGGAGGGGGGAAAGACAGATCTCTAAGGGTTGTGGGGCTGAAGGAGGTTAGAGAGATAGGGAGGAATGAAACCATGGAGGGATTTGAAAACCAGGATGAGAATTTTAAAATTGAGCGATTGCTAGATTGGGAGCCAATGTAGGTCAGGAATGATGGGTGAACAGGACTTGTGCAAGCTTTGGATATGCAGCAGAGGCTAACCTTCAGTTTATGGAGGATGGAAGATGAGGGGCCAGCCAAATTGACCCAAGGTTTATTTCCATTTCTTTAAAGCTGCCAGTTTAAACCTTTGAGTTGTCAAAATGATGGACTGCATTCATTCAAATGTCACTAGACTTTTTTTTTAAGAATTCATGAAACATGAATACTGATGACTCAGACAGGGAAACAAATGCTTTCAATAATTCATATCTTTTATTAATACAACAGTTTAAGAGTTAAACTTGTGTAAATAAATGTCAATCCCTTGAAGATATTTCAGAATAAAGATGTGATTTAATGCCTAAAGTTGCTCAAATTTGAAAATGCAGTCAGTTTTGAATTTGAACATTAACTTTTTATTTAATACTCAAGGAAACTTTGCTGAATAAACTTTTTTAATGCCCCAATTTCTAACTATATTGAGTAAATGAATTCCAGACTTTTAGATTATGCACAAAAGCTTCCTGCAGTACTGTTGAAACTCAATCTCCATAGGGCTTACAAACAGCTCAAATTGTGTTGTTGTTGACCTGATCAGATTGTAGAGTTGTAGTTACTCCCAAATATCCTTATGTCCATTTTGGAGGTTTTTTCAAGTTTCTGTATTTTTTGGTATATGTGTGTGTATATGTATATATTAATTATTTTATGGTATATGCTTTTTCTTTCAGACCCTCTCATTTTCTGAAGTATCATGCAATGTTAGTCAATCTGAAGAGTTACGAGATAAAAGACAATAGATAAAAAAATAACCTGTCAAATACAGACAATAAGACTTCTTTTGCTTCTCCTAGCATCACCCAGTGTGGTTACCACAATAAATTATCTAACAGTTACTGATATTAGAAGATCTGCCATGCCATTGTTCATACATTTTGTGGTGTCTAGCACACAGTTTTGAAGTTTAGCTTTGAACATTACCTAGCACTTTAAGGTCACTTTTTAATATGCAAGTATAGCTAGTTTTCATGGGTTGTAAACTGTTGAGATTATTCACAATGCAGATCATAAATTGATACAGCACAGGAGGTGGCCATTTGGCTGTATTCTTTGGTACAGCTATCCAATTAGTCCCAGTTCCCTGCTCTTTCCTGATAGCCCTGTAATGTTTTTCCCTTCAAATATTTATCCAAGTTTATTTTGAAAATTACTATTAAATCTGCTTCCACCACCCTTTCAGGCAGTGCACTGCAAATCACAACTTACTGTTTGTTTTTTTTTAAAAAAGCAACATAGGGAACCTTTTTTTTAAATTGCCTTAAATCTGTGTCAACTGGTTACTGACCTTTTTGCCACTGGGAACAATTTCTCCTTATTTACTCTATCAAAACTATCCATGATTTTGAGCATCTCCTCTTAACCTTCTCTGCTCTAAGAACAACCCCAGTTTCCCCAGTCTCTCTACATATGGCAGTCCCTCGTCCCTGGTACCATTCTAGTAAATCTCTGCTTCCTCTTTAAGGCCTTGACATCCTTACTAAAGTGTGGTACTCAGAATTGAATGTGATACTTAAACTAAGGCCCAATCAGTGTTTTATAAATGTTTAGTATAACTTCTTTGCTTCTTGTACTCTTCTGCTCATTATAAAGCCAAGAATCCCATTTTTTTTTACCAACCCTCTCAACTTTGTCCCGCCACTTTCAAAGATTTGTGTACATAGCACCCACCCCCCACCCCCACACACACCCAGGTCTCTCTTCCTGTCCCTCTTTAAAATTATTCCATTTAGTTGACATTGGCACTCATTCTTCCTACCAAAATCTATCACTTCACGCTTCTGTGCATTCCATTTCATTTGCCATATGTCTGCCCATTTTCCCTATTCTGTTTATGCCTTCCTGAAGTCATCTTATCCTCGTCATTTACACAGTTTCCAAAATTCATGTCATTTGCAAGCTTTGAAATTATGCCCTGTATATGTACATTTGCATCATTAATGTACTGTGTATAAAAAAAAAACAGGGATTCTAATACAGACCCCGGTGGAATACCACAGTATACTTCTCTCCAGTTTGAAAAGCAACCATTCACCACTATCCCTTAGCCAATTCCGTATCCATACTGTCACTGTTCTTTTAATCCAGTGGGCTTTAATTTTGCTAAGGTGGATCATGTACTTTTGCAAGCACCTTTTGAAAGTCTATATACACAGCATCAATTTCTTACCCTTATTAACTCTCTCCTCTACTAAGTTTCCAAAATATTAGTTTCAGGCAGATGGTAATATGATTGGCTTTTAAAGTTGGTTTTGTGACGCTGAAGACTGATCGACATGGGCTACATACAACACTTAATTTTTATTTGCGTGGATATACAATCATTTCTTATTGTGGATGAGATGTTAAACCAGAATTTCGTCTGGTGTTCAGGTGGAGGGGTGGAGCAGGGCAGGATGGCAGAGGGTTCTCCTGGATTCTAGACACCATTGAACCAATGCCGCCACCAGAACCAATTAGCTGGTTATTTAGCTCCTTTACTGAATGTGTCAGTATCCTGGCTGCTGCATGTGCCAACTAAACGGCAGTCGCTACATTTTAACAGAAATGTATTATCTATGAAGCGCTTTGGGATGTCCCGAGGACGGGAACGAAGCTAAAGTTTTCTTCCCTCGCCCCATCACTGGATCTTGGATATCGAGGAGATAGCAATTTCCCGACTATCGACTGCTGTTTCTGTTCGAGTCGGCCTTCTAGCCAAGGATATGCCAACATTTCTGCTCTGCGCTGTGTCAGTTTGAGTCCATATTGTATCAAGTGCTTCGCAGCCGCCCTCCTACTGATCTGTGCCATTCCCGGTTGAAAAACAGCTGTCGCTGGCCCTCGCAACCTATCTCTCGCAGCCTGTCCCTGGCGCTGCCCCTCACGCATCAACAGTGTGTCTTTGTGACACTGGGCGCCGCTGCTGTGCTCCCGGCGCCGACGCAAAGCTGAGACATTTCCACCAAAGACTGATTACTGTAACTAGGAGCATCGGCGTGGCTGTTCATTATTAGACCTGGTACAACATTGACGGAGAGGACTCTCTTATGGTAATAGAACCTATACCAACCCAGAATATTAGAAGCAGCTCTTCCACATCCACGCAAACATAGCAAATAACATGAAGTAAGGGCAACAGTCACTCTAGGTAGCTGATATTGGGCAATTCGTAGGATATTAACAGGCACTTTAATCGAGAGCTCAAAACCATTGACTTGCTTTTATCCCTATTATTTTGTCTATTTGAGGACTTTTATAACAATTGTATTTTGAAGGACGGCTACTAAATATTTAACAAAAAGCAACAAAAAACCCTGAAGGTGCTGGATGGAAATCTGAAACAAAAGCTTGACAATGCTGGAAGCTCTCAGTAGATCTGGCAGCGTCTGTTCAGATAACAGGACTTTCTTTGTTAACATGTTTCCCCTCCTTCCTCTAGTGTTGTTTTCTGTTAAACGCTGTCGCATCCGGATTGAGCTCCAGTTTTGAAGGGGCTACACCCGAAGCGTTGACCGCTCTGTTCAAGCTGCAGCCTGACCCGCTGAATGTCAGCAGCATTTTCTGATTTTCTTACCGCTGTTCAATGATTTTGGACTGGCCGCCTCGGTTTGTTTGTTTATAGGGTTGGGGCTGTTTTGGGGTGTGGATGTGCTGAAGTTGATTTCTTCTACACTTACTGCTCTGCTCCTTTCCTCTCCTCACCAGCTCGTAAGTTAACATTATGACGGCTGAATTGACTGCTATGCAGTCCCGGAGGTTTCTGGAGGCAGGGGACTGTTTGATGTCCGGGGAGCGGCAGGGTGAAACGGGAGCCGTGCAGCAGCGCCTAGGCTCCACCTCAGACTGGGAAGCTTGCGCTGAGATCTTTCCATCGCCCCGTCACGGACGGTAAGATATTCCTCATCACCGCACACTTCACTGGAGCCTCCTCTTCGCTCTTTCTTCACTTAACTAGTCTAATGCTGCCCCCTACTGCAGTGTGCTGCCAGACAGCGAACCTTTCTAATGGACACAGCTTCCAATGGCCAGAAGAGGGCTTTGGAGCTCCTCTCCCAGTAGTAGCATTTAAATATTCAGAGAGTGTAGGCAACATCAAATTGTAACTTAAAAACAGAAAGTGCTAGAAATACTCAACAGGTCTGGCAGCATCTGTGGAGAGAGAAGCAGAGTTAACATTTCAGGTCAGTGACCCTTTCATCAGAACTGGCAGAGGTTAGAAAAGAATTAGGTATGAAGCAAGTGAAGGTGGGGGTGGGGGGGGGGGTGGGGGAGAGTTGGGGGTTGTTGGGGAAGAGAACAAAAGGGAAGGTGTGTGATAAGGCAGAGGGCAAGAGAGATCTGTCCTATTACACACCTTCCCTTTTCTCTTCTCCACCAAACCCTTACTTGCTTAAGACCTAATGCTTTTCTAACGTTTACCAGTTCTGATGAAATGTCACAAACCTGAAATGTTAACACTGCTTCTCTTTCCACAGAAGCTGCCAGACCTGCTGAGAATTTCCAGAACTTTCTGTTTTCATTTCAGATTTCCAGAATCTGCAGTATTTTGCTTTTATTATCAGATTGTAAAATATTCCGGCCCACTTGCAATCACTCAGTTTGACACAGCATTGGATTTACCCTCCGTGTGGTGTCAGATTAACATGGTATGAAATTATTCCACTGAGAATTCTCTTGCCGTTTCTGTGTGAAATTAGGTTATCAGTTGATGATCTTTGGAAGTTTGGGTCAAAATATAGGGCTGAATTTTATAAGCATGCTGCATTTTGTGGCAGCGTGCTCTCATCTCGGTGGTCTGCTCACGCGAATGTGCTGTCGCTGAGCCCCCACGATATTTCACGCAGGGATTCATTTAAATGGAGGGGGCGGAACGTCTGCCCCAATGACGTAAAGGAGGCAGATGCTCTGTCCCCACAACGGCGTCCAGCACCATCACGCAGGCGCTGGCGCTATTTTTAAAGCGCTTCAAGCCCTTCAATCTCATTTCAATAATCAAAGCTGTTGCTTCACCAGAAGCTACCTTCAACTTAGATTACCCTCTCCCACAAACCCCTCCCCCCACTGAGTCCTCATGTATTACAGTGACATATCCCCTCACAAAAGCACCTTTTCATTTTGTGAACTTTCTCCTCTAAGTTCAGAACCTTCGATCCTCAACTGCTTCCCATCATCCCCACAACCAATTACAACAGTTCTCCCCTCTCCCCCCACTGCCCTGAAGTTTTCACTCTTCCTCCCTCTGTACCAGTGTCATACCTTGGAACTCCGCCGCAGCAAGGTAAGTTGATTTGCATGTTGTTTAAATCAATTTTAATATTTAAATGAAGGCCACACCGCCACCAGTAAAATGCGGCGGGGCCTTCTCGCGTCGATGGTGGTGGAGGACCATTCCCACAGGTATTTTACAGGTCACCCCCACGACCCCTGACATCAAGGGGCTGGTAAAATTCAGCCCATAGGCTCTGATAAATAATGGCATATGAACAAATGGCCCGTTATTAATACACAAATCAGCCAACAACTTGTGGCGAGGAAGAGATACCCCATGAATTGTGAATTACCACAGGTTGCTGGTCCCCTGTTAGATTCATGCAACTTCAATCTCACCCTTAACCTCCCAGTTGTTCCATTTTGCATATTAATTGCCCATTAAATGAACCACAGATAGTTAAAAAGTAATTAGTAGTGCAAGTACCCTTTCTAGCAATGTGATAATTGTTTATGACTGCCAATCAACCCATCTTGCCCAGAAAGTGAACAATTAAAAGTGTGGGTGTCTTATTTCTTCAAGTTGTGAATTGTATTAGATTTTTAAAATGTCAAATTTTACATTTTAATTTGTTTTACTTTTCCTTTCTGTCTTGTTATTTTCTCTTAATCCGTTTTTCCATTTCTTTATTTCCCTTTCTGTACCTAATTTGGCATTGAATTCACCCACTTGAATTCACCCTCCTTCTCATTTGTTGCTCTATTTATTTCTCAGACCTTTATTTTCATTGGTTAAGAAGATACATTGTTCCATTATTCACCAAGTTCCCTGTTGCCCTCACCACGTCATTATCAGCTCACATTTCCAACAACATTGTGAGCAAAACCTTTGAAAGCTTAGAATAGTTTGTGCCCATTTAACAAGGGATGCCATAAGATTTCCCACTTCAGCAAAATCTGGGCCATACACAATTGGAAAGGAGTTTTGTTTTTCCCTTGATTTGTGACTCACCTAAACCTTATTGAGTGCAAAAAGTAAAAGAAAAAAATTGTGGCTGAACAGATGATGTGCACAACCCAATCTTCCACACAAAAAAACTCCTACAAATTTAATAATGGTTGGTATTGAATATACAATCTGGGATTAATATCAGTCTATATACAGTCATTCTGGTGTTTTTTTCAGTATTTTTTATGATGTTCAGCTTAAGAATTTCTAAGCCAGTATCACCAGTCATTTCATCAGCATTTACTGTTTGAACATTTTTAATCAATAGAAAACGAGTCAAAAAATATTAAGCTTCCTGAAGATGCAAGTTTAAAAACAAGAATGTGCTATTCAGCTTTGCTCATCATCTAAGTCTGTGCTTAGGATCCACACAACTATGTTTTCTTTTCCCATATGCTTTGGCATTAAGTCTTTCTCCCATTACATCCTTTTCAAGTTTAAGTCCATGCTAACTGTGTGAGGTGACAGTTTATTCCATCATTTTGTCTTTTAGATGAGACTTTAAACTTAGGTCCTGCCTTCCCTCTCAGGTGGATGCAAAATATCTCAATGCACTATTCAAAGAAGAGCAGATAGGCTCACTCAATGTCCTGGCCAATATTTATCCCTCAACCAACATAACTAAAACATATTATCTGGTCATTATCTCTTTGCTGTTTGTGAAATCTTGTGTGCAAATTGGCTACAGTGTTTCCCTGCACGACAACACTGACTACACTTCAAAACAACTTAACTGGTGGGAAAGCACTTTGGAACATTCTGAGGTTGTGAAAGGCACTGTATAAATGCAAGTTATTTCCTATCAGTTAAACTTATTGATATCTGCCCTTCATATATATAAAAAGAAATCACAGATTAAGCCTTTCACTATTTAGGTCTGGACGTTGATTTTATGTCTATATTGCACCATCTGTAATACTATTCAATTTTTACATAGACTTCTCTCATTCCCCATTTTGGTTTTCCAATTTATCTTCCTCTCTGAAATCAGAGCTCAAAACTCTAGTAAATATGTTTTTTTTAATCTATTGCTCCAGCTGATGCTTATGGATCAAGTCTAACATTATGATAGTTATCATTCTATTACCCCTCGTGTCCAAATAGTCCACCCTCTTAGATGCACTGGTGCAAAATAAGGAAGAAGCCATACTTCATTGGGTACCTTTGTTTCAACCTGCTGTGTTAACAGGCAGTCCTGAACTGGCATTATAAATGTACCATTGTTTTTGGAAAGATTTTCACCTTTTTTCCCAAATAATTCCCATGTTATTAAAATGAATCTTAATTATCATTCCCTCGCTTTCCTTGAAGCTCTGTGTGGAGTCTCTTTGGGATGAAGCATCAAAATGATGCACCTGGCATTGGGAGCTAGGAACCAAATCAATCCTCTATGTAGACTCAGTAATTAGATCCCTGAACTTGTGCGGTCTGCAGTATTGCAGGGCACTGTTAACAGTTGATCGGACAGGCCAACTCTCGAATGGAATCTTGAGTGGTAGACTTGTCAGTAGGAGTATGGGTTTTTCTCAGTCACCTCCAGATAACCCTGAAAGCTAATACTTTAATGGATAGGTGATCCCAGCTAACCAAGTAGCAGGAAGCAAATGTAGTAAGCTGTCTGGTTTTAGCTGCTTAAACTGCAGTAGCACTGCTCACACTTTGGGTTCCCTAAGTTTGGCCTCTGCCAACCTGCACTTAAGCTCTTAGGAATTGGTTCTGTTCGATGTACTCCTTTGGGGATGTTCATTTCATATTGGGTAAATAGAAACCCCACAGGTGGCTGTAGATTTCTCAGTAGTTTGATTTGGAGTCACTTACACATGGTGATAGATTGCCATGCATTAAACACACCCTGGCCAAAACAAAAAGCCTTGTTATTCTCAGTATTTTCTCCAATGCTACTATCAATTCCTTTTTTCTTTGCTGGCCTATTATTTTTTGTTACCTTTGGTGTTATAAATATCCACTCAAATGTACTTATTTCTTTCCCATATTTAGATTAAATAACTATCAGATCTAATTAACAATCTTACCCTGTCCTTAACAGTTCTTTCCTTTTATGTTTGTATAGAATATGAACTTTTTAGAACTTTTTTTCAAAAAGGCACTCCAACAGTAAACCAAGCAATTTGAATAATTCAAAACACTGAAATATGTAAATATTGTCATAATTTTTTGTAACCAGTTTTAAGCATCAGTGATGGTGATAATCTGTAAAATGAATCTGTAAAAGGGGAAAGCAATGCTGACATTCCCCTTTGGTTCCCCCTATTGCTATGTGAAGCTTCATTATAAGGTTAGCTGTTGGGACCTGCATTTTTTGGAAAGCTTTACATCATTTTATGTGACAATAGAAGTGTGTATTAACTACAATGATTGTATTATACAGGCAACTTAGGAGATGCAATGGGAGTCACTGCCTGACAATTACTAATGTGCCTATTGATGTCTATGTAACCATGGGAAGACCTTCAAACTTACAATGTGGACAGGCTTCCTAAAAGTTCATCGCACCAGCACCTGTGATTCAGTCTCAGCAGATGAAATCTTGAAGTTGGTGCCAGACGCCAAGGCTCTTCATTTCTTCGTTGCATTCTGAAAAGTTGTTTCATAACTGGTGACTCTCATTTGAGGTTGCTAGTCTATTTGTGTCAGTAAAACGTCTGATGACAAATTAACTTCAGATTCCTATTATTTCTGCAATTATTAGATGATTCAGTGACTCTCCCAAGCTCAGGACACTGATAGACTCAAAATTTATGCATCTCGGCCCCAAATTATGGAATCCCGCTCCAACAACAGAAGTATGGCGGAGGGGGTGCTTATGGTCATAGACACAGAACTCATCCCAAATTGCAGAGATGGGTTTATTAATATGGGAGCAATTAACTTTGGTTGCAATGCTTTTTGGGGCCTTAGTAAGACTTTCATTGGAACACTTGCCAGTTAGCAGCTGCCGAGAGATTTGTTGGATGTGCCAGTGCTTTAATTGGCAGATAGCCTGGTTAAATCCCTCAGACATGCCCTCTTGATGGGGGTGAACAGAAGACTCACGCACTTTGCTTCAACAGGAATTTTGTGTGCTTTGTGCCAAGATTGAGCTGAGAGCAGATGACTCGCTTTCAATGTTGCCCTGTACCTAATTTCTACGATATATATGAGAGTGTGCCCAGACAGACAATTTATTTGCTTGATGACTCCTTGGGGAACTTCTGTTAATCCACCACTATGTAGGAAAATATAATCAAGAAGCTAAATCCTGTTCTATATAATCATTTATTTGTGCAGTACTTTGGTATGCTATGATGCTCTTAGATTAGGATGTAAAATTCAATTGTGCTATGAACCAGTGTTCTCTCCTTTCCTTTTGTTAATTTTTATGTTAACAGAATGCATTAGGCATCCAGTGGAATCTCTATTGAACTAAATAATTTGGTGGAAAATGATTGTGTAGAAAAGCATCATCAAAAAAATGTAACTAATATTTTTAATTGTACCAACACTTATTTTGCCATTGAATTTTGTGCCAGTTATATTACTATCGGTGCTGCTACATTCCTTTTAAACGTACTAAATTATTTGGCAAAAAAGGCTACATGTTGAATCGCTGTGGTTAATTCCTTGAGTTGGATGCTTCCCATTGCAGAGCTGTAGGGTTCTGATTTCTTGACTGAAGCTCTCTTCCAGTGCTTGTCCATGCCGATAGTGCTGGATTGAGGAATAAGCCCTTATGCTTAAAACTTGGGATGTACTACCTTAAGTAAGAGGAGTTTACCATAATGGACATTATGAACTCGGAGTTCTTTTCACAATTTTGCGTTTCATATTTTCCATTGTAGCACAGCTGCAAAAGTGAGATCCTTTGTACACATTAATACAGTCCAACAAAGGTTGAATGCAACTACTTGGTGGCTGAAATTCTGAGTGCTTGCATTTACTCGCTGACCTACATTGGCTCCCTGTTGAGCAACACCTTGATTTCAAAATTCTCAACCTTGTTTTCAGATTCCTCTATGGCATCGCCCCCTCCTTACCTCTGCAATCTCCTGCAGCCTTGCAATGCTCCAAGATACCTGCACGGCTGCAGTTCTGGCCTCTTGAGCATTCTTGATTTTAATTGCGCCACCATTGGCAGCTGTGCCTTAAACTGCTGAGGCCCTAAGCTCTGGAATTCTTTCCCTAAACCTCTCCGCCTTTCCACCTCTTTCTCCTCCTTTAAGGTACCTCTCAAAACCTATCGCATTGTCCACGCTTTTGGTCATCTGCCCTAATATCGCAATATCGGTGTCAAATTTTATTTATTAAGGCTCCTGTGAAGCATCTTGGGAAGTTTACTCTGCTAATATATAAATGCAAGTTGTTGTTGTAATGAGGCTTGTACCATGATGCAATGCAAAGTTCCTGCGACACAGCGCATGCTCATTAGCAAACCAAGGGCAGGTGCAAGTCGGGCACACATCAATGATTTCCATTCCCTGTGCACCCAGTGGGCATCTGTATCGCTGTTGCATGGGAGCAGAATTTCATCCTTTAGCGCCCACCCCCTTTTGCAAAGTTTTTAGCTCTTTAATATTGGACAGATTTCATGACAGTCTTTAAAATATTCTTTGAAAATCTAGTCAGATTTATATCTAATAGATCTTACACATAAATTACAAAATCTGCACACTTTAGCGGAGGAATAGTTATTATGTGTAGATAGATGAATTCAGAAATACTTGAAATTCTCTGAATAACAAAAGCTTGTTGCACAACTTTTGCAAATGAAGCAAATGTCAATAAAAAATTTGCAAATCAAAGTTCTGCAGTTTATTAGGGTCAGTGTTGTAAATAACTACATTGAGACAACATTTCAAAGAATAACTGTAGATGGATGTATATTTACCAAGAGCTCAAAGGCAACTTTCACTAATTCACAGAGAAAAGCTGGCTGGATATTGATGTGTACATTTTAACAGTTATATGCACAAGGTGATGAAGGGAGTGGCAGTAATGCTCAGCAGATGGATTGCATTTACAGCAGTGAGGTAAAAATGGTTGGTTGATCTAGAGAATTCTGTTACTGTTTTGGAAATTGGTGTCATCAGCAGGGCTTGAAGTATATAAATGTTAGTTCTCCTAACATTTGGGTCTCTATAACAATTCTCAGCATCACATTTCCATCGCCATCTTCCTGTGTGCCAGACTTCCCATAGCAGCAGGATTAGTCTCTGGTGTCTCTCATTCTAGCAGTTACCTTCCCAATAAATGTGTTTGTTATTGACAGGCTCATGGAAATTACATGGCAGTGGAAAGGGCAAAGCTCACGCACTGAAAATAAAGACATTCTCACAGGAAACAAAGTTGTTATTTGAATACAGACTGCCGACACTTGAACCTAGTGTAGTGCTATTTAAGAAACTAGATTACAATATTAAGGGTGCCAACATTGAGACAAGTTGGTGAGCTGGGAGTGTGAAAGTTATTATTTGTTGAATTTATTCATTCCTTGTTTTAGTTTGTTTTTCATTGCCCCCTAAAAGTACAAAATCAATCAGTGACTAAGGTGATGAATTTGCTATGGTATGATCATGTGACCAATACAATACTTAATTCCATATCCATCACTACATTGGGTTATATACTGAATGGATATCATCCATGCACTTAAAATAATATGTGGCACATCCAGAATTGGGCAAATAGCCACAGCACAATAAGTTTGGAGCTTGTTGGTGCAGCTACTGAAGGGCCAACCAATGGATTTGCAGCTGACCTTTGAAATAAATTCCCTATGTTGAATTGTACAGTATACTAGATGTAAGTGTTAATGACATTTTTATTCAACTAAAGATATTGCTATATTGAAAAGCCTGTGACAATTAGGTTTTACATAGGAGACTATATCAAACATTTCATTAAATCATATGGTCAGGCTGTGCAATCCATCTTATTTATCAAATAATAAAGTTGTTACTGCTGTCAGTATAGTTAAGAACAAACATCTGGAATTTCCACAGGGATTCTTCTAATCACCAGCTATAACTGGAGGAATGGCATAGATGACCATTTATGCTTTTTCCATCGGGTTTCTGTTAAAATTTCCCACCAAAGGGTGGAAAAATGGCAAAACAAAGTAAATGGAACTAATGAGGTTAATATAATTTTAGAAGCTTAGTGATTTCAAATTTATGTTTTTGGAAGACCATAACTGACAAAAACACATTTTAACCTCAAATGTACCACTGAAAAACAATAAAATTGTGACAGTGCCATACGACATCTCTACCACAAGAGGTCCCTGCTGCACTCAGCTTTCTCATTAACTGGTGGCAGAACTGAAGTGGGTAAAATGTGCTGGACAACACTCCTAGTGCCACCCCCCCGGGCACCCACCCCCCAAGTCGTCTCCCTGGTGCTGACCCCCCCACTCCCCCACCAGTCCTGATATCAAAAATCAAGTGAATGCCAACTGTGACAAAAAAGGAAATTTCTGTCTTCATTTACTCAATTTATGCATAGAATGCCAATGGGCAGATGTTCACATAACATTTGGCTTCAAATACCTGTTAATTTTGTGACTTTACAATTTGATTTGCAACTAGAACAATTCCCTCTGCATCCTAATTTCCAAATCAATCAATCAGTCTGGCCTGTTCCTGTAAAACAGCCCATTGTCAACATTCATTCTTGAATCTGGTGAGGAAAGATAGATTTTATTTTCATTGTCGTTACTTAGAACCATAGAATGATTACAGCACAGAATGAGGCCATTCAGCCCTTTGAGCCTGTGCTGGCTGTCTGCAAAAGCAAACCAGTTAGTCCCACTCTTTCACCCTTTCGCCATAGCCCTGCAATTTATTTTATAAAATCATGGAATTTTAAATGAAATTCAAATTTTATTCGCTCTCTGGACTGTACCAGTTCTCAAAGAGCTATCTACTAAGTCCCATTTCCATATGCACCAATAGAATGGGACTTTGAAGTACAAACTGAATTACAAAAAGACAAGATATTAACAGATACTTGCAACTCAGATGTCATGTGACAGCAACTCATCAGTTTTAAATGCAATAATTCCTAAAATTATGGATGACTTCTGAAGTCTTCTTACTGGATAGGTATTAAGAAATTCTCCCATAATACTGATATAAGATATAAACTAAGTAAATGAACAGAAATTTGCATTGCGCATATATAACATCAGATTTGGAAGGCCTTCAAAACTTATTTTCATTCAGAAATCTTGTCACTTTGTAAGACTCTGAGAAATACATTCTGAAAAAAGTATTTTAATCCCTTATGGAGTGATTCTAATTTAATTAGGCCCAAAAGTCCACTGGGGTCCAGTGCTGGAAGTGGGATAGGGTGGGACTCCTGCCATTTGTAGCCAAGGAGACTCTGTCCCACACCACCAGCTCGAATCATTGGGCACTCTGTTGGACAGGAAATCTGAGAGGCACCATATTACTCAGATAGTGGAGTGTAAATCATGTAGGGCAAAGAGAATCGTGGGCATTATTGTTAATGTAATTGATTCCCTCTGATCAGTAACAGACCTGATTAATTCAAGCCAATGCTGGTCTTTTATGTGCACATAGCAAAATGCATCAAAATCACCAGTATTAACTTAAAATAGAGAGATTGCAAATCATCAACCTTGCAATCCTATGTTCAGTATCTGGAATTAACTTTCTGACCCTTTGATGACCTAGATCTGCATTCCATTCTGAAGAGACAAACCAAAAATGTGACTTTATTGGGTCTAAGAAAACATGAAGTGAAGGGACATTTACAAACAGAAAAACAATGAGATAAGGAAGTGGCTAAAACAATTAATAGCCCACAGATGATTCAATTGAGATAAATTACTGCACCCCCAAGTGTGAAAATGTGATATTGCCTCAACTTTCCTTCAGACTGTTGTGTATGGATTGCAGAAGCAGTGTTTGCAAGCACTAGTCTGCCGGGCATGAGTTGATGCTGACTCCTCCACTGACCAATGCAGCTTTGGTGAAAATGACAGGAGTTTCATTGATGTTGAAGTTTTTCATGCAACCAGTGAATGACTGGCGCATGCTCAGTCTTGGGCTGAGTAGTGACTCTAAGAAAACAAAACAGAAAATTATTCTTCAAGCTGCCCTAGCTTTAGTTAATAATTACAAAATAGTTTTCAAACTGACTGAAACACAATGGCAGAAATGCCAATTCAAACTTCCCTAGCTCCCTACCATCACCACAAGGATTGCAACAGTTAAAAGTGGCCCATCGCCATCTTTTCAGAGAAGCTAGGGCTGGGCAATAAATGCATGCTTTCTGACATTACCTACATCCCATTAATAAATAAATAAAAATCCCTCTCAAGAATATTTTCACAAGTAGGTACTGATGAAGAAGGCTATTTGGTCCATTCCAGCTCAGAAAGAATCTAGTCCCCATTACAGAATCAGTTGTTTCATAAATGAGTGTTAGGTTTTTACCTCCAATGCCCTACCTGGAGGTGTATTTCATGTGTTGATTATTGTTTGCAAAAAAAAAACCTTAACCCTCCTAAAAATGTTTTTTGCCAGTTGGTACTCATGTCCCCACCTCTATCCTATTGTCATAGTTTAATTTGTAGTGATGCTATATACCTCTGAATACATCTCTTAATCCCCTCCTTTCAAGCCAAAAAGCTCAAACATTCCATGATTTAATACTGCCTTTAATTACTTTGTTAGGCAAGGGTATTAAGGATTACAGAACCAAGGCTGGTAGGTGGAATTAAGATGCAGATCAGCCATGATCTAACTGAATGGTGGAACAAGCTCAAGGGCTCAATGGCCTACTCCTGTTCCTACTGAATTGCAGCAGAAGGACTGCATTCTGCAGTTTGTGAGATTATACAGTCACAGCACAGGTACAGAATTCAATTCAGTACAGTTTGACTGTCTTCATCACTTTGCCCCCAATTCAATCTAACTAGTTTGAGTTACCACTTCTGGCTTTTGTAAACATTGAACTGGACAATGTAAATTTATCAAGCTTGACCAGAGCACAACTGCAACTTTAAAAAAAAATCTATTCCACTGCAATTGGGACTTACATCCAATATTTGAGGTTTTGCACGCTAACAACATTTCCCTTGCACCCATTTGTGCTTTACTTCTACATACTGCTTTCCTAATGTTAATGAGAGTTCTTCCTCTTCCTTCTAAATTAGAATTTTAATGATTCCAAGTTGCATTCACATTCATCCTTTTAAGGGGGTAAAATACTTTGAATCAATTTAAGATTGGTTTACTTGCCTCACCTCTGCGCCTCAGCACTGGACAGCAAGACACACATCTGAAGTGCACACCTGACCAGGCCCAGAAGCACTGGTATTTCCTGTCCTGAACCATTAACACGATCACATGCACCTCTGACAAGGTCGAGAATGGCAAAAGGGGGAGGAAATTTAAATGCAGCTCTACAGTGCTGGACAGCAGCAGCAGAATATCACAGGACCTGAAGATCTACTTGTTGAATCAAAGCAAATATAAACTTGTTTGTTCCCCTTCAACATGCTGACAAGCACCCTCACATCAGGGTACTGATGGATATCACCAACGTAAAGCCAACAACAGAATTTTTGGCCTCACTGCATTTGAATGTTGTGTGGCTGCAACTCTAGGTAAAAGAGCCGAGAGGCTGAGAATGGACCCTCTCATCTTACATAAATCTTACATAGGCTTTCACCTATTGCAGGTGAAGGAGCAGCTCTGACTCCCTGGGGAAGCCCTACAAATCCTAGGATAATGTAAAGAGGCATCATTAGCACCTGCCCACTTTTTTCTGACCTTTGCTCCTCAGGATTGAGTGATTCCTGGGTGAAAAGGTCAAGAAAATCAGTCTTTATAATTTTCTGGGATAGTTCCATATTAACACCTTTAAAAGCAAGTTCGTTTGAGAACAGGGATTGAGTTACAGAGATGTTAATTGCATTGCTTGACTATTTCCAGATGATGCAGAGAAAGGAGCTTTTTTGTTTCTGACATGCAAGATAATCATTACAAATCTGAATGTTATTCACTATATCTTAGTTTTATATTTTATTCACGTTGCACCCATTATATTGATAACAATGCTAAACAGCTAGACAGTATCACCAAAGGTGTGAGTTCTAAATTGAAATAATGCAACCTTTTCACTCAAATAGTTCTAGATTGAAATAATCCCTTTCCAACATCCCTCCATTTGTGCACAGAAAAGGTTTAAACACTGTGCTTACCTGGCACTCCTCCAACAAATACTGGCTCCTTGGTATTGAAAGACCGTGAACTTAGTGGCCCCACAACGTGGTTTACCTCAGAATCCACATCCAACTGCACAACATTTGAATCTCTGATAACTAAATGAATAGAAAAATAAAGTTAATAACAGAAAATATAATTTTAGTCATCTGACATTGCTCACACATGCTCAATACAGTTAGGTTTGTTTTGAGAGTCAGATGTAAAATAATTATAATGTGCAGCAAAATGTTATTGATTATATGTATAAGATTATAGATTGGGTGACAGAGTGGGTTAAATATTGGCTTTTCAACTCTGGGACCTGGGTTAGAACTGATTCAAGTCTCTTGTACTGGTTACATTGATATGACATAGGAACATAGTAAGATAGGAACAGGAGAAGGCCATTCAGCCCCTCGAGCCTGTCCTGCCATTCAATGAGATCATGGCTGATCCGCGGCCTAACTCCATATACCTGCCTTTGGCTCATATCCCTTAATATCTTTGCTTAACAAAAATCTATCTCAGATTTAAAATTAACAACTGTTCTAGCTTCAACTGCTGTTTGTGGGAGAGAGTTCCAAACCTCTACCACCCTTTGAGTGAAGAAATGCTTCCTAACATCTCTCCTGAACGGTCTGGTCCTAATTTTTAGACTATGCCCCCTAGTTTTAGAATCTCCAACCAGTGGAAATAGTTTATCTTTATCTAGCCTGTCTTTTCCTGTTAATATCTTGAAGACTTCGATGAGATCACCCCTTAACCTTCTAAATTCTAGCGAAAACGGGCCTAATTTGTGTAATCTCTCCTCGTAACTTAACCCCTGTAGTCCAGGTATCATTCTTGTAAACCTACGTTGCACTCCCTCCAAGGCCTATATATCCTTCCTAAGGTGTGGTGCCCAGAACCGCTCACAGTACTCCAAGTGGGGTCTAACCAGGGTTTTGGACAGCTGCAGCATAACCTCTGTGTCTTTATACTCCAATCCTCTAGATATAAAGGCTAGCATTCCATAAGCCTTTTTGATTATTTTCTGCACTTGCTTGTGGCATTTTATAGATCTATGCACCTGAACTCCCAAGTTTGTTTGGACATCCACTGTACTTAACCTCTTCCCATTTAGAAAGTACCCTGCTCTATCCTTTTTTGGTCCAAAATGGACAACCTCACACTTGCCCGCATTGAAATCCATCTGCCACAGTTTTGCCCACTCACCTAGTCTGTCAATATCTCTTTGCAATTTTATGCTATCATCTAGACTGTCTACAATGCCGCCTAACTTTGTATCATCAGCAAATTTGGATATGTGACTTACTATGCCATCATCCAAGTCGTTAATGAATGTGAATAATTGAGGCCCCAGCACAGATCCCTGTGGGACACCACTAGTTACATCCTGCCAATCAGAGTACTTACCCATTATCCCACTCTCTGTTGCCTACCACTCAACCAACTTCCTAACCATGTCAATAATTCTACCTTAGTTAACAGTTTCTTATGTGGGACTTTATCAAATGCCTTCTGGAAGTCCATATAAATAACATCCATGGACACTCCCTTGTCCACTACCTTAGTCACCTCTTCAAAAAATTCAATGAGATTTGTCAGGCATGACCTTCCCGTCATGAATCCATGCTGGCTGTCCCTGATTAACTGAAATTTTTCTAGGTGTTCAGTCTCCCTATCCTTGATTATGGACTCCAGCAACTTGCCCACCACAGATGTCAGGCCAACTGGTCTGTAATTTCCTTGGTTCCCCCTTTCACCCTTCTTAAAAGGTGGAGTGACATGTGCAACTTTCCAATCCAGAGGGACCACTCCTGAATCTAGGGAACTCTGAAAGACTACAGTTAGGGCATCTACAATGTGCTCCCCTACTTCCTTTAACACCCTCAGATGGAAACCGTCAGGTCCTGGGGATTTCTCACTCTTTAGTTCCATTCATTTCCATTGCTTTGGCAGCTCAGTTTCCAATATGCGTGGGCCCACAGCACAAACTATCCTTAATTTGGCACCGATTGACAATTTCACTCAGCGAAAAGTAGGAAATTGGAAAGTCTCAGATTAGTATATTCCGATAGGAGTATGGGCCATCTGTGGTGCATCAGCCCTGGCCCATCAGGTCCAGGCAACCTAATCCTATCTACTTGCATTTCTTATTGGATGATTTGTCCTGTCTGCATTTTGTGGGCCTTGAAGTTTGAAAAGAGCTTTTTTTTTTTAGAACAGTTGCCGTCATTGATAAATTCTAAATCAGATTATCAATATCTGACAGCGTCAGAAATTTGAGATCTATGTAAATTAATGGGGACATTGAATTAAACTATATATTCATCCCAAATGGATCAATAGTATACAGCCATATAGCCCAGCCGTGGAAGGAGATGTCAGCCTGCAATTAATCTGCAAATCCTTTCACAACTTCGCTTCTCCAAGGAAAGAGTCTGAAAATATGAAAACAACAACCCTTGCAGCTAACAGAGACAGCAGAGAGTATTCCTGCATTAGAGTATGCTCTGCTGAGGCTAGGGCGGAGGTATATTATTAGCCAGAGTAGATAGGGATTTTATTTTGCGTTTAACTGTCTTAAATGGAAATACTTAATTTTAACACTGGGTGCCTGAAACAGAAAGTGTCCCATTTCCTAGAATCAATGGCCTTTACCTTGATGAGCACAAAAAAAAAAGTTAACAAGAAAGTGGCAATGTCAGCATTGGTGTTTCATAAAGTTGATTGCATATGACCAGGTTTAATAAAAAAAAAATGGAGGCAGAATGAGTGATTGAATGAATGAACTCAAAAATAGTTATTTCCAATAATAGAAAAAAATAATTCTGCCCCTAATTCTGATCATTGCCTCTTCTGCTTAGGTCTCATTTTAGCTTCTTGAAGGTACTATGCTCTTGAGTTAAGAGTGCAGTGGGATATTTGTAAATGAATTTTAGAAGAGCAATTAAAATGACCTTTACCTGCTATTCTGTGCCATCGGCCATCACACAAACTTTGCTTTGGAGTGACTGACGTTTCAAACTCTCCAGTTCCATTACTGACTTTTAATATAACCTGCACAGAAATAAAAGTCAGAATGAAAGCTTGCCAGCATCTCTAAAATAATGGACTGAAAATCAGGTTGGCTCCATTCCTGCTACACAATTTTCCCTGCTCAACTTTCTTCTTTGCTCTGCACATCCAATATATGTAATAAAAGGAAAATTTGCCCGATTTACCCTTTACTCCCTTACCTTTCCATATTCCATGAAGAGATTCAGGTATTTCCGGTTGGAGCTGTGAACATGTAACAGTATTCCTGAGTGATTTCTGGCACGAATTTCAAAAACAAGTTCAAATTGTAATCCCAAATTGGATGAATCATCTGAAAATCAAATACAAGAATTCTGATTATTATACAATAACAGATTACATGTCACATGTTCTGTAACAACAGTTTCACATTATGTTTCATGTTTCTTTTATCAAGTTTCCAGGTAAGGTAAGGCTCAAGTCCAACTGTTCTGGGATGTAACAATCTTGTTTGGGACTTTTCAAACTTCTTCCCTTAGATGTAAAAATAATGGCTCATTCCACTTTTGTGAGTGACATTCATTTTATAATTTCCTAAATACCATTTTCAGTCTACTTTGAAATAACTACATTAATCTTTTGAAATATCCCTATCAAGATGTTTATTGGTAGGATAGGTTTGTTTAATTTACCCAGAATTACATATCCTCCTTTTGCAGAAAAGTATGTTCCCGATTCGGTTGGACCTTCAAAGCAAGGTGTAACACCAAAGGTCTGGGCAGCTGGTGAAAGCAATTGTCCATTCAGCTGGAAATTCTGAAGACAGCCATTAAAACTTTGGACTGATTTGACCTAATAAATAAAAGATATTTTAATTAATTCATTGATTCATTATGAAAGTATTTGCACTGCCATCAAACATTCAAACAAATATATTGTATTTTGTTACACTTAGAATCATAGAACCATAGAAAAATTACAGCACAGAAGGAGGCCATTCAACCCGCCCTGTCTGTGCATATAGCACAGCCTTAGGTGAGTATGGTGCAGGAGTTGCTTGATGAAGCTTTTTCCATTATATAGACATATTATGCAGGATTTTCTTCCCTGGCTGCAATCAAGTCCACTATAACTTTGGTGGGTGGGCGAGGGACATATAATGCTTGCAGATTTTCCAGGCTCAACTTTTTTAAATTATTAGAACAGGCTTCCAGCACAATTCTTGCTTGCATTGAAGAGCCTGTCTCTGGTGGGAAAACAACAAATGTGCAATTGGTTATTATTTATTTTGATTAATTGCACTCCCTTAGGTATCAAGTGTCATGAAAACCCTACATGCTAAATGGGAAATATTAATTTCATTGATTGGAACCTTGCCTGAGACTTTTACTGGAAATTCTTACAAATAACTTTTTTTTTTAAAGTACACTAGCAGCCAAGATGGCTACAGCAATTTACATTTGAAACATGAAAGGATTAGACTGGAGACAACATGACTGATTCAACCTGAATCAGCCAGAACAATGGGGTGCTCTCTCATTAAATTACCTGAAATGGCCTTATCAACATGGTCATCAGGGGCCATCGACACCCATTGACTTTGCAAGAGCCAACCCCCACCAAGTGTGACTGGACAGCTTGAGATGAATGTCTTGAATCTCAGAAAAAATTCCAGAAGGGTCTCATTAAAACCACAAAGAGATTTTGGTAATGTCATGCGACTGCTTGTGCAGCTCGGGGGAAGCAGTAAGCTTTGTCATACAAAAAGCAGAGCACAGTAACAAAGCCATCAAGGAGGCATCTCTCTCTCTCTCTCCAGTCAGACTGCCACAGTCAACAACCAGGGGACAAGGATCAAACCCCCTCTTCTGCCTTCAGGAGCCCTGAGAAACAAACAAGCCTGCATCTGTGCACGTGACCCAGCGAGGACTTCAGGACTACAATTTCAACTGAGAACTCTGGGACTGATATACTGTATTTAAATTCCATTTATGCCGGGCTCTACTCCAACCGCCAATGCGGTTTTCCTGCTGTAATCTATTTGTGTGTGTGTAACTCTCATGTGAATGTGTAGCGTATTTTAGTCATTTTAACTGGTTTAGAGTATTAAGAATAATAAACTTACATCTTGTTTAAACTCAAGAGAACCTGTTTGGTTGGTTCTTTGGCAATTATATTACAGGAACAGGAGCAAGCGCTCATTGAGGTGGTAAGTTCAATCACTGTGTAAAAAAAGGAATAACCATGTTGTGGTCAAACCAGAGAAAGGGGCAAAAGGGGGAGCCTGAGACCCCTTCCTCACCTAGCCGTAACACAGGAATACAGAACAGAAATCCCAAACGTGGTGGTGGGCCCTAAAGACCAGTATTAGACCAGAGAAAATCCATCCAAGTTACTCATGCTACTTGAGTGGCTGTATAACAGGCAGCTATTTACTCACGCTACTTGCTAATTTCATGCAAATCTGCCAGATCACAAGTCCACTTCTGTTAATTTCCAACCAGATGGATGAGCATTAAGAAGAATCTTGATGCACACCATACTGTGGATGTCTTCTTCTAGTCAGCTGGACAACTCTTCAATTTTCAGGTGGGGACAGTGCCAGAACTCTCCCCTTACCTTGCTCCCCCTGCCCCTCCCACCCCATCAGTCAATGATCTGGCAACAACAGTTAAAGATAGTGGTCAGGATGTAGATGTAGAACTCTGTGCTCTAAACTGTTGAAGCAGAAAAGCTTGACAAGAACGATATTAAAATGTATTAGAAGTGAGCAGTAGAGTAGCATCAAACTAGATACTCCATATGGAAGAAAAATACCAGCACAGACCTAACGGGCCAGTTGGCCTGTTCCAGTGCTTTAACATGCTCCGCAAAGATTATTTACTTCAGATTACAGTGATTCTCCAGGCCCTTAGAAGTCAGTCATTAAACACCATTTCTTACTGATTCACCTTTCTACTGGAAGATGGAGATGCCTGAACACTTGACATGATTTCTCAACTACAGGATGAAATAACAGGCTATGGAGACACCAAAAATAAAATAACTTAAAAAGGAAATTCAATTATTCAACTTTTCTAAGAAAAAAACTTTCAGAAAATTAGAGCAGGATTTCCCTGACCCCGATGTCAGGACCAAACGGGGTCTCGAGCCTTCCTGGCACCACATCAGCAGAGCTATTTTCCCAGAGGTGGCCTCCTAATTGGTCTCAACTGTAGTTTTGAAAATTTTGAAGACAATTGAAGGGAAAAAGTCAGGCGAGTGAATAACATGTGGCTGGTTCATAACAGCCAGATCAAGCGGGTGTTCATAACTGCCAGGTTTCTGTCCATGGTCAAAGTGAAAAATATTCCCATTTTTATAGTACTGAATTTTTGACAGATTATTTAAAGAAGTTTTAACTTAAAAGCACACACATGGCTGATGTCTGTCTAGCTCTGTGGCAAAGGCAGAATGTACTTGAAATATATACATCCAGTGCCACAACTCATTCATTGCCACTATAGTATTGCAGTGCAGTGGATAGAGTAACTTACCTGAATGTTTTTGGCAGCTTTTCCCAATGGCACACCACCTACATAAAACGGTTCATTTACATGCCATGGATATACAGGACTGCTGAGGCTGTTCTCCAGAATGTGGAGACCATCTATTACTAAGCGACCTTTATTATTTTCGTGTGTAAAGATGACCTGAACAAAAAAAACAACTTTTTAATTGAGTTAAACATAGCGCACTAAAAATAATCCTTGAGCTTTGAAGTTTCTCATCTGCTTCCATTTGTTCAATTCAGTTTGTCTGATATATTGAGGCTGAAAAGCTACAGGGGGTGTGCATCCCACTGTAAATGCACAGATGCATCTGCCCGGGATCTCTACCATTAACTCTGCCAAGCGTCACAGGGTTGCGAAGGTTTCTTCATTTGAGTGCCGACGGCAAGCACAAAGAGGCCACATATGGAGATAGAAATAACCAGCTGGTAGGAGGTTCTGGGTTTCCCTGGAAACAATGCCAAAAAGCCCCATTCAGCTCCTTTGTTGAAGGTCAAGTTAAAAAAATATATACTTTTTTTTCTTCAGGAATTCTGGCTCCTGGCCACAATATTTGGTTTGGACCCTTAGTGGGACCCACTTAACTCCTTTGACAGACATACCATTGCACACCAGATCCTTCTGAGAACTGCAAATGCAGAAATTTTTGGCATAGCAATAGATCTGTATCTTCTTCTGTCAATGACCTTTATTGGCCAAGGTACTGCAGCCGAACCAAAAAAGTTGGAGAACCACTGATTTAATAGCACACAACCTTAATGAATTTTATATGAATTGTTTTAAATTACTTTCTGAAAATTAAATAGGTATAAATTCCCCTCAGGACTCAACAGGATAAATGCTAATGCCATGACTCTAAGAAACCCAACGATAGGCATGGATGTTCAGCATGGGAGCAATGCCTGTGGTATTTTCACTGCTAATCTTTGGTTACCAGTAGCAAGTTATTGTTGCAATTAGGAACAGAGATGTGCTAGTTTATATTGGGTTCGATTATTGAGTATCGTATTGTTGTACTTAAAAAGAAAAAAGACTTGCATTTATATAGATGAACTCATGAAGTACCAATGTGTTTTTCAACCAATTAAGTACTTTTGAATGTAAGAAACACAGCAAGCTTCCACAAACAACAATGCGATAATCCAGGAAATGTCAGAGAAATGCCTGGCCTGGCAGAAACAGATCCGACCTAATTTGTGGCTTTTACAGTGAGCTTTCTGAATATTGAGGTTAAGATGCAGTGCTACATAATATGGATGGACACACGTAAGAGTTGAAGTACACTTCATTCACAAATAGAGTGGCTTCAAGCAGCAGGTGCTGAACAGGAATGTAGGGAAAATTGGAGGGGAGAGCCTAAGTTAACATTACTCTAGTGCCTCTAGATGTTAGTTATGGCAGGGATTGGAGGTGATCTGTGAGTAGCAGTCTCTATATGATGAAAATACAAAAAGAAAAAGAGGATAATTATTTGAACTTCACCATAATAATAAAGGTATGAAAAGCATACGTTTGCTACCAGATAAGAACACCTCTAAATATATTGCTGTATATCTCTTTGCATATATCATTGAGGCATCATGTATGAATAACAGCACTACATGGAAAAGAGCTTCAAAAGTGGTAACAATGTTACACTCTTCAATCAGTTTTTGAGAGACTAATGCTCTGATGCTCTGCAGTCAATTAATACAGTGGTTCTCAAACTGTGGTCTGTGGGGATCTGCATAGACCATCCAGGTGATCTGCGACACAGGGCTGGCCTTATGGATAAGCAACGTGTACAAGTGCCCAGAGCGCCATGGTCAAGAGAAAGTAAGTGGTGGCAGGAGGCATTCTCTGCTGTCTCCATGCTTCTGCTCTCTCTATCCTCCCCTATTGCTTTCTCCATGCTCTGCTCTATCCAGGCGTCTGCTCTCTCCATGTTCCTGTCAAGGACTCAGAGTCATAGAGTTATACAGCACAGAAACAGGCCCATCTTGTCTGTGCCGGCCGTCAAGCACCTAGCTATTCTAATCCCATTTTCCAGCACTTGGCCCTTGTATGCTATGGCGTTTCAAGTGCACATCTAAATACTTCTTAAATGTTGTGAGGGTTCCTGCCTCTACCACCCCTTCAGGCAGTCTGTTCCAGATTGCAACCACCCTCTGGGTGAAAACATTTTCCCTCAAATCCCCTTTAAACCTCCAGTCTCTTACCTTAAATTCATGCCCCTTGGTTATTGATCCCTCCACTAAGGGAAAAAGTTTCTTCCTATCTAACCTATCATAAATCATAAATCAATAAATCATAATTTTGTATACCTCAATCAGGTCCCCCCTCAGCCTTCTCTGCTGTAAGGAAAACAACCCTAGTCTATCCAGTCTCTCTTCATAGCTGAAATACTCCAGTCCAGGCAACATCCTGGTGAATCTTCTCTGCACCTTCTCCAGTGCAACCACATCCTTCCTATAGTGTGGTGACCAGGATTGTACACAGTACTCCAGCTGTGGCCTAACACTGCAATGTGAAGCAGGCATACGCATCTCACTGATATCTGCAAATAATTACCTGTTTTCTTAAAAGCATTATTAAAACTCTCTTTACATGCAGCACTTTCATATTATGAGTATTATATAGGATTATAATGGGGGAGCCCATGACTACTAATCTATTTGAAAAGGGGGCTTTCAATCAAAAATGTTTGCGAACCACTGAATTAACAGCACACAACCTTAATGAAAATTGTATGAATTCTTTTAAATTACTTTCTGAAAATTAAATTTGTATAAATTCCCCTCAGGACTCAATAGAGTAAATGCTAATGCCATGACTCTAAGAAACCCAATGATAGGCATGGATGTTCAGTATAGGAGCACTATTTGTGATATTTTCACTGCTAATCTTTGGTTACTGGTAGAAAGTTATTGTTGCAATTAGGAACAGAGATGTGCTAGTTTATATTGGGCTGGATCAATATTTTGAGTATCGCATTGTTGTACTTAAAAAAGAAAAAAGACTTGCATTTATATAGCGTCTTTCACGACCTCATGATGTACCAAAGTGTTTTACAACCGATGAAGTACTCTTGAATGTAGGAAACACAGTAGACAATTTGGACACAGCAAGCTCCCACAAGCAACAATGTGATAATTACCAAATAATCTGCTTTTTCGTTATGTTACTCCTCTTAAAGGTACTTACCTCCCTGACTTTATGGTGCTACTAATGCAGGGGTAAATAAAGCCAGTAAGAAACTGGCATTATTGGACTGAGACACACACACACATTTTGATTAAGAAAATAAGTACTTACTCAGTTAGTTTTCTATATATTTTGAGACAGGAGTTTAGAAAGGTGGTGGGTAGTAGGGAGGGGGGGGGGGGGGTGCGGTGGGGAGGAGGTGTGGCAGGGAGACAGCAAAATATAGCTTATAAACAAAATGCATTTTTACAAAAAGGGAAAAATAGGATTATTGTCTGGGTACAATATGCAGTCAATCCATCTTTGTGAACAGGGAAAATGCCAACAATGCAAGAGTACAAGCCAACGCTGAATGCTGATATACTGATTACAAACAGTGCATTTTCTTGATAAAATAGGTTTTCTTGTTTGTACATCACAACATATTACAATACACATATTGCATGAGTAATAAAGGGGTGGTACAATGGTGTATATGCACACACATTAGCATTCACTTGTATTATCTCCTTCCAAAGGGAAAGGAACTAGAAAGCATTTTCATTAGAATATTGCTGTCTGACTTACATTGTGCCAGAGACCATCGTTATATTTCTCTAAGCTTTTGATTTTCAATTTTTCATGACCATTGCTGAATGAGTAAATAAGGTGACCACGGGCAATGAAAAGTGCCATGAATTGGTCTTCCAGTTTATTCGCCACGTAAAATATAAGTCCATGAGAAGACTGGGTTCTCATGCTCACAGAGAAATGAGATCTGAAAATGCAAATACCATTACAACAGTCATTACAATGAATCCATATTGATGCATTGACTTTTACATTACCTTTCTAGAGCATAAGCTATTTCAATACCATCAGAACCTGTTAGAGTCAAAAATCTATGACCATTGTACCACTCTCCTGGCATAGTTCTGGTGGGAGTGCATTAGAAGCGCCACAGTTTAGGATAGGACCTGGACGCACTGGATCCTGGCCTTGCCTGGGAGTTCTCACTTGGCCTACTGAGGAGCATAAGTGGGTGTGAACAGACTGGCGACAGAAACCCTTTATTTTGTTGGTACCCACATCATTGAGCTTCAGAGGGACCTGGCATAGGATCAACGATGTTATACTAAAGGCCCCACCTGGAGATGCTGGTCAGGATCATGGCCTGGACCCTTGAAGATAAGCACTGAAATTTTTTTTAAAAAATTATTTCATCGTATGCCCTTTACAAAGGAAAAGCTAAAAACTTTTTCGGCTGGGGATTCTGCACTTCCCCTTCAAAGCCAGCTAAATGTACAAAAGCAAAATACTGCAGTACTGGAAATCTGAAACACAAACAGAAAATGCTGGAAATACTCAGCAGGCCAGGCAGCATCTGTGGAGAGAAGTGCAGAGTTAACGATGACCTTTCATCAGCGTGGGACTAAAAATTGAGTTAAATAATTTTAGATCATAACCTCTGCCCCCATTTTTTTCCTTTACTTGTTTTTTTTGCTGGTTTTCTCTCCCCCTCCACCCCCCCACCCCCCACCTTAGGCTGAATTTTACCAAGCCCATGATGTCGAATTCCATGGCGGGGGGTGGGGGGAGCTAGAATATGGGTCCAGCAGTGGTCAGCCACGGAGACCGACGCCAAGAGGGCCCGGCCCAATCCTCCCAGCGGTGGCGAGGCTCCATGGTGGCCCCCTAGTCACTGGGCGATGGGAACTGAATCTAAATATTTAAATGAATGACTTGAATAAATTTAAATAAACACCTGGAACCTTCTGGGCCCATCGCGATCTTTGGCGTGGCGGCTGTCATTCATGTGCTTTCAATTCCCTGTGTGCGGAAAGCAGGCATGACACTAGTGGGGAGGGAGGAGGAGTTAAGATTTTTAGTGCGGTGGTGGGGGGTGGGGGGGGGTTGAACTTTAAACTTTGTGCAGTCTGGGGGTGGGGGTAAGTCAGATTTAAAAGGTAAGTGTTTTGGGGGTGAAGGGCAAACACTTAATGTAATTGATATTGGGGGGGCAGGATTGGGTTGTTAGAAATTTATTTGATAAATTTTTAGTGGGGTGTATCTTTAAAAATGTAAATATGCCAGCAGGACTGGCTGCGCTATTAAAATGGCGGGAGTGCCTGCGCACAGCCAGCTGTTGCCATTGCTGGCGATGGACAACACAGCCACTCCGTGTGATTGAGGGGGGGCGGTGGGCCACCCTGGCTATTTAAATGAGTCGTTGCACAGAAGATCACGGTGGGCTCTTAAAATCCAGCCCCTTGTTTCTTTCTTAATTCCTTTACTTTGTGTTCGGACGGCTGCGATACCGCCGTCTAGTGCTCATCCAGACACATCTTTTGTTTCTTTACTTGGCTTTGTATCACGAAACCTTTTGTCATTTAATGTCTCCTGCCCTCCGCCCTATCACAGACCATCCCTTTTGTTCTTCTTCCTCCCCACCTTTCATTGCTCAAAACCTATTACATTTCTAACCTTTGCCAGTTCTGATGAAACTGAAACATTAACTTACTTTTCTCTCCGCTGATGCTGCCTGAAATGGCTGAGTAGTTCTAGCATTTTCTGTTTTTGTTCCAGCTACATATACCACTCTTAAGGGAGCAGCACCCTAAACACATTCCTAGGGCTGAATTTTAAGAGTTGATGGTGGCTTGCATCCCGTGCTGATGCTCCGTCCCTGAGCCTCCTCAAGATTATGCGCGGGGGCTCAATTAAATCGAGGGCGTGGAGCGGCCTCCCCCGATGACATAGAGGAGGCGGCCACCTTGTTTCTGGCAACGGCGTCTGGCATCACCGTGCCGGCGCCATTTTTAAAGGGATTTAAGCCCTTACAATTAATTTTAATTTTTAAAGGTGTTTTATTATAAATTTTTATTAAATAAAAACTATTGTGATGGAGGGCCTTCCCCAACAGCAACCCCCCCCCTCCCACCCCCAGTGGTCACTTAATTGCCTGGGATAACAAAAACATGCCTTTTTCCCTACCTGAACTTTACCCCCCCAACCTTCAAATCTTTGCCCTTCAACCCCTTCCCATCATGGCCACATCCAATCAAGATTGTTTTTCCTACTCCCCCACCCCTCCCACCCGGAGAATTTTATTCCTCTCTCCTCCCGACCAGGTTCCCACCTCGGAACTCCGTATGGAGTTCCGAAGGCGTGCAAAGCACAAACGGTGGCCGTAATATCAGCGTGGGATGGCCACCGCCTGCGGATAAGTTTATTTACATATTATTGTTAATTTGCATATGCTGATGAAGGGCCCGCCACTAGGCGGTGGAGTGGAGGGGGGTGGGCTGGACTGAGGACCCTCCTGCCACCGGTAATATGCGGCGGATCCTTCTCGACATCACTGGTCGAGGAGGGCCTCTCCCCGCAGAATTTTACTGGCCGCTGTGCTGCGACTCACGACGTGAGGGGCCGGTAAAATTCAGCCCCTAGTTAGCACAGGCCCCTATTATTGGCATAATAATTAAGGGATCTTCATATTAGAAATGATTTTTTTTAGCATTGTATTTACTGTCACTGCCAGCTCAGCCTCAACAGAGCTTTGGTCCATATAAAAAACATTCAAATTCCATTTACTCACTTGCGATTGAAAAATTCAGGGATTCCATAAATCTCCTGTCGGCTGTTAGGAATTCCGCCATATTGATGTGCATGTTGAATTGTCTTGAGATTGTTTGGTAGATAGCACTGTACATCTTCGTGCAGTTTATTTCCTTCTATCTTTGGACTGTGGACTACTGGAACGTTTAGTAATTCTGCTTTATCATTTCCCACCTTTGCCAAAAGAACATTTGAAAAATGTTGTCACAAAAGAATAAAACCTCTTAAATAATGGCAGTTGACAGCTGTTGTGTCTTTTTTTAAAAATTCATTCATGGGATGTGGGCGACGCTGGCCAGGCCAGCATTTATTGCCCATTCCTAATTGCCCTTGAGAAGGTGGTGGTGAGCTGCTTTCTTGAACCACTACAGTCTATTTGGGGTAGTGCTGTTAGGAAGGGAGTTCCAGGATTTTGACCCAGTGACAGTGAAGGAACGGCGATATAGTTCCAAGTCAGGATGGTGTGTGACTTGGAGGGGAACTTGCAGGTGGTGGTGTTCCGATGCATTTGCTGCCCTTGTCCTTCCAGTTGTTAGAGGTCGCGGGTTTGGAAGGTGCTGTCTGAGGAGCCTTGGTGCATTGCTGCAGTGCATCTTGTAGATAGTACACACTGCTGCCACTGTGCGTCAGTGGTGGAGGGAGTGAATGTTTGTAGATTGAGTGCCAATCAAGTAGGCTGCTTTGTCCTGGATGGTGTCGAGTTCTTGAGTGTTGTTGGAGCTGCACCCATCCAGGCAAGTGGAGAGTATTCCATCACACTCCTGACTTGTGCCTTCTAGATGGTGGACAGGCTTTGGGGAGTCAGGAGATGAGTTACTCGTCTCAGCATTTCTAGCCTCTGACCTGCTCTTGTAGCCATGGTATTTATATGGCTACTCCAGTTCAGTTTCTGGTCAATGGTAGCCCCTAGGATGTTGATAGTGGGGGATTCAGCGATGGTAATGCTGTTGAAAGTCTAGGGGAGATGGTTAGATTCTCTCTTGGTGGAGATGGTCATTGCCTGTCACTTGTGTGGCGCGAATGTTACTTGCCACTTATCAGCCCAAGCCTGGATATTGTCCAGGTCGTGCTGCATTTCTACACGGACTGCTTCAGTATCTGAGGAGTCATGAATGGTGCTGAACATTGTGCAATCACCAGCAAACATCCCCACTTCTGACCTTATGATTGAAGGAAGGTCATTGATGAAGCAGCTGAAGATGGTTGGGCCTAGGACACTACCCTGAGGAACACCTGCAGTGATGTCCTGAAGCTCAGATGATTGACCTCCAACAACCACAACCATCTTCCTTTGTGCTAAGTATGAGTCCAGCCAGCGGAGGGTTTTCCCCCTGATTCCCATCGACCTCAGTTTTGCGAGGGCTCCTTGATGCCATACTCGGTCAAATGCTGCCTTGATGTCAAGGGCAGTCACTCTCACCTCACCTCTTGAGTTCAGCTCTTTTGTCCATGTTTGAACCAAGGCTGTAATGAGGTCAGGAGCTGTGTGGCCCTGGCGGAACCCAAACTGAGCGTCACTGAACAGGTTATTGTTATGCAAGTGCCGCTTGATGGCAAGGTTGATGACACCTTCCATCACTTTACTGATGATTGAGAGTAGGCTGATGGGGCGGTAATCGGTCGGGTTGGACTTGTCCTGCTTTTTGTGTACAGGACATACCTGGGCAATTTTCCACATTGCAGGGTAGATGCCAGTGTTGTCGCTGTACTGGAACAGCTTGGCTAGGGGCGCGGCAAGTACTGTGTAATTTTAAATAAAAACAAGAAATGCTGGAAATACTCAGCAGGTCTGGCAGCATCTGTGGAGAGAGAAGCAGAGTTAACGTTTCAGGTCAGTGAACCTTCCTCAGAACTAGCAAATATTAGAAATGTGAAAGGTTATAAGCAAGTAAAGTGGGGGTGGGACAAGAGATAACAAAGGAAAAGGTGTGGATAGGACAAGGTCACAGAATAGCTGACCAGAAGGTCATGGAGCAAAGGCAAACAATATGTTAATGGTGTGTTGAAAGACAAAGCATTAGTACAGATAGGGTGTTAACAGACTGAAAATTGAACAGACGCAAGTACAAACATGAAAAAAAACCATGGGTAAGCAAACTGAACAAACTAAGATGAAATGAAATAAAATAAACACAAAAAAAGAAAAAAGAAAAAAGAAAAAAAAACTAAAAATGCAAGTAAAATGGGGGGCCCGTCATGCTCGGAAATTATTGAACTCAATGTTCAGTCTGGCAGGCTGTAGTGCGCCTAATCGGTAAATGAGATGCTGTTCCTCGAACTTGTGTTGATGATCACTGTGTAATTTTATATGCATTTATTAACAGAAAATTAGGCAGCCTCTGTTAGGGGCTTACATTCCTCCCCACTCAATTTTCCTGTATTTGCTGCAGCCAGATGACCTTATACTCCCAGATGCAGAAACAAGAAAATGACCCAAGATTTTTTTTTAGGCACAAGAAACCACCATGCTACCCCTCAATTAGCTACCTCTTCAAGCCATTCATTTTGTTCACTTCAGTAGCCTTACCTTGTAGCTGATTTCACATTACTATTTCTATGTAAAAAAAACCTGATTTTTCTTCCTCTGAGATTCTCAATTTTTAACTTGTTTCCCCTTGTTTTTAAATTTTTGCCATTATAAACAATTTGCCTTGATCAGCTTTGTCAATCTCCTTCTGAACAATGAAAACATCAATTCCAGAGTATTCTTATTCAGACTTTTAATTACTGCCTCCAATAATGCTATGTTATGTAGAATATTGCTGTTTAACATGGAGATATTCTCAATTTATTATAAGCCAAGCCCAGCTGTAATTTGTGGACATCTGCACAGTATATCAGGAAACTGCAGAAACCTTCATTAAATTAGTACAGCAAAAAAATGGAATTCTGGTGACACCTTTTTTAAGTCCATCACTAATTTTGAGTTGTCAAGTCCTATTTGTTGTTAACAAACATGCATGCTGTTACAGGATCATGTCACCGAGGCAATGTGAAAAACTAGTATGTATGTCCAGAAAGTAAACATTGCTCTCAAATTCATGGAAGTTGCTAAACCTTTGATAGACAATAGTACCAACACGAACAGGAAATGATTACCTTTCTACTGCGCCCTCTCTTGGCTTTCGCAAAGTGCTTTTGATGTTTATGAGTAATTGCTGCTGGAAGGGATTCAACTGGGCAACCATGTAGAAAGGCTTGTACCTTTTCAGTGTATGTCTGGAAATCTTCTACTTCAATATCTTTATCAATTCTGTAACATTTGTAGAGTAGGAAAAAAATCAATATACAATTTCCCCAATAAGCCTTTTAATCACGAGAACATCTACAATAAACATTACAAAAGATTATGCATTCAATTCTACATATAAAGACACAATCTTGTCCCTTTAGGAGCTTTCCAATGATTCCTCATAAATAGCACAATGTTGTGAGTTGTATCATCTGTTATTTTTCCTTTGCTTCTGGTGGTGTTCTTGTGCTGTTATTTTGACTTGTTGAAATAATTCCTGTTGTTTTCTACATTTTTTGTGTAGTTTGATAGTTTTTAACTCTCTAGAAACCAATTAAAAATTTGAAAGCAAAACTTTGTTTATCTTAAGTGACATTTCGGTTTTGTTTAGTCTTTAAAACATTTACCTTGACGTGCCCATTTGCCATTATATTGGTGCCCTATGGGGGCCTTACTTTGGGAAAATTTTCATAGTTAGCTTGCCTTTACAATAGTTACCAGACTTCAAAATTTGTATTTCAGGCTGGAGATCTGGCGCAGCAACCAACACCCATGACATTTTTTTTTGTCTACTGATCCCAGCATCTCATATTTTCCAATATTGTGAAGACTGTGCAAAGTTCAACCTAAGAATTTACTGGAAGGCCATTCTGTTGACAATAGTGAACAGGAACGCCTCAGAACAAAAAGAAATCTTGACCCCTGTTTAGAGAGCATCTTTTCAGCTCCAGATCCAAGAAATTGAAGCACAGACTGCATTCCATGTTGCATTACAAGTCTGAGGAAAATATTTTAGGGCCACCCAGAACTTACGCAGCTACAGTTACATGTTTGAATTCCATGCTCTTTCAACTGACAGATGTTCCAAGGCAACACCCTAGGATAGTTTTAATACAGCAGCCAAAACTTCATGTGGCAGGACTCAAATGCATTGAGCTTCTTTTTGTTAGGCTAGAATCTCTTTGATTACATAATATATATATAAAATCAACCTTGAAAACTTGCAAAAGCTGGCAAATAGCTTCTAACAGTCCTAAAAGAGCTAGCAGCTCAAAATGTCATAAACATTTTTTTTTATTCATTGATGGGACGTATAAGCCAGCATTTATTACCCATCCCTCATATGTCTATGACCAAGGTGTTTCACAGTAACCAAATAAGTTAAGTTTTGTTTTTATTACATGGGATTCCAAGGTTTTTAACCAGTACTTTTTAGAATCACATTTTGTAATTCAATCTAATTTACCAAAATAAAAATCCGGAGAGATGTAAAATGGTTGCTGATTCGCTATTCCCGTTTTACACAATTGCACAAAGTCGAAATTGCCCCCAGTTTCCGTTTTAAGTTGTTTCCAACACCAATTTTCATAAGAGGCCCATGCCTCTTTGAAAAACCTAGAACTTGAGTTTATGAGCTTCATTTCGGATGATGTTTGTATAAGGCAGCAGATCACAGCATCTGTGACCACTACTCCTGTAATTTAAAAAAACATTATTTGTCCCTCCTCCTGAGCTGTACATTGATAGCGGGGCTGCAGATGAAACGCTTTAAGGAAGCTATTACTAGAAGCAACTAAGCTAATTTCACTTTATTTTTTTCTGTTAAAACATCAAAATAATACAAAACATGAACTGTCAAATTGAGGTAACTTTGGCAGGAAATTGATATCAGTTGTATTCAATGTGTTGCTTATTTAGGAAATACAGCAACGTGGCACATTTTGGAATGACCGTGGTTATAGTCAAGTTGGGAGGGAAGCTGTAAGTAAAGACTTGAATTTTAACATGTTTACTTATGCAGAGATTTTTCAGTAACAATAAGTACCACACCAGAGATATTTGGTAAAGTTGGGATAATACAAAATTGTTTAATTCTTTTCTTCAGTTATTTTTAGTCTTGGCTAATAAAAGCCTATAGGCTAATCTTGTGGGACAAACTGCCTATTTAATATTAGGTAAGTTGTTTTTGAGAGGATTTATAATTTGTATTATTTCTGCTTAAAGCAATTATTTTAGTACAATTAACTCTGAATGGAACAGAGGCAAATAAATGTAATTGTGTTGTAATATCTGCATGTTTTTGTTATAAGAAAATATCTATTTTAGCTGACAATGCTGGGCTAACCTCAATGAAACCACCATTGTTATATCCAAACCAGTTGACTCTGTCACCTGATTCTGAGGGCAGGGAAGATTTTATTATAAAAAAATAAGCCACAGAAAACAATTCAGATCAACCGAGTTGAAGGTCAAATACTAACTTCATCTTGAAAAGTGGCTGTGCTGTCTCTCCCATGAGATATGCACATATTTTGCATATGTAACTGATATGTGCGAAGGGAGCATATTTATTTATTTACCTATGGATAAGAAAACACTATTTTCCAGGAACCAATCTTGAAACACTTTTCTGTTTCTGAGCAGATTTTGTATAAAATTTTCTTCCAAAACCCCCAGCGTTGCCCTTTTTTAGCAGTGCAACATGATCATGAGCAACACTAGTTGTATTGGAGAAACTTTCATAAGCTTTCCATCCCATTACTCACACACATGCAGATTAAACAGAGAAGCTCTGACCTGCTGAGATAAGCATTGCTGATGCAGCCTGTGAAGTTTCTGTATTGGTCGTCTAGTGAACCCCCAAAGTAGAATTTTCCTTTCGGTTGAACTGTTTCATCTGTGGGACAATCATCTGCTGTTTCGTCCTCATCATCCACTATTAACTGACAACTGAAGAAAAATGGTGAAGAAAAATTACACGTCAAAAAGTTATTTTATATATCAGTGAGGATTCAGGACTGGACCAGGATTTAGGATCGTTCAGTTGATGCACTGCATTGTGAAAATAAATCTCAACAAATATAATCTTTAGAGCAATGGAACTTAATAATACAATGGTAGATTAGGGAAAACACACAAAAAGTTAATTAATCACAGTTTAAAGGATTTTTTTTCTATTTCTTTGGTCAATTATGCATTGAACTGTTGTCATTTGTGTTTTAGATTGAGTAACAAATTCAAGATGGACACCTGATGGTCAGTAATTTTCTAATCATCATAATACAAGAACTAAAGTCATGTGAGACCAGACACTTTAGAACACATTTCTCAGATAAAAATTACACAAATGATCCCTTAGAAGTATAGTTTTGATTACCAATTATTCTATAGTTTGTGCATCTTTAGTGATATAATCTTAAGCTGTTATGTTGCTATAATCAAAACTAACTGGCTACATTTAAACATGTTTATCGTCATTATCACTAACTAGAGACAATAGTATTTCCAAAATTCAGTGTAATCTAAGGCTAGAAATATAAATATTTAAAAAGATGCAGCCAAATGCTTTAAAAATTGCACTACATTTATTTTCTCCCTGTCTTTGATGTGACCTCTTGGAATATGCATCATCCCATCCAACAAGGAACTGGTAGGGCTGAATTTTGTAGTCCCGCGGCTGGGAGCGGTGGTGGGCGCAGAACATGGTGGCCATCCCCAAGGGTACCCGCGCCATCACGATAACGTGGTGGCTGACCACTTTACATATTGATGGCAGCTGCATCCCCCCCCGGTCACATGGTGGGGGCGGCCTCGGCGACGCTGTTCACAGCATCACCTGAAGAAGGAGCAGGTGCTGCTGGCATTTTTAAAAGACTGCCAGCCCTGCAAACAGTACGCCATAATGCAGAGTCACCCCTTCCCCCCACCCATCAGAGTACAGAGTTCACCCCTTCCCCAGCTTGGTGGCACCACCTTTCCCTGAACAGGAAAGCAAAGGCGCGTGAGTGCCATACGTCGCACTGAAGATCGGGAACTGAAGGTAAGATCGCAACAGTTTGCATTTTAATTCATGCAAATACGTAATTTAAATATGCTAACTCGGGTCCCATCACAGAGCAGTGGAGGGGCTGGCATGCAGCTTCCCCATCCTCGGGAAGATCGGGCCCGGCAATCCCGGTGTCGAGTTCCCTGGCAGCTGCTGCCGCTCAGATTCTCCAGTACTCCCCCCGCCATGGAGGGGGAGAACTCGTCTGGGAACAAAGTCCAGCCCGTAGTGTGAGGAATTATCTATAAGTGCCTCCATCCAAGCAATCCAATTGCTCCAGAAGCTGGAATCCAGATATCCAAGGTCTCAGCTTTTCCCACCAGTCTCTTCAGGGCCTCGCTTGGTGTAGAACCATTGTTCATCCCAAACAAGTTCACAAAAGTCAGAGTTGGTGAGGGAATGATAGGCCAAGGTCAGGAATTTCCTTGTCCCCAACCAGGCAGAACAATAGCAGCTAAGAAGCCCAACAGAAAGAGCCATACCAGTCATTGCAGGGGTGCAAGTGATTAATTGCCTGGACCCCGCAACTTTTGAAGATTGGTAAAGCTTTTCTCAACATCCTTATAAAAGACAAGCAATCCCTAACAAATTTGTGGTCTCCCCTGTCTGATGAGTACCTAAGATGTACTCCTAATGTGATGGCACCTACCTATGTTCTTTAAATAAGGGAACATCTCTGACCCTGAAAGGTCTAGTGAGATCACCAGGGGAGCTTCCCGGCTGGATGCATTTTTATGCTGGTCATAGGACTGTTAACATTCCAGGATGGACCTAGAGTTTCCAGGAATTAAAGATTAATCTTCTGGGCAATGCTGCTAGAAACCCAGGAGAAAAATTATAGCGGCATTGAAAAAGCATTTTTTTTTTTCATTTTCTCTGTTAGTTATAAAAATAAGAGAGATGGGAAAAAAAGGCTCTTTGACTGGTTGAGGTGGCAGAGGTGGTAGGTCATGCAATGAAATTTCCTTGGAATATGTCAAACCAGAGTCGGCAACTGTATGCCATCATCAATGCCTGTGGATTTCTAGCCCTCGGGTCCTCTCTGCTGTCATATTGCATGCTTGTGCTGTTCTGAATGTGACGTTCTTGCTTAATTTATGTAAAAACCTCTAGTTAATTAATTTGAAACCTAAGACTACCTCAACTTTGTTGTGTTGATAATACTATCTTATGGAATGGGTTGGAGAGAAGAAAGTGTAATCATCATTGGCAACTATGGTTTGTGTGTGTCCCAAAATGGGAAGAAGCAGGAAATTGCCATTCCACTGGTGAGGGTGGGGGAAAGGAAAATCCCAGTTGGGGAGAAGAACTGGCGATATGTCTCATTTTTCTACCATGGTCCTACTCAATTTTGGACAATGACACAGAGGAAAGACCGCCCCCCCCCCAATAACTTTGTTATAGGGTGTTTATCAGTTATGTCATTGGGGATATTATCTTACACTTTATAGTAATTTGAGCATTTGTAGACTAAGATAACCAGAACAAAACATTTCATTCCCGAAGTTTGGGACTGCCAAGTGCATGTGACTATTAACACCAACAAGCTTAATTTCCTGTGGATGAGATGAGCTGTTAGGAGAATATAAGTCAAAGTTAAAATTCTACAGAGTTCTGAAAGTAGGAATGGTCAAAATGAAAGATTTTACTATCTGATTCTCTTTCCTTTCTCGTATGAAATCATAGATGTAACAGTCAGAACCGTCTATAACATAATTGTCTGTGTGAGACAATGGTTTAGGCTTTAAGGAAATGTATAAATAGTGGGTGTGGTGATCACCGAAGGAAGTGATGTGACACAGCATGTGACCCGGTAGTTGTACTGCGTTGGATCCCTAGGCTTGATGCGTGTTGTGGGATCTCCTGTAGTCTATGTAACAGTCTTAGTCTTCAAATAAAAGAACTTACATTATTCGTACCAGTTGTCTCGGCGTGATTGGTGAGTTTGTGCACAGCAAGCAAGAAACGCAATATGGCAGCAGCAGTGCACAGTTGAAGACCAGACCATGTTGTAAAGTTTAATGGAAGATCGGGATCAATGTACTTTACTTCAGCACAAGGTCGTGGAGAAGAACTAGCCCAAGGTCAGGAAGAGCCACAAAAGAAGTTTGGGACCACACAGGCCATCTACAGCAAGAGCAGACGTTGCCAAACTGGTGGTCAGAAGAAGAAGCATATCAGTCCAGGATCACGCTGTCCAAATTAGCTGCAGGTTGGTCCAGAATCACGCCTAAGTCCATTCTGATTCAGCCAAAAGTACAAAAAAAGCTGCAGCTGCCAGTGCAGAATCATTTTCCCAGGCTCACTGCTTCTTGGTCACATCCTAACACAAGAGCAGGAACTGGGGAACAGCACCACAGTGTGGCAAAGCTCAGAACTGCAGGCTCAGGGAGAGCTACAGAGCTGCTGAACACTTCCAGAGAAACCACATCACTGTGTGGCAAGGACTGGAATTGCAGGCTGAAAAGTCCTGGAGCATTTTAAGGTAGAAGAGTTTGTGAGGGACAAAGAACATCAGAAGCATGACTACCAATTTCCCCAGTATGGACTGGAAGGCCGCAGACGTCACGTCGGAATTTAAGCTTTTCTGACAGATGGTGGAACTATGTTTCTTAAATTTAGTCATTGAAAAGCAGGTGGACAAGATTAAGATTGCCATTGGAAAGGAGGGCGCCACAGAATCAACACATCAGAGCTATCTGAGGAAGATCAGGAAGATCCTGCTAAACTTTGGAGAACACTGGAGGATCAGTTTCGTGTAAAGGTGAACTTCAAAATCCACCAGTTGGAGCTGATGACTTACAGACAGCAGACGGAAGATTCCATCAATCAGTTCGTTGTCAGGTACTGTGGTAAGGCAAACACTGCGACTTCTCTGAGGCTGAGCTGTTAGAGAGAGGATTATTCAACACCAATAGAAGCATTCCAAAAAGACCTTCTGGGAAAGAAGAAAGGTCACAGCATTGATGCCTTTATAATGGGCTGGTGGGAGATGTGTGGGTGACTTCCATTTTTCACCTCTCAACTGACCGCAGATAGTGTTTTTTTTTGTAAAATAGCGTTTTGTCCCTGCATGTTTTAAGGGTTTTATAAATAGACAGGTTTTCTTGTAGTATTTTTTCAAAAAACTATTTATTAAACAATACCCAAAAATGTTTGCAACCTCACTCACATAGAGATTAGAGGATTGCATGCATTTACATCAAATTGTTGTAAAAAAAAGAGTTCACTTTGAAACCTTCTTGGTTTTCTGGGAGGAATTTTTAACAGCGTTGCAGGCCTGATGTTCCTTTTCTTCTAGATTCCTTTAAGACAGTCACAGTCAGTGGACAATCTTGTTATAATTCCTCATATAAGAGAGTTTCCAAGGTCACCTTTGCAGTCTCTGCCTCGGTGGTTTAAAGATGTTACAGACAGGGTCTTATTGGCTTGAATGGATCTCTCAGTGGTTGGCTTTCTCTCTCTCTCAGAGAAATCCCTATTTTAAAGAAAAAACCTAATCAGGTTTGGTTTAGGTCAGGTGACCATAGATGCTCTCCCCTGGTGTATCCATACAATGTCTTTGAATGTGGGGCCATTGTTACGCAATGGGGTTTGAATATGGCTTAACTTGATAAAGTGATGTTATGTCCTGCCTGTTATCTTGACTTTGAATCTGGAGTCACCCTCTCTGTGAATGTCTTTGTCAACCCCATTCATGAAAATAGGAGCCATTTAGCATTGAATGGCCTGTTTAGCATTTTAATGTGCCTTCCCCAAAACTAGTCCCGGCGTGATGATGGGTTTAGTCTCCAACAGTTATGATGTATATTTGCAGTATAGGAGGGGTCACCTGACCTCTTACTCCATCTTGTCTGCAGAAAAATGTGTCCATTTTTTGGAGTTTAATTCTCCAGCTCATTTTTACAATTCGTAATTGCCCCAGTTCACTTTAGTTCATGACTGTTCCTTTTGTTAGCATGACACATTATTGAAAGGCGACAGGAAGTACGAAGTAATTGTGGCTGGACGACAACAACTGCAGGTATTAAGTGTGGCTACTAGTATTGGTGCAGTCACCCAGGTGCAAAAACCAAGCAAATCACATGGGAAATGCAGCCTCCTGCACCCACCACAAAGCTGTCCTGCATTCCAGGACCTTTGCAAGGCGTGTGGTTTAAGAGGACATTGGGCACACCAATGCAGGAAGTCTGGTTCCAATAGCACAACCAGAGGCTACGAACCGGCAACAAGTGTATGGCAGCAACAAGGGATGTGCCAGAATGCAACGCAAGTCCAAGGACATACATGAAGTCAGGGGTAAGAACGACCAGGGTGAAGATTCGAGCTGGGGAAATTTTGAACTCAAAAGTGGATAAGCTTTCCATATCATGAATGTGACATAGTTACACAATCAGAGACGTTTGCTACAATTAGCATCATATGCCCAATGAAAAGTGACAAACACAAACTTACCGTCAAGATTGACACTGGGACGAGTGCAAACATCTTGCCCGTTCGAATTCTAAAAGACATGGTACCCCAACCATTGGGAGTCAATGGTGCTACCTACAATGGCCAGATTAGCAGCTCACAATGGATCACCCATCCAGTGCAATGACACAATAACACTAAGGTGCAGTTACGGCAGATCTGCGTGGTCACCGCAAGTTTTCTACCTCGTGGACACGAGTGGAATGGTGGTAGCAGGGTTACTGGTGTGCAAGGAACTGAACATTATGACCATTCACAGGATCTCCAATGCACCAACGGTAACATAAGATGCCAGGAAATGAACATATTGAGTCAGTCGCGCTTTGCAACTGATGTACCTGGACAGGTTCGATGCCATAGGAAATTTCAGCTATGATGCCGTGTTCCACCTAAAGGTGGATGCAGCTGCGTCAATCAACCCTCCCAGGAAGTACAGTGTGGACATACGGGAGAAGTTAAAGATCAAGCTGGATGACATGGAATGTAATGGCATTATCTGCCGTGTGCATCAGCATATTGACTGGTACATAGTAAAGAATGACAGCACAACCCGGGTGTGCTTAGACCCACGATGGCTGAATCTTGCATTAAAGAGATGCCCACACAAGATTCCAACATTAGAGGAATTGAATCTCAGAAGCAAAGTTTTTCTCCAAGTTGGGCGCCAAACATGGGTATTGGTCTGTTCATCGAGCAGAGGGGTATCAAGAGATAACTACTTTCAGGACACCATTTGGAAGATACTGCTTCCAATGAATGCCTTTTGGCTTATGTGTCAGTCAGGATCTGTTCCAACAGTACATGGACAGAATTAAAGAGAATGTGCCAGGATGCATATCCATTGTGGATGATGTTGCGGTAATGGGAATAATGGAAGGGGAACATGACCCAAATCTACTCTTAATGAAGGCAGCGGCACGTTGTTAAGGACTCATCTTCAACAGTAAGAAGTGTGAGGTGAACGTGAGTCACATCAACTTGTTTGGATCTATATACGTCAATTCCAGAATACGTCCTGATCCAGGAAAAATAGAGGACATGAAAAGTGATGCTGACTCCCCAGGACTGGGAGGACTTGCAGTGGTGCCTTGGATTATTTAACTTCTTGGCACCATACATACCTAATTTTGCAGAACGAGCAGTGTCACTGAGAGAGTTGCTGAGGAAGGATGTACTGTACATATGGCAGGCGGACCACCAGCATGTGTTTGAATCACTGAAACAGGCATTGTCGGAGCAGACAAGTGTTTTGCAATATTGTGACCCAATGAAGAAGACGGTCCTAGATGTCAACATGTCTCAGAAAAGGCTAGGAATGTGCATCATGCAGGATAGAAAACCTATTGCATTTGGCTTGAAGAGTTTATCGAAAGTGCAATCAAATTATTCAAACATAGAGCATGAGACTCTGGCTCTCGCGTTTGAGGTGACAAGATTCCATGCGTATCTCTCGTAAAAGATTCATTGTGGAAATGGACCACAAACCATTGGAGATGATTTGGTGCAAACCATTGACCAATGCACCACCTAGACTGCAGAGACTGCTCATAAAAATTCAAGGATATGATTGCAAAATCCGCTACAAACCAGGTAACAGAATGATCACTTCAGACACTCTTACCGAATCTGAAGAAAACTGTGAATGTTTCATTAGACTTGCAAGTGGATAGCGTGGATGTTGAAATTGAGGATACACTCAAAGTCGACTTGATGAGCTTTGGTCAGCACAGTGTAACCAACTTCAAGAGGAGACAGCTAGAGATGCACTACTGTGGAAAGTCATTATCTGATTATCTGGTCTGACATGATTCACGAAGTGAGATATGTTTGGCCGTATAGAGATGAATTAGGCATCTTGAGAGGTGTAATATTCAAGGGAAAGCAGGTACTTAAAGCTGAAGTTCTTCGTCAGGACATTTTGTCACTTAGAGCAGACGAGACTCATGGTGAGGGAAACAGTGTAATGGCCAGGGATCAACAACAATATAGGCGAGAATTTTACGCCCCCGCAGGAGCGGGCTGGAGGCACAGAGGGGGGGGTAAAATTGAGTGGGAGGTGGAGAGTGCCATTCCCCTCATCTTCCTACCTTCGCTACCATTTGCTGAGTGGTGGGGGAGGTAACAAAAAGCCCGTCCACCCCAAGCCAGTTAACATCCTTAAATGGCCAATTAATTGCCACTTAAGGGCCTCCTCCCACCACCACTGGTATATTATCATCAGCATGCAGGCAGTTCAGTAGCTCAGGAGACCACCTAGTAAAACCTAGGGGTCTCCTTGTGGGCTGTGGGGAGGTCCCTCTTGATATGGCACCCTGTACCCGATGGAGGATCTCCCCACGGCATAAGCTGACCCCACTGGAGCATCACCTCACCCCGAGCAAATCCTCTCCCCACCTCGCCAGGGTCCCGGCGAGGCTCCACACACTCACCTGTATTCCAGGGCCTCGTCCATGTTGCTGGTCCTGGCTGGGTGCAGACCCAGCAGTGGTCACTGCTCCTGGTGGCGTTGCTGGGACTGAAGAGCTGCCGGCAGCTCTTGGAGGTGGGTCTCCCTGCCTCAGAGGGGCGGAAGTGCTGCCCGAGGCTAATTAAGGGCCTGGGCCACGTACAATTACAGTTTGGCTTCCTTTTCTGTCAGTGGGTGGGGCCTCTGGGCCAACATAAAATTCCAGAAAAGTTCGTGAGGATGTGCGAAGCATGTGGGAGGCACCAGACGAATCAGCACAGGGAGCCTCGAAACCCTCACAAAGTTCCATCGCATCCTTGGTCCAAGATTGCAATGGATCTGTTCACTGTTCATGGTGATGATTTTCTCTTGATCATGGACTGCTTCTCCAAGTTCCCAATCATCTGGCCATTGAAGGATATCTCAAGCTCATCAGTTGCAAAAACAGTGAATGCTACATTCAGTCTGTTTGGCACACCAGAAGAGATCGTATCAGACAATGGGCCACAGTCCATTGGCAAATCTTTTCAGGATGTATGTGCCAAATGGGGCATAAAACATGTGACTACATCACCACATACCCTAGGTCCAACTGTCTTGCCGAGAGAATGGTCCTTACCGTTAAGGTGTTGATCGTAAAGTGCAGGAAAACAAATCAAGAGCTTCAGATCGCCATGCTACATCTGAGACCAACACCTTTGGACATGGGCTTACCGTCGCCAATGGAAATGATGTATGGGAGGAAAGTGAGAACTGCGCTGCTTAGCCATCATTTCTCCAAGTTCTCAACAGTGCAAGAGAAGCTTCTTGAAAGACAGGAGAAGATGAAGGATATATATGACTGAAATGCAGGTGCGAAGTTGCCCAGACTATGCGTGGGACAAAAGGTTCGGATGATACATACGACTGAAGGAACCTGGTTTCCCACAGAAGTTTCTAAGGTATGCAGTGAACCTAGATCCTATGAGGTCATGACACCTAACAGAGCAACATTGCAGTGGAACAGAAGGCAGCTGAGGGAGTTGTCCAGCTGTGTGTCATCTGACACTCCGGTCGTGTCAAGAACACGCTCCAGGGTGACATCAGATAGTGAGATTGTGGGAGATCAATGAGAAGACAACCAGTGCAATGATAGTACACAGGAGGCTAACATGTCTTCAAATCAAGAACAATGACACGATGAGTCTCGATCTCAAAAGGTTTTCAACCACCATGAGATCCGGAAAGATCAGCAAACCACCTTTATATTTTAGAGACTCAAACACTATATGAGTGGACGTCCATCTTTTATGTAAATAGATTTTGCAACAATCCTATTGCATTATGTGCATCTGTTATTACTGTGTGTATTGTTTATCTTTGGAAAAAGTGGGGATGTTGTATTTGGGCTTTAAGGGGGGAATGTATAAATAGTGTGTTTGATCATCGCCGAAGGAAGTGATGTCACACAGCGTGTGACCCAATAGTTGTAGTGTGTTGGAGCCGTAGGCTAGACCTGTGTAGTGGGCTCTCCTGTAATCTATATTTAACAGTCCTAGTCTTCACATAAAAGAACCTATATTATTTGTACCAGTCGTTTCTGTGTGATTGGTGAGTTTGTGCATAACAAGAAAGAAACGCAAAAAAATACATTACAACTTCGTCCAGACCAGCAATCCTCATAGGCTAATCCTAACTCAACTTGTTTCACATTTTGAAATGGCTAACGATTTTCTTTGTTTATAACATTGAGTTAGAACTAATCCTACAGCAATATCAAAATATATGAAAGCAGAAGATGATTACCTTGATGGGGTGACAGTTGCTCTAATAAAATGATTCCGTCCATCATTATATTGCTTCTTTGTTGATCGTATTGTTGTTTCCTTCATTTTGAAAATGACTGTACCATTGTTCAGTGAGAGGGAGAAGATATCAGGCTGAAAAGAGATTGACAATTGTAACCATTGGGAGGCACTGGTGGTGCTCCACTGCCAGTGATACTGACTTCATAAGAGTATATAACTCTCAGGCAAAATATCAGAAACCATTTACGTTACATGGTTATGAAAAATACTTAAAATATTTTAGTGGGGGAGTTGTATGTCATAGAAACACACTGTCCTTTCACTTTTGGGACCTGGGTTAAAACCTCCCCCCTTAATTCTTATTGCAATGATCTTTAAAAAAAATACCCATTCTTTGAGAACCCAGGCCAATTGCCTGACCTGGTGATATCACCCTTTCTCTGTCTCACACACACACACACACAGTGGGGTCGACTTAGGTTCATCTGGAGGCCAATAAGTTTCCCCTTGCTTGGAGTATTTGTACTATGCCGGCTGTCAAATGAGCTGGGGAAGTAGGAAATCCTGGTGAAGGGAGTCAACTCAGGAGGTCCGAGGCTGGGAATTCTGTGGTGAGTAACTCTCCTTCTGACTCCCCAAAGCCATCTACAAGGCACAAGTCAGGAAAGTGATGGAATACTCTCCACTTGCCTGGATGGGTGCAGCTCCAACAACACTCAAGAAGTTCAGCACCATCCAGAACAAAGCAGTCCACTTGATCAGCACCCCATCCACTCTCTTAAACATTCACTCTCTCCACCATCGGCACACGGGTAGCAGTGTGTACTATCTACAAAGATGCACTGCAGCAACTTGCCAAGCCTCCTTCAACTGCCCCTTGCAAACCCGCAACCTCTACCACCTAGAAGAATAAGGTCAGCAAACGCACTGCAACACCATTGTCTGCAAGTTTCCCTCCAAGCCGCACACCATCCTGACTTGGAACTATATCGCTGTTACTTCACTGTCGTTGGGTCAAAATCCTGAAACTCTCTCCCTAACAGCACTGTGGGTGTACTACACACATGGACTGCAGTGGTTCAAGAAAGTGGCTCACTACCACCTTCTCAAAAGCAATTAGGGATGGGCAATAAATAGTGGCCTTGCCAGTGATGCCCACATCCCATGAAAGAATAACAAAAATAAAAATAAAAAGTGCAGTTGTTTTGCCCCATACAAAGCAGACCCAAAAATCCTAGATACATTGGAGATCTGATACAAGTGCCATTTTCAAGTGAGTTCTGCTGGAGTTTAGTTTTAGTTTAGAGATACTGCACTGAAACAGGCCCTTCGGCCCACTGAGTCTATGCCGACCATCAACCACCCATTTATACTAATCCTACACTAATCCCATATTCCTACCACATCCCCACCTGTCCCTATATTTCCCTACCACCTACCTATACTAGGGGCAATTTATAATGGCCAATTAACCTATCAACCTGCAAGTCTTTGGCATGTGGGAGGAAACCGGAGCACCCGGAGGAAACCCACGCAGACACAGGGAGAACTTGCAAACTCCACACAGGCAGTACCCAAAATTGAACCTGGGTCGCTGGAGCTGTGAGGCTGCGGTGCTAACCACTGCGCCACTTTTTCTGGTGGATGAAGACCCCAAGAGAATGCAGGGCTATTATTTGTATTGAATACTCTTCATTTACCTGAAAGTATTGAGGGTGAACATTAGCTCAGTGAAGTTGCAGTGGTAGTAAATAGAGACTGGTTAGGGTGCTATAGGAAGAGCTGAATTCAGAAATTGAGTGGAATCAAAATGGGTTTGCTGACTTGTTATGCACAGGGTCATATTCCTTGATGATGAGTTGAGGTGAAAGGGTTACAGAATCACCTTATATCCTTTGATTAATATTTCTTACAAGGTTCTTGCAGGAACAATCCCTATTGTATCAACAAAACAGCCTAGCAGGGAGTGAGACCTGGCTGAAGGTTTTCTATTCAGGTAATAGAATTAGTACTTTTACAAAATTTCTCCAAAATATGGGGGAGTACTTCCCCTTTAAGATTTCTCTCTGGTACTCACTCCTTCACTGTAATGGAAAAGCAGTCCATTGGATTGTAACGTTCTGAAGCTGAAGCCTCCTTCAAAGTTTGAAAATGGTGTGATCTTTTCTCTGGAAGAGATGAAACCTTCATCATTGAAATATGCCATGCGTGACATCTGTGGGTAGGAAGTTGAATAATGAAATACACACTTAGAAGAACCAGCTATGTCCAAAATCAACACTTGTTGCAAAAGTAATAGTTTCAATTATTCAACCAATCATTTACACAATGTTTTTCCTTTCGTCAGTGGTTGCCAGAATGGCCTGGGGTCATAGTACCCTTCATCTGTGGCTCTCAGCAGAACTGCTGCAAAATATATCTCAAGGCTTCACTCATGGCCTGATTGGATTGCTTGTTGTTGGAAATGGGATTCCGCATTGTTGCTTTTCTCTTTCTTTTCATACGTAAAAGGGAAAGTGCGGAAATTCTGTCATCCAGAATAGTAGAAGAGGCTTTTTTAAAAACTATACTCTTATTTCCTTTCTCTCAGAAATACCGAAGGTGGCACATTTGAAGTCAAAAGCTTAGAATATGGGTATTTCTATGCATAACCTATCATTCTGGTGCAGCATGTTTGACCTTTTCTGAGAAAGGATATTGGGCAAGACACACTTCAGCAATGTTGCCCTCAGTGAAAATGTTAGTAAATAATACTGCTTTAAATATTGAATACCAATTATTTTATAATGTAAAGATATTCTCATTTTACTCTGATTTGCCTGCAGGCCTTATTTGATATGATATAACCTTAACCATCAACTATAACTTTTTTTTTCTTGCAACTTCCAATTACATATTTTACATTAAATTTGGTAAAATTTCAGTGAGTTGAAAGAACAGTCCCAGAAGAGAAAATAATACTAGCTAATACTAACAGTGTAATGAAACCAATAATTTAACACCTTCCTATGGCCCATATGGAATATTCCAGGACCCCCGATGCACCATGTTACAGGCTCCCTTGTAAGGTGAGGAGAAACAAATCAACATCTATGTCAATGGGGCCACTCACACACGCTGAGTAGCTGTATTCAGACTAACTTTGGCAAAGACTTGGAAATAGGATTTCTGTCTGCCCTGTGGGAAACCATACAAGGTGGAAAATAAGCCTTGTGCAGACTTGTAACAAACAGCAGAACTCTGATGAGTTTCCGATGTTATTTTGCACTTTCGATGAAAGGAAAATTACAAGAAAGTCAATTTATGTCTTTAATACATTTACTTTTCTATCTGGTGAAATCTTGAAGTAAATTATGATATGTCAGTTACTTTCAGAAATCTAGATCCAATATTGCTCTGATTTAGACACATCAGTCATACAGAATTCACTTACAAGTGATTCCTCTGGACAACCATTACTGATTCCGAATGTCTCCTCTTCCTCTAGTATATTGAAGTCTCTCCTCTGGAACTGGAAACTCCTGAGACAACCCCGAAATCCAGTATCTACAGCTATGTATGATTTCAGACTACCCAAAAAAACAGAAACTGAAATTGAGGTTGCAAATTCATTATTTACAATGTTTGATTATGATAACAAATGTTTTGGAAACCCTGATTTATCTGCATATGCAAAACAGAATAGAAACAGCACTGTAATTTATTGTCAGTGGAATTTCTGAGCTAAAATCCTGCAATCTATAATAAATTCTGTCACATTTATTGACGGGTATATTTTTCAGTTTTTTTGACAGATCTACTGGTGAATGTCTGTATGGTGTAAAAGTCAGAAGGACAATCTATCAACTTCCTGAGGTCAGACATAACAAAAAGAGAAAGTCCATTGTCAAGGTCAGTTAAGCAGTTAAGTCAGTAAAGGCAGCCACTCTAGTGACAGAAAATTCACTTATCTCTAGCTCTGAGCCAGTTATAACTAGAAGGTTGACAAGCAAAAATTAAGTTAGCCACTCACGTGAAATAGTGTATTACGATTTATTATTCCTCTAATTCAAGAGGAGGGATTTGAAGCTAATTGAAATTAGTGACTTCTGACCATAACTATCAGAGCTTACATTCACTCGTTGTGTGTAGACTATGCAGCTTAACAGCTTGCCTATATTCCTGTCTCACTAAATTATTGAAGCAAGCTTATTAAAAGGGGAGAGAAGCAAATGGAAGGACACATGCAGGAGACACAATATCCAATCTGTATCACAAGGAGTATTATAGTTATGAACCTGTATTATGCTGTGTATGGTTAGACATTGGGCAGTATCAGTGCAGCCCTAAACCTAAGTTGTGGGGACTACTTAAGGTAGTGAGCAGCACTGTTGAGCCTGAGAGAATTTAGAAATCAGAGCTGAAATTTCTAACATCTTTCTGTGTGGCTCAGAGAAGTAATTTGTAACACTCAAAATTCTCAAGTATAAAAATACCTCTAAACAGATACTCTCAGCTTTCCTAGGAGACTCTTTAAAGCTGCCAACAATACTTGATTTTTTGTAACTTAGGTTGCATTTTCTAAAATAATAATAAGCTAAATAAAAAATTGCATATATAGTAATTTACACATGGGTATTATATTAAATGTTGGACATGATTTAAAGGCAGTCTAAGATTTTAGGCTTGAACATACATTCACTGAATATCCAGACAATGTCACTGGGCGGCACAGTGGTTAGCACCGCAGCCTCACAGCTCCAGGGACCCGGGTTCGATTCTGGGTACTGCCTGTGCTGAGTTTGCAAGTTCTCCCTGTGTCTGCGTGGGTTTTCGCCGGGTGCTCCGGTTTCCTCCCACATCCAAAGACTTGCAGGTGATAAGTAAATTGGCTGTTGTAAATTGCCCCTAGTGTAGGGAATATGGGATTACTGTAGGGTTAGTATAAATGGGTGGTTGTTGGTCGGCACAGACTCGGTGGGCCGAAGGGCCTGTTTCAGTGCTGTATCTCTAAATAAAATTTTTTTGAAATAATTACAGAGATCCCAATGCTTTTTTTTGAAGACAAGTGGTTAGATTTAATCCACTGAGACATGTTCAGCTTCCAATTAGAGTATAGTGCTTGAATGCTTAACACATTCCCCTTTCATCCGACTGAAATTAACTTCCAGCTCTTCAGTGACCTTTTCTTATCTATTTTCAGTGTGAACCTCCTCAGGTATGGTAATTATTTCCTTTGTTCTCCTACTTAACTACTTTTCCTGTGTGGCTATCCAGAATTAGATCTAGCAATGCATCCTTCCTTTTTGGACATACTCTGATGAAGAAACAGTTCTGGACGCATTCTAAGAACTCTTATCCCAGTCTACCTTCAGAGAGCTAAAATCTCCCATTATTGTTACAATTGTAAACCTCTATAAGTTATTTACATGTCTTGCCCACAATTTCTCTCCAAGTAATGCCCAGGTAGTATCCAACAATGTATTCCCAATACAGTAACATACCCCTTGTTATTGCTCAACTCAATCCAGCTAGACCTCATCTGAACACCAGCATTAATAAACGTGTTAACTCTTATAGCCGTGTGTGTCTAATCAATATCATTCCTATTTCCTTTTTTCCTTTTCCTTTCCTCTGAAAATTTTATAACTTGGAATATTTTGTTCCCAGTCCTGCCTTAATGAGGTCAAGTTTTCATCAAGGTTACATCTTATCCCTATCGCTTCATTCTATTTATTGTCTCTGGTTCCCCTAAAGCTTGACCTATTGATACTCCTCAGTGTTATTTTTCTTCCCTCTTCTATTTATTTAGCCTTTCTGTTCAGGTATGTGTCAGTATACCCATCTTCTTTGAGCTTGCTATTTTAAACTGCTTTTCCCCTTCATTATATTTATTCATGACACCTCCCAATAACTCCTATCAGTCAACTCATCTCTTTGGCCTCCTTGTCTCAACAGACAATGGGTAAGCGCCGAGAGGTGGTCAGTGGTTTGTGGAGCAGCGCCTGGAGTGGCTATAAAGGCCAATTCTAGAGTGACAGACTCTTCCACAGGCGCTGCAGATAAAATTGGTCGTCGGGGCTGTTACACAGTTGGCTCTCTCCTTGCATTTCTGTCTTTTTTCCTGCCAACTGCTAAGTCTCTTCGACGCGCCACTCTTTAGCCCCGCCTTTATGGCTGTCCGCCAGCTCTGGCGATCACTGGCAACTGACTCCCACAACTTGTGGTCAATGTCACAGGACTTCACGTCACATTTGCAGACGTCTTTAAAACGGAGACGTGGACGGCCAGTGGGTCTGATACCAGTGATGAGCTCGCTGTACAATGCCATCTCAAGCACGCTGGCTCAGTAGGGTGTATATGCTGGGGATGTTGGCCGCCTCGAGGACTTCTGCATTGGAGATACGGTCCTGCCATCTGATGCCAAGGATTCTCCGGAGTTAGTGAAGATGGAATGAGTTGAGACGTCGCTCTTAGCTGACATATGTTGTTCAGGCCTTGCTGCCGTAGAGCAAGGTACTGAGGACACAGGTTTGAAACACTCGGACTTTTGTGTTCCATGTCAGTGCACCATTTTACCACGCCCTCTTGGCCAGTCTGGACATAGCAGCGGACGCCTTTCCCATGCGCCTGTTGATTTCTGCATCGAGAGACAGGTTACTGGTGATAGTTGAGCCTAGGTAGGTGAACTCTTGAACCACTTCCAGAGCGTAGTCGCCACTATTAATGGATGAAGCATTTCTGATGTCCTGTCCCATGATGTTTGTTTTCTTGAGGCTGATGGTTAGGCCAAATTCTTTGCAGGCAGCCGCAATCCTGTCGAAGAGTCTCTGCCTACACTCTTCAGTGTGGGATGTTAATGCAGCATCGTCAGCAAAGAGGAGTTCCCTGATGAGGACTTTCCATACTTTGGTCTTCGCTCTTCAGGCAAGATTGAACAACCTGCCACCTGATCTTGTGTGGAGGAAACTTCCTTCTTCTGAAGACTTGAACGCATGTGAGAACAGCAGTGAGAAGAAGATCCCAAACAGTGTAGGTGCGAGAACGCAGCCCAGTTTCACGCCACTCAGGATAGGAAAGGGGTCTGATGAGGCACTGCTATGCTGAATTGTGCCTTTCATATTGTCATGGAATGAGGTGATGATACTTAGTAGCTTTGGTGGACATCCGATCTTTGCTAGTAGTCTGAAGAGATCACGTCTGCTGACGAGGTCAAATGCTTTGGTGAGATCTATGAAAGCAATGTAGAGGGGCATTGGTATTTCTCGTGTAGCTGGCGAAGGGAGAACGGCATATCAATGGTCGATCTCTCTGCTCGAAAGCCGCACGGTGCTTCAGGGTAGACATGCTCAGCAAGCTTCTGGTGTCTATTTAAAATGACTCGAGCGAAGACTTTCCCCACTCTGCTGAGCAGGGAGATTCCACGGTAGATGTTGCAGTCACCGCGGTCATCCTTGTTCTTATAAAGGGTGATGATATTGGTATCGCGCATGTCCTGTGGTACTGCTCCCTCATCCCAAGCACAGGCAAAGCAGTTCTTGGAGTGCTGAGAGTATAGCAGGTTTGGCAGTCTTGATTATTTCAGGGGTAATGCCATCCTTTCCAGGGGCTTTTCCACTGGCTAGAGAATCAATGGCATCACTGAGTTCTGATTTTGTTGGCTGTTCGTCCAGCTCATCCATGACTGACAGAGACTGGGCTGCATTGAGGGCGGTATCAGTGACAACATTTTCCCTGGAGTACAGTTCTAGGTAGTGTTCCACCCAACGGTCCATTTGATTGTGTTGGTCAGTGATCATTTGCCCTGATTTAGACTTGAGGGGGGCGATCTTCTTGCTGGTTGGCCCAAAAGCTCTCTTAATGTCATCATACATTCCTCTGATGTTTCCGGTGTTGGAGGCCAGCTGAATACGACTGCATAGGTGTTGGCAGTAGTCATTTGTGCAGCACTTCTGGCTACTTTAAGTGCTACAGATGTTAACTCGCTGGGGGCTTTCTGGTAGTTCAACAGTGCAGCGTGCTTAGCAGCTATGACAGGTTCCAGCTCTTCAAAGTGAGATTGAAACCAGTCTGCATTCTGCTTCTCACATTTGCCAAAGGTGGTCATTGCTGAGTCATATTCTACATTCTACATTTTCAGTGATGCAGGATTCAAACTTCACACTAATTATTTTTATGACTGCCTAGACGAGATTTGTATTTGTCTCTGATGTGGGTCCACTTCGTCTCTGCATCCCCTGTAGGAGTGTTTTGAAGGGCTTTTTCAAGTGAATTTAGAAACTTATGTAACAGCTGTGGATTAGAAATTCTGTTAGCATTGATGCGTGGGCGGCCCTTCTGCTTGGAGTGATGTAGCTTCTTTGGTTTGAGTCTAACTTTGCTGCACACCAGGGAGTGGTCGGTGTCGCAGTCCCACTGTGGAAGCTGCGTGTGATTTGGACACTGCTCATAAAGGCTCGCCTTGTGACAATGAGGTCCAGCTGGCGCCAACTACGTGATCTTGGGTGTCTCCATGAAACCTGGTGACAGGGTTTAGTATGAAAGAACAAGTTGGTGATGCAGAGGTTGTAATAGGTACACAACTCCAGCTGTCTCTGTCCATTCTCATTCATCCTTCCAATGCCATAGCGCCCAAGGCAGGAGGGCCATGAGTCATGGTCGGCCCCAACCCTGGCGTTAAAGTCCCCCAGCAGGAACAAATGTTCGGTATTAGGAATGCTACTAATGATATTATGGAGTTCCTCGTAGAACTGGTCTTTAACTTCAGGTGGGCAGCATAATGTTGGAGCATAGATGCTGAGTAGGTGTACTGGACCAGAGGCGGTGAGCAGTCAACTCATCACACTCCACTAAACCTATTAGTTAAAATTCATAGCTCTATCTATTCTGGCTGCCAGGAAATTATCAACAATTTGGTTCAGGGGGAGTTTATTCTTCTGGTATGGCACCAGCTCATGCTCAGAAGTCCTAACACATGTGCTGGGATAAATCCACTAGGCACCATCTAAAATGTGCCACTGACCTGAAACTCTTCCTCCTACAACACTCTTCCAACGCACATGCTCAGCTGTCAAACCACCTTCTGTCTGCCTGGCTTAATGTGTGGCACAGGTCATATTCCTAAGAATACTAGCCTTGAGTTTTTGTTTTATTCCTATACATTCACAATCAGTGCTAGTAGCATTTGTCTTTTACTGTGATTACTAGTTCTTCAACTAGTACCAGTCAGGTATTATCTGATATTATAGCAGTGGTCTGAAAAAGTGTCTGGAGACTGATACTCCATCAAATTATTTATATTTCAGACTGTAGTGTTTTAGTGTTCTGAAATTGTAGTTGCATTGTGCATTGTGTACACATGCTAGCAAAGAGAAAGTGAAACTAAGACAGAATAAAAGGATAAACCTTTATGTTCATTTGCTACAGTCTTTGTCTCTCTGTCTTTGCCTCATATCCTAGACCAAACTCAGCTAAACCTCACTCAAGCCCCAAGGACATCACACAGACTAGAGGAAAACACTCGGCTACTTTTAACTCCAATGAGCTCTCATCCCGATTCCCTGCTTCCTGACTTCAGTCTCCCTTTCTTCTATCTTTCGGCTTCTTCTGATCTTTTGGCTTGTCACCTTTCTACCCAGAGTCACCCATGCCATGGAACGTCTGGTCTAATATTTTCTCCGTAGATTCTGTACCGCATGATGGCGCTGTCCATTTTTTGCAAGGATTGTCAGGCCTGCCTGATGATTTGGGCACTGATAATATTTGTACTGCCTGTACTGGCAGATTTGAACAGGGACTTCAACTTTCAACTATGAAAGAGAAGAGCAAAAGAGTAAATATTTTGCTTAGTGGTGTAATTATTTAAAATTTTTAGATGATTTATTTAGAATAATTTAAAAAGGGCCAGCAGAATAAGGCAAATATTTCCTTATGTTCTAAGGTCATTGTATAAATATTCTGCAAAGCAGATGGAAAAATATTTACACTACACAATAACTAACCTTGATAAGACCTCAACAGGAGCTCCACCAACATAGACATCAGAAAAATGCATGTTCTTCTTTTCGTTTTCAACACTTTTTACATTGATTCTGTCAATCAGCAGGATCATCTTCTTATAATTATGGTAAATGAATGAGACCTAATAGAAAAAACAAACTTGGTTTAATAGTGCTCCTCAGAAACAGGAAATTTAGGATGCATGCATGGCCGTGTGCACTTTCAGGATAGTCGGCATATGTACAAATAGAACAAAACTAGAAATGAAATACAAAACACTGAGGAGGAAAGGTTTGTTCACATAGTGTCTCATTGATATCATTGTCGAAAGCTGCACAGGTAGTGGCTCACCTGCTGACTACCCCTTGGGAGTCGACGTAGTCTGCGTATTGCTGTTTGACGCGGTGCTACGCAAACAAATTTTTCCCCCTAACTGTCTGATTCTGTTTTGGAAAAGAGCTCGTGTTTCCTCCTGACTGAATGGCTTGCAAATTCCTCAGTGACATCTCACAACTGAAACAACTCACAGTTTCATCCTTATTTCCAATCAACAATAACAACTTACATTTACATAATGCCTTTAATGTAATAAATTGTCCCAAAGCACTTCACAGGAGCATTATAAAACAAAAAATACGGCACCAAATCATAAAAGGGGATATTAGATCAAATGACCAAAATCTTGGTTAAAGGAGTAGGTTTTAAAGAGTACCTTAAAGGAGGAAAGCGAGGTGTAGAGGCAGAGGGCTGTAGGGAGGGAATTCATAGCTTAGGTCCTAGGCAGCTGAAGCCACGGCCACCAATGGTGGACTGATTAGAAATCAAGATGCGCTAGAGGCCAGAATTAAAGGAGTGCTGATATCTCGGAGGGTTGTGGGGCTGGAGGAGATTACAGAAATAGGGAGGGGTGAGGTCATGAAGGGATTTGAAAACAAGGATGAGAATTCTAAATGCAAGGCGTCGCCTGACCAGAAGCCAAAGTAGGTCAGAAAGCATAGGGATGATATCAATAAATCAAGATAAACAAATGATACCTACATTTATATAGCTCATTTCACATCAAAGCATCTTTAAAAACATTTAAAATAAGTTACATTTTGAAATATAGTGATTGTCATATAGGGGAAAGCAGCAGCCGATCTGTGTCAGCACAGACAGACATGTGATGACTTATAGTCGATCTGCGGCCTTAGATGAAGGAAAAATGTTGGTCAGGAGAACAGAGGGTTGCAAATCTATGAAGCCTTGTCTTAGGCACACTGATCAATGTGGTCATGCAAAACTCCTTTGTATGCTGTTCTAATTAAGTTATTACCCCACGTTATTTTAAAAATGTACAGAGAACTGGTAAGTCTAGACAAGGATTATTCAATCTTTTAACATTCAACCAGTTCTGAAGGCTTTTGTCTGTCCTTCAGTAAAGTAATTTGCATTCGAGTCATTCAATCCATTGGCTCAGACAAGACGTGACACAATTCCTACAGGGGGAAAATTGAGCAAGAGGAACTCTGTTATTTAAATGTTCATTACAAACCATCCTCACAGATGCATTTTAATACAATATTCTATGATTAACAGTTAAAACTAAACTTTCATTTTTCACATTTAAAACATTTGAGACCTAAAACATTGCTTGAGTTTTCATAGAAATCATATCCTGCCCTATATCATTTACCTCATGATATTTTGCATCATTTATACGTTTCCTCTTGTCAGTATCCTCCAGGACAACAGGGCCTTTGCTGAATCCAAAGTCATAAACCAAGCGTATATAACCATTTTGCATTTCCATACTGAAGAACATATCCTGAGAAAAGGAGAGAAAAACATATTTTTATTAAAAGCAGGAGGATGAGAATATGTTTCAAGTATGCCCTGAAATGCAGATTGCAAATGAGCGAAAAAGGCTGTCGCATTCAAAAGTGTTTGATATAGAATTCAAACTGTTTAAAAATAAACCCCACAAATTCTGAAAATCTAAAGTGAGAAAAAAACAAGCAATGCTTGAAACGGACAGCAAGTCAGCCAGTAAAAGGGGAAGGGTGATGATGTCATAACCATCATATTAACTTATATTTTCTCTATCACATGCAGACTGACCTCCTGTACATTTCAAATATATTACCTGGCAACAGCCAACATGGTGTAATAAATTCTTTAGATTTCTAAGACATAAATCTCATCTGATATTAGCCAAAAACGCAACTATAATTATGATCACATTGGGACTGCATCTCTCATTTGAATTTGATGGAAATGGTCGCCGTTTTCGAAGGCTTATTGCTATTGCTAATGTTATTTGTGCTTATATAAAGCTCTTTTATATGGCTGTGATAGTACTACTATCACTACTTGCAAATAAATAATTAGCTTTTCACTAGTAGTTATTAAAAGGGTTATACAAGCTCCATTAAGGATTGGTCAGAGCTCTATGTTATCTTGGGATATTTTATGAGAACAATAGAATATGTTTGCCATTACAATTTAATCTGCGTCCTTTAGCAAGCTTTTGATTGCCCTTCTTCAACTTTCCCCCTTTGGCTCAGCGTCCATTTGTGTGAAGTGCTTTGGGACATTTTCCGATGTTAAAAACATTTAATAAATACCAGTTTTTGCTCTTGTTGTATGTTGATAATGAGCTACACAGCTCTATTTAATAACTGTACTAGTGGTGATGTTGTCCCTTCATTATGGGCACAGAATTGATCAACAATAAAATCACAAGCAGAGTTTGCGCCATTGGGTATTTTTTTCTGGTTTCCATGACATGCCAGCATTAATCTAGTTGATTTCATAGCCTCAGATATAAAGTACAAGTTAATGACGGGCAGTGAGGGCAGGTGGAATAGTATACAAAATGCTCACGTTGTTCAACAGCACAATGAATTTAGATGAATCACAGGATATTTAAGTATTAGGGGTGCATTTTATGAATTTTCATTTCAGGTGCTGAGAGAACAAATTGGGAATTCAGGCTTAGGATTTTCCATCCATTAATTTTAATTTCTATTATTCATTTTACTCAATAGAAAATCCCATGCAGCCCACTAACTTACATCCTCAAATTCCCAATGCACACTCAAGATATGAAATGCTCTGTGCCTGGAGCACCATTTGATTAAGTTTTCCCTGTTGTTTTTCTTTTGGGTTAATCATATTTTACTCCCTACAGGTCCAAAATAAATGCAATTATTAGATTACTCCTGCACTGGTGCTGGTTGTC